>NC_072011.1:5045942-5345942 GCF_027791375.1 Indicator indicator | reverse complement strand
TGAAATTTGCTAAGTTTAAGTTTGTTTTCTTTTTTTTTTTCAATAATGCAGATTGTTAGGTTTCAACAGCATATTTTTTAGCAGCCTTGCCCTGAGGAAGGAGCTTTAAACAGTATTTTGGAAGTCTTTGAGCAGACCAATATACCATAACAATAATACTTTGGTAACCCAGAATGATACCTCAAGGGAGCTGTGACCCTGTATAATTTGTTCACATATACTTGTCCTTGATGGTAAAATTGGATTAAAAAAAAAAAAAAAAAAGAAAAAAAGAAAAAGGAAAAGAATAGAAAGAAAGAAGCTTGAAAATTGATTCTTCCTGAAGGTCATTAATGTTTTCTAAAGAGAAGATCAAAAATGAACATGAAAATCTCCTTGTTAAAGAAATCGTGCAAGCTTTGCTTTGAATAATAAGATTTTTATCAGGACAAGAAAAGGTCTCATGAATTAATCCTAATTGTTATTTTTTTTCTTTTTAAACTGGGAAGTATTTTATCTGAAAAGGAGCCAAAGAGAGAGAAAAAAAAGAAACTGGAGGAGGATAACATGGATTACATTAAACTACAAGCTGAAAGACAGATTCATACTACATGGTAATATAAAGAAAAGAGGGTGTGAAGAGGAGAAGAGAAGGCTAGTCAACCAAAACTGAAAAATAATGTTTCATTCAGAAGTATTTGCTGTCCAGTAATTGACTTAAGTATCTTTCAAGTGAATTAAATAAGTTGATGTCTAAAAGGAAGCTTAAGGAACAAACCGAAGAGAGAAAGTGATATTTGTACTCCATCTAAATCTCCCAAAAAAAGAGTGGTTTGGAAGTTTTAAAAAAACATTGGAATGGTTTGTCTTGAAGGTTGCCTAACTGACCAGTCTTTATAAACGAGTTTGTTCACTTCAAACGTGACTGCAACAGAAATATGTTTGTGGAGTCACAGCATCATGACCTTGGAAGTAACCTCTTGATATCATCTAGTCCAACTCCCTGTTAAGGTGCAGTCAGCTAGAGTAGGTTTCTTGGGACCATGTCCAGTTGGGTGTTAAATATCTCTGAGGATGTAAACTCCACAACCATCCTGGGGAAACTGTGGCAATCTACTGTCACAGACTCACAGAATCACAGAATGTCAGGGGCTGGAAGGGACCTGGAGAGATAGCCCAGTCCAACCCCCTGCCAGAGCAGGATCACCTAGAGCAGATCACACAGGAACGCATCCAGGCAGGTCTTGAATATCTCCAGAGAAAGAGATTCCACAACCCCCCTGGGCAGCCTCTTCCAGTGTTCTGTCACCCTCACAGGGAAAAAAATTCTTCCTCCTGTTTCCATGGAACTTCCTATGCCTCAGCTTCCACCCATTGCCCCTTGTGCTGTCATTGGGCATCGCTGAGCAGAGCCTGGCTCCATCTCCTTGTCACTCACCCTTTACATCTTTATAAAGATGAATGAGGTCACCCCTTAGTCTCCTCCTCTCCAAGCTAAAGAGCCTCAGCTCCCTCAGTCTCTGCTCATAAGGAAGATGTTCCACTCCCTTCATCACTTTCATGGCTCTGTGCTGGACTCTCTCAAGCAGTTCCCTGACGTCCTTCTTGAACTGTACACAGAAGACAACTCTGCTTTGAAAAAATACTCAGAGAAAGTGATTTAAATGTGTTTGTGTGAGCATAACTGAGCTACACATAAACCACCCCCTGTATTTAATAATGCATGGGCACATCCAGAGTGACAATCTGCATACGCAGACAGAGAAGGCCAAAATCCTGCCTGACACATTTCTCACTCCTGTACAATAAAGACAGACCAAGGAATGGGAGGATTAAAGCATGTGCACTGTGTCTAGGCCCCAGCTCTGTGAATAGCTCATCTCTGATAAACTCTGCTCAAAGTTTGCTGTTCCCACAGCTGCTAGCAAGGG
Source organism: Indicator indicator (assembly GCF_027791375.1). Taxonomy (NCBI): domain Eukaryota; kingdom Metazoa; phylum Chordata; class Aves; order Piciformes; family Indicatoridae; genus Indicator; species Indicator indicator. Next base: position 5,344,032 of record NC_072011.1, on the reverse strand, counting down.
ATGGAGAAGCCAGAGGAATGCTGCCTTCTCTGAGGGGCAGTGGTGCTCTTCCCGTTCCTGCACCACCACCAGAAAGGAGCAGCAATGTCTTATAGCTGTTCCCATCGTCCTGTGGATGAGCAACTATTTGCCATGGCTGGTTATAAATGGCCACATTAAAACTTAAGAGTCTGCACAATATTCCAGATGTGGCCTCACCAGAGGCAGAGTAGAGAGGGAGGAGAACCTCTCTTGACCTACTGACCACAGCCATTCTAATACACCCCAGGATACCATTTGCCTTCTTAACCACAAGAGCACTGTCCTCAAAGTAGAAAAAGAAAACAATTTTGTTGTGTTCAGAAAGAATTTAATGCTGTTTAATTTGTGCTTATTGCCTCTTGTCCTGTCATTGGGCACTACTGGGAAGAATCTGACTTTTTCATCTTCACTCCCTCTCACCATTTATTTATACATATTAATATGATTCCCTTAGACCTTCTCTTTGCCAGGCTCAGCAGTCACAGCTCTCAGCCTCTCCTCATATGAAAGATGCTCCAGTTCCTCAGTCATCTTCATGGCCCCTTGTTTGCACTCACCTCACTTCACTAAGTCCATCTCTTTCTTGTACTGGGGAGCCCAGACATTGACCCAGCACTCTAGATGTGAACTTACCAGTTGAGTGAAGCATCCCCTGCCTCAAATTGCTAGCAACACTCTTCCTGATGCAGATATATGTCCACTTTAAGTGTTCTGCAACCTTGTCCTCCTTCTGGAGCTCTCAATATAGGAAGGACATGGACCTGATGGAGAGGGTCCAGAGGAGGGCCATGAAAATGATCAGGGGTTGGAGCACCTCTGCCATGAGGACAGACTGAGGAAGCTGGGGGTGTTCAGTGTGAAGAAGGGGAGGCTCTGGGGAGATCTAAAGAGATCTTCCAGTAGCGAAAGGGGCCTACAAGAAGGCTGCAGAGAGACTGTTTACAAAGGCCTGCAGTGATAGGACAAGGGGCAATGGCTTCAAACTAAGGAAGAGCAGATTTAGACTGGATCTTAGGAACAAGTTCTCTGCCATGAGGGTACTGGAACACTGGAACAGATTGCCCAGGGAGGTGGTTGAGGCCCCGTCCCTGGAGATACTCAAGGTGAGGTTCAACAGGGCTCTGGGCAGCCTGATCTAGTTGAGGATGCCCCAGCTGACTGCAGAGGGGGTTGGACTGGATGACCTTTGGAAGTCTCTTCCAGCCCAGACCATTCTGTGATTCATCCAAGGGTAAATCTTTTGTCCAGACTTGCCCACTGCTCACAGGAACCTGGGATTCCTGCAGTCTTCTCATACCAGTAAAGACTGAGGCAAAGAAGTCATTGAGTACCTTGATCTTTCTGTGTCCTGTGTCAGCAGGGCCCCTGTCAATGCACAGGCTAATGCTGTGCTGCCTACTGCTTGTGTCTCATTGAGAATCTGGAGAGAACCATCTTCTGGCTCCTTTGATTCTCATTCTCTCCTAAAATAGTTTGCTATTGATGGTGATGGCTATCATTGCAGTTAATCATTTAATTAGAGTGAGCAGGGACCCAAAGAAGCCATCTCCATTGCCACAATGTAGGGTTGACTGTACTCCAGATCTGTTCAGCAAGGGTTAGGTGGAGAGTGCAAATAAGTGATGAATGCAGACAGACTTTTTTTGCAGTGCCTATAATACAGAGAGTAACACAATGTGTGGACTTGGAGTTCTGTGTTTCCTCAGGCTGTAGTCTCTAAATAATCTCATTATCCCAGCCCACTGAGACAAGAGGTCCCTAAATATCTCATACATGCCTGCATGTACGTGTGATTGCAGTTAATGCCTTTTACTGGCACCAGTGTTTTAACATCTATTTTATTTTGAGATGGTCTCATTTCAGCCAATTAGCCAAAGTGCTGCCAAAGCCCACGTGTGAGCTGTGCTTTGCAGTGATAAATGAGTATAACTCCTCTCAAAATCCTTGTTTTGTTGGTTTGTTTGGTTTTTTTTTTTTTTGCTGGATCCCTTTTCAGAAGGTAATGGGTGGCCTACTTTTGTGAGGATGAAAAATTATCTCCCTTTTCCTTTGTAATGTTCTGAGTCTTGTAAACTGCTGCCCAGTCTTTTGGAGTAGATGGTGTTATCAGGTTGGATATTAATTGCTTTCAGGCTGCTGATACATCACCTCTGTATGATCTGTATTTGTCTCTTGGTTGTTCCTCATCTCTTGCTAATTATAGGTGGTCTTGAGGGAAACAGCTTCCTCAGTTAAATCAACTGGTGTTGCAGACAGATTGTTTTTGAAGTGTGTACAAACGAGAGCCGATTCATGTCACCTACTTTCATGTTCACAACCTCCAGATTTGTTCACAGTTTGGGCTGGGCATACTCTAATGATGCTACCCACCCCCACTGCTTCTTAAATCCTCTTGTTCTGAAAGGATTGTCAATTCCTCTCTCTTCTATTTCCAGGCTTGTTGAGCAAACTACTTATTTTGTTTCTGTTTTAAGAACTGTCAGATTTTTGCCTTTTTGTTACTCCTTAATATTTTTTATTCTGTTCTATCCAGTGCTTTTTTTTTTTTAATTAGATTTAAGCTTTTCAGCAGATTTTGCCATAACTGTTCCAGTAGTCACCTGAAACTGAGAAGGGAAAGAGCTTGTGTGTGGTTTTTGCTGGTTGTTTTACTTATCTAAAATGTCTTCCTCCTTTTTTTCCCCTCCTTTCTTTTTTCTTCCCCTCACCTGCTGGTCCCCAAAAACTGGAAACATGAGAGGCCTTGCCTGAGCACTGGACTGAGAGCCAGGAAATCCTGACTCTTTCCATGACTCATTGTGTGTGTCCTTGGGCAATCTGTTACTATTATAGACAAGAGCTCTGCATAGCATTTGGCTGAAAAATTAAAAGCAGAGTCTGTGAACCAAGGAGAGTATTTTCAAATTTACATCAAAGCGTGGCAAAAGTGGACAGAGAGACTACAGATGATGAATACTGAAGAGCAGTTTATTTGTGAGCTGCATAAATTGTCTGTGAAGGGCTCACAGTCATTTCCTTCTTGTTGAGGCCTTTGATTCCATCACAGTGCAGGTGTATCCTGTGGTAGATAATGGGGACAGGGCCCTCAGTTACAGAGCTGTTGTGTTCTTATTTCAAATGAAGAAGGTAATTGAAAGTGATGGAAGAAGAAAGGATGCACCATTGCATAGATGAACCTGCGTTCAGCTTTGTAAATCTCACCCTCTAAAGGTTTTCCTGGGAGATGGGCTTAGATAAAATCTATGTAAATGCCTGAGGTTTTTCTATTTGTTTGCCTTTCTCTTTTCTGTTTCACATCTTGAAGGAGAACACTTCCTCACAGTTTAGAAGGAATAATGGAGATCTTTGAAGAGAGTTAAAGGGCTGGGGTTTCTAGGCAGTGTCACTTGGGAGGTCAGGGAAGACAAATGGGACCATTTACCTATATTTTCTGTGATAAATCAGGCATGAAAACAGCTTCCAAAAGTAACAGAATATGATACAATAGAGAAAGCTGCCTTCTGTACCATGTGACTTCTTTGGATAAGGCTGAATGACATGAAAAGCTCTCCACAGGACATGCTCTTCTCAGAGTGTATTTCCAGACAGTTTAATACCATACCTGCTCAGTGTTCATTATCATGACACTGCTTGTAGCTTTATGTTGACTATTTCAATGTCCTGCACATTAGCTCCCATTGCTGTAATATTGAGGGGGATGGTTTTATACTCAGCATTAACCTATTTGATCTGCCTTAAGGTAGCACTTCCATCTTCCCTGACCACTTGTTCATTTCACAGTATCACAGTACATTAGAGGTTGGAAGGGACCTCCAGAGATCATCAGCTCCAACCCCTTTGCCAGAGCAGCATCACTTAGGGTAGTCTGCACAGGAATGCATCCAGGTGGGGTTGGAAAGTCTCCAGAGAAGGAGACTCCACAACCTCTCTGGGCAGCCTGTTCCAGTGCTCTGTCACCCTCCCTGTAAAGAAGTTTCTCCTCATGTTGAGCTGAAATCTTCTATGTTCAAGCTTGTTTCACCTTGTTTCTTCCCTCTGCTCCTTCACCCATATCCAGCTGTGCCAACACAACACAGAGGGAGGGTTGCAAGAGCATTTGCTTATTGCTTACACTTCTCTGAGGAGATAAATTAGAGAAGGCTACTAGGGTCTTTGTATAGTCTGTGAGTTTTCGTTTGGTGAGAAAAAGACTGCTTGGAATGAAGGTTTTGTTGTGAGTCAGTAATTTATTATGTGGGGTGGTTTGGTTATTTTTCTGGTTTTGATAGTGATGGCTTATTGAGAGGAAGGACGACCTCAGGCTTCTGAGACTCAGAATCTTCTGATGATCATAGAACCACAGAATCACAGAATGGTCTGGGCTGGAAGGGACCTCCAAAAGTCATCCAGTCTGACCCCTCCTGCAGTCAACAGGGGCATCCTCAACTAGATCAGGCTGCCCAGAGCCCTCTCGAGTCTCACTTTGAATATGTCCAGAGATGGAGCCCCAAGCACCTCCCCAGGCAACCTGTTCCAGTGTTCCACCACCCTCATAGGCAAGAACTTGTTCCTAACATCCAATCTAAATCTGCTCTTCTGTAGTTTGAAGGCATTGCCCCTCATCCTATCACCACAGACCTTTGTAAACAGTCTCTCTGCAGCTTTCTTGTAGGCCCTCTTCAGGTACTGGCAGGCTGCTATTAGGTCTCCCCAGAGCCTCATTTTCTTCATGCTGAACAACCCCAGCTCCCTTGGCCTGTGTATTTTTTATATTCATTGCATTTCATTTCTAGATTGTAGTTTTGCTTGTAAATACAGCTTCATTTGCTTTCAACTGAGCTGGTCTGGGAATTTTATGTTAGGGGTTAGTTTCAACCCACCACAAGGCCCCCTTCAGGTGCTGGCAGGCTGCTATTAGGTCTCCCTGGATCATGCTCTTCTCCAGGCTGAACACCCCCAGCTCCCTCAGCCTGTCCTTGTAGCAGAGCTGCTCCAGCCCCCTGATCATTTTCATGGCCCTCCTCTGGACCCTCTCCATCAGCTCCATCTCCTTCCTATATTGAGGGCTCCAGACCTGCACACAGTACTCCAGGTGAGGTCTCAGCAGAGCAGAGCAAAGTGTCAGAATCACCTCTCTGGATCTGCTGGCCACACATCTTTGGATGCAGCCCAGGCTGTGATTTGCCTTCTGTGCTGCAAGCTCACACTGCCTGCTCCTGTCCAGCTTCTCATCCATCAGCACCCCCAAGTCCTTTTCCACAGGGCTGCTTTGTAACATCTCATCCCCCAGCCTGCATTGCTAGTGAGGATTGTTCTGGCCCAGATGCAGAACCCTGCACTTGCTCTTGTTGAACTTCATGAGGTTCACCTGGGCACCACCTCTCCAGATTGTCCAGGCCCCTCTGGATGCCATCCTGTCCCTCTGGTGTATCAACACCACCACACAGCTTGGTGTCATCTGCAAACTTGCTATGGTGCATTCAGTCTCACTGTCTATGTGACTGATGAAAATATTAAACAGCACAGGTCCCAGTACAGACCCCTGAGGGACACCTCTTGTCACTGCTCTCCATCTGGACTTCAAGCCATTGAGCACCACCCTCTGGATGAGACCATCCAGCCAATTCCTTACCCCCTGAACAGCCTACCCTCCAAATCCATACCTCTCCAACTTGGCAAGCAGGATGTTGTGGGGGACTGTGTCTAAGGCTTTGCAGAAGTCCAGATAGATCCCATCCATAGGTCATCCCTTATCTACTGACATAGTCACTTTGTCATGGAAAGCCACAAGGTTAGTCAGGCAGGATCTGCCCCTAGTAAAGCCATGCTGGCTGTCTTGTTGAGGGAAAGATACTCCAAAAATGGTGAATATCTTATTTCCTTACAAAAATGGTGAATATCTTATTTCCTTACAAAGCTTCAAACTCTTCTTTATTGCTGAGAAAAACGTGTGTTTTCATGAGTTTGAGCATTGAAATGTATTCTTTTAGCTCTTCTTCCTACTGCAGTGGGCAAAAGAATGTCCTCAATCCCTAAAAATAAAATCAATTTGGCCTAGTAATGACTGTAGGGTTCTTAGAGGCCAGAAACCCACACTGTACAAATTCCTGCTATCATTTAGGATGCCCAGTCTCACTGGGAGTGGCCTTAAACTCCTACATCATTCTGAGGCTTGAAACGTGTTTTGTTACCCAACCAGCATGAAGCAGGGGAACTGCTGTTTACTGAACACCTGGCTTTTTAACAGGCATCATGAGATTGTACAAGAACAGGATGACCTGGGACCAAAGGAAAGCTCTGCTCAGGTGTCCTCCTGTCAGTGAATGACATTAGGCAAAGACGTTTGCCTAAGGAGGCCTTCGTTGTTGTGATTTTGCATTTTCTTTCAGGTGTCTCTCTGTTTCACAGGATACTAGTGAATGCCATGTTTAAATTATTTCCTCCCTTCTTCTTCTTCTTGGTTAGTGCTTTTATTGCAACCATATCATCTTCCAAACACCTGTTCCCGTTTTAACTCAATCCTAATCTCTTGCCAAAAGCTGAACTCGGGTCGGAACGCAGTAGTCCCAGTGAGGTGTTAAAAATAAAATAGTAGTTGATACTTAAATACCCATTTATATACATAAACAGATTAATCCTCAGACCTCATGCAGGGAGGTATTTATTCTCATTCCAGTTTTAACTGCCGGGAAGCAGAGATAGAATTTAAACAGCTATTTTCCAAACTTGCTTTTTTTACCACAAAGTTTTCAGAAGATAACCAAATGAAGACACCTGTTCAAACTATCTAGTTTCAAAGTGTTACTTAACAGTGACACATTCTCCTTTAATCTCCTCTGCCTTGGTCTTTTGACTTGTTTGGACCATATTAATTGTTGTGATTTTGTACATGAGAACATATAACCAAATACCTCTCATGAAAAAATACTGTATCCAGTTTTGAGCTTCCCAGTTCAAGAGAGACAGGGATCTACTGGAGAGAGTCCAATGGAGCCTTAGGGACTTGAACATCTCTCCTATGAAGAAAGACTGAGAGCCCTGGGGCTGTTTAGTCTTGAGAGGAGAAGGCTGAGAGGGGATCTGATCAATATCTATAAATATCTGAGAGGTGAGTGTCAAGATGAAGGTGCCAGGCTCTTTTCAGTGATGCCAATTAATAGGACAGGAAACAGCAGATATAAGCTGGAACACTTGAAATTCCACCTCAATATGAGGAGAAACTTCTTTACTGGGAGTGTGACAGAGCACTGGAACAGGCTGCCCAGAAAAGTTGTGGAGTCTCCTTCTGTGGAGGCTTTCTAAACCCACCTGGATGTATTCTTGTGTGGCCTGCTTTGGCAGGGGGCTTGGTCTAGATGATCTCCCTTCCTAACCCTAACATTCTGTGATTCTATGATTCTATGATTTATTTTTATATTCTTTTCTAATGTATCCATTCTGTGTCATGCCCCCTCTGCCCTCTCCCAACATCTTCTTAGTATTTCAGATGATATTTCAGGTAGCATTTGGGGTTGGTATATTCAGAAATGGATGTATACACCAGGAGGTGGCCATGTCTTACACCTTGGCAACACTGCATATGTGACAAGATATCCCAGCAGTCTCAGCATGACTTGGTGGTGTGGATCACAGGGTTGGAAGGGACCTCCAGAGATCATGGAGTCCAACTCCCCTGCCAGAGCAGGACCATAGAATCCAGCACAGGTCACACAGGAACACATCCGGATCTTGAAAGTCTCCAGAGAAGGAGACTCCACAACCTCTCTGGGCAGCCTGTTCCAGTGCTCTGTGACCCTCCCAGTGAAGAAGTTCCTCCTCATGTTGAGGTGGAACCTCCTGTGCTGGGGTTTATATCCATTGCCCCTTTTCCTACCACAGGGTGCAAGTGAGTAGAGCCTGTCCCCTCCTTCTTGACCCCCAGCCCTCAGATATTTAGAAACATTTATTAAATCCCCTCTCAGTCTTCTCCAGACTAAATAACCCCAGGGCACTCAGCCTCTCCTCACAGGGCAGTGCTCCAGTCCCTTCATCATCCTGGTAGCTCTCCGTTGGACTCTCTCCAGTAGATCTCTGTCCCTCTTGAACTGGGGAGCCCAGAACTGGATGCAATATTCCATGTGAGGTCTCACCAGGGCAGAGTAGAGGGGGAAGGAGAACCTCCCTCAATCTGCAGGACACTCTCCTCTTAATGCACCCCAGGATCCCTCATGTGGCATTTGCCAGGGGAGACTCAGCTGATGTCTGTGTACAGCTTCTGTGGCATCACTAATCTAAACATTGCAGGAAAAGATCACCATAGATTTTTCTTTAGCTTTCAGGTTTTGGCAGATTTTCTATGGGGACATAAATGGAAAACTGGCTACAAAAGCAAAACCAAACTGCCAGCAGGCTGTTAACCAGGGGTGGTTGGCTTGTTTCTTTGTTACCCCTTTGTTTTTCAAGTACTTTACCACAATTGGTAGCTTTTCCTGACAGTCAGTTTCAGGTTAGAAGAGGTGACCTCTGGTGCTGCTCCATAGTTTCTCATGTCAATTTTACATGCTCTTGGGTTTTATAGAGCATCTTGGTGTAAGAGAAGAGAAGATTGTCTTATGAGCAGCCTCAGAGAGACTCTTAACATGTAGCTAAATTTGGACAAAGAGAGAAAGACTGGTTTTCATGGAATTAATATTCAAAAATGCATTGACCCACAGCATGGAGATCCAATGCTTCTGGTGTCTTGCCAGTGCTGAATCCTGCAGATAGCTCTATTGCTGTTACACTGGGAGTCATGGAGACCATGAGGGAAACCCAAATAATTTTTTAGTTGATACTTGTATGATAGCCTTGATAATACAGCACTGTCTTATTTAGTGTGAATACTTGCCCACTCTTCAGTTTTAGCAGGAGATACTGTTTTCTCCTCCTTTCTCCTTATGTTTCCAGTTAAATTCCTTGTTCTCATTAGCTTTCCTAGTGTCTTGCTTCTAAAACTGAAATAATCTCAGCCTTCTATTTTTTCTCCTATTAAGAGAGGATGCAAAAAAGGCAATAAACGTAGGCAAGAAACAGGCATCTCCAGCCAGGCCCTAAAGAGGTTTCTACCTTGCAGGTTTCACCTGCTGCTGCAGCTGGGAAACAAAGAATTATTTTTGTAGTAATCTTGCTTTCCCCAGGAAATGTGGTGGGTTGAAATTATCCCCCAACTAATTTGAGAGAATTACCCCCAAAAATAAAATTGCCACACCAGCTCAGTTGGAAGCAAATGAAGCTATATTCACAAGCACACTACAATCTAGAAATATGAAATGCAATGAATATGTACAAAACATACAATATTTACATGTATATACAATTTATAAACAGCAAAAGAACCCCCCCTGGACAAAACCAGGGGGTTGCCAACATCTTCCCCCTCCTTGCTCCCTTTTCCCCTACCCTGTACAAGGGAAAACAGAGAGAGAAGAGCAGAGAGGAGCTTGTTAGTACTTAGCCACAATAAAGAAATGCAGCCAAGGTCAGGAAGCCAACAGAAGCTACCAGCTAGAGTGAAGAAGCTAAAGAGAGAGTTGGTTTATACAACTAAGCAGCACTGCAGCCTGGGGACAGAGTGGCTGGAGAGCAGCCAGGCAGAAAGGGACCTGGGGGTACTGGTTGATGGTAGGCTGAAGATGAGCCAGCAGTGTGCCCAGGTGGCCAGGAGAGCCAATGGCATCCTGGCCTGGGTCAGGAATAGTGTGGCCAGCAGGAGCAGGGAAGTCATTCTGCCCTGTGCTCAGCTCTGGTTAGGGGTCCAGTTCTGGGCCCCTCAGTTCAAGAAAGATGTTGAGATGCTGGAACGTGTCCAGAGAAGGGCAACAAAGCTGGGGAGGGGGAGCACAGCCCTGTGAGGAGAGGCTGAGGGAGCTGGGGGTGTTTAGCCTGGAGAAGAGGAGACCTCATTGCTCTCTACAACTACCTGAAGGGAGGTTGTAGCCAGGTGGGGGTTGGTCTCTTCTCCCAGGCAACCAGCACCAGAACAAGTGGACATAGTCTCAAGCTGCACCAGGGGAGGTTTAGTCTGGATGTTAGGAAGAAATTCTTCACAGAAAGAGTAATTTGGCATTGGAATGTGCTGCCCAGGGAAGTGGTGGAGTCACCCTGTTTAAAATAAGACTGGATGAGGCACTGAGTGCCATGGGTTAGTTGATTAGATGGTGTTGGGTGATCGGTTGGACTGGATGATCTTGAAGGTCTTTTCCAACCTGGTTAATTCTGTGATTCTGTGAACTAACTTTGTGTTAGTTATCAGACCAATGGGATTATTTAAACCTTATCATTATTTTTCCCTTTACATCCAATGGTAATTTATTTACATTCTACCACTTTCTACTCAAGATTTGTGGAAAATTTCTGAGGCATCAGCCTAAAACTACCACATGAAAACAGTGCGAGAAAGACTCTGTGGAGACTTTGCCACCTACTGTAGTACTGTTGATGCAGGTCAGTTGAAACAGATTGCCAAGGCTGCAAAGAAATATAGTGGTACTAGAGCTGCAGACTCAAAGCAGAGCCTTGGACTGACACAGCTTTCAGGAAATCAGCCTAGGGCAAATCCTGCTGAGACAGCAGGTTGTGTGTGCCAGTGTGAAAGGATGAGCTGTGCGTCACAGAGCAGGGTGTTCAAAGGGTGGCAAACATAACCTTCTCCAGTTCAGCCTTGTGCCCTGACTTTCAGCAAGGCTAAAAATATTTTATGAGCTCTATCATATCATAGAATCATAGAATTATAGAATGGTCTGGGCCAGAAGGGGCCTCCAAGGGTCATCTAGTCCAACCTCCCCACAGTCAGCAGTTCGACTTGGATCTTGGAGGTCTTTTCCAACCCGTTTGATTCTGTAATTATGTGATGTCCTCACCTAGATCAGGCTGCCCAGGGCCTCGTCGAGCTTTGAATATCTCCAGGGAAGGGGCCTCAACCACCTCCCTGGGCAACTTGTTCCAGTGTTCTACAACCTTCATAGTGAAGAACTTCTTCCTGATATCCAGTTGAAATCTGCCCTTCTCTAGTTTGAAGCCATTGCCTCTTGTCCTATCACTCCAGGCCTTTGCAAACAGTCTCTCTCCATCCTTCTTGTAGCCCCCTTCAAATGTATGTTTTCCGTAAGACTTTAGTGCTGCATGGAACAGCTTTTTCAGATGGAAAATTTCTTGCAGATCTATATGCTAAAGACTGGCCTTGACCTCCTGTAGAGTGAGGTATGAGTCCTTTACAATCATAGAATTGTTAGGGTTGGAAGGGACTTCAAGGATCATCCAGTTCCAACCCCCCTGCCATGGGCAAGAACACCTCACACCAGATCAGGTTGCTCACAGCCACATCCAGCCTGGCCTTCAAAACCTCCAGGGATGAGGCTTCCACCACCTCCCTGGGCAAACAGTTCCAGTGTCTCACCACCCTGACGGGGAAGACTTTCTTCCTAACATCCAATCTGAATCTACCCATTTCTAGTTTTTCTCCATTCCCCCACTACCTGACACCCTAAAATGTCCCTCCCCAGCTTTCCTGTAGGCCCCCCTCAGATACTGGAAAGCCACAATAAGGTCTCTTCAGAGCCTTCTGTTCTCCAGACTGAATAGCCCAAATTCTCTCAATCTGTCTTCATAGGAGAGGTGCTCAAAGCCTTTGCAAATGTCCTCTCCTCCACAACTGAATCTGAGCCCACAGTTATAAAACCTGTGCTTCTATTGCCTATTGCCATCACCACATAGTCCTGTGCAGTACAGCACTGCTGGGTTTAGCTCTTGAAGGGTTCTGGGTGTATTTTAGTTTCTGTCTCCATTGGAATAGTTCCACATGGGAATAGTTGGCTTGCCCAACTGTATGTCTTTGGTCAATCTCTAATATTGTAGTATTGTTTCAGGGACATTTTCAAGGAATTCGTATTCCTCTAATGACTTTTTTGTTTGAAACTGTTTGGTTTCCATAGTAAAGTATTTGAGCCCAGTGGTGTGAAGTTCTGCTGCTAGCAGCACAGGTTGGTGCTTCCTTGGTTTGCTTTGTCCAAAAATGTCAAGGAAGGGTAACTATATAAAATACATTTTCCATGTTCTGATTCATACTCAAAAGGAGACTTCTCACATGTGGCATTTAAAGCATGTTGGGAAACTTAACCCTGTCTGAGAGAACCTGAAACAATTTTTGGTGTGATGTTGTGGGTGGCTACCATTGGCAATGGAGGGGATATAAGAGCAGCCAAATGAGGGAACAGAGAGCACTGTCAGCAAGTTTGCTGGGAACACAAAACTGGATGGAGTGGCTGACACAGCAGAGGGTTGTGCTGCCATTCAGTGGGACTTGGACAGGCTGGAGAGTTGGGCAGGGAGAAATTGAATGAAGCTCAACAAGGGCAAGCATAAGGTCTTGCACCTAGCAAAGAACAACCCCATGTACCAGTATAGGTTGGGGACTGAGCTGCTGGAGAGCAGTGAAAGGAAAAAGGACCTGGGGGTCCTAGTGGATGGAAGGTTGACCATGAGCCAGCAATGTGCTCTTGTGGCCAAGAAGGCCAATGGTGTCATGGGGTGGATTAGAAGGACTGTGGTCAGTAGGCTGAGAGAAGTTCTCCTGCATCTGGAATATTGTGTTCAGTTCTGGGTCCCTCATTTCAAGAAGGACCTCAGGGAACTGCTTGAGAGAGTCCAGCACAGAGCCATGAAAGCGATGAAGGGAGTGGAACATCTTCCTTATGATGGGGAGACTGAGGGAGCTGAGGCTCTGTAGCTTGGAGAGGAGGAGCCTGAGAGGTGACCTCATTCATGTTGATAAAGATGTGAAGGGTGAGAGCCAAGAGGATGGAGCCAGGCTCTGCTCAGTGATGCCCAATGACAGGACAAGGGGCAATGGGTGGAAGTTGAGGCATAGGAAGTTCCATGGAAAGAGGAGGAAGAATTATTTCCCTGTGAGGTTGACAGAACACTGGAAGAGGCTGCCCAGGGGGGTTGTGGAGTCTCCCTCTCTGGAGGTATTCAAGACCCACCTGGATGCATTCTGCTCTAGGTGGCCTTGCTCTGGCAGGGGGTTGGTCTAAAAGATCTTTCAACGTCCCTTCCAGCCCCTGACATTCTGTGATTCTGTGATCTACTTAAATGACCTTTGTGGCTTAGGAGGAACAGGAATGCAGTGATATAACATTGGACTCTCATCCCTGGAGTGTAGAAAAAAGGGAATTAAGATGGAGGGCAACTTTGCAGCTGGAGTACAGCCAAGGAGTTTGCAAGCTACCAGGAGGCCATCTTGAGTAAATCCTGCACTGTCAAGGAAGGGATATGGCTGGCTCTTCTCATTCCTTGGGTAGTGAATGTGTTGCCTTCCTCTCTGATTTCTTCTAAAGACGCCTTTGCACTTTCTAGGAGCAGCCTCAGAGATGTAGGGGTAATGTGCAAAGGCTTAGTAGCATTCAGTCTGGAAAAGACAGCTGCTTTTTTATGTGTCTCTGGATTCAGTGGGGACAAGTGTAAATATAGCTGCTAATGATCTCTCACGTCTCTGCTCATCCGATGCCATCTGCTTTCTGTCCATTCATTCACACTGGTGCCAAAACGTATTTCTGGAACAGGTTATTTGTGCATCAGTGGACTTGGTCCCTGACTGTTAGGTGAGAGCAAATATGTAAACTGTGCAGACTCTTAAGTTTTAATGTGGCCGTTTATAACCAGCCATGGCAAATAGTTGCTCATCCACAGGATGATGGGAACAGCTATAAAACATTGCTGCTCCTTTCTGGTGGTGGTGCAGGAACGGGAAGAGCACCACTGCCCCTCAGAGAAGGCAGCATTCCTCTGGCTTCTCCATCCCTTGCTAGCAGCTGTGGGAACAGCAAACTTTGAGCAGAGTTTATCAGAGATGAGCTATTCACAGAGCTGGGGCCTAGACACGGTGCACATGCTTTAATCCTCCCATTCCTTGGTCTGTCTTTATTGTACAGGAGTGAGAAATGTGTCAGGCAGGATTTTGGCCTTCTCTGTCTGTGTATGCAGATTGTCACTCTGGTTGTGCCCATGCATTATTAAATACAGGGGGTGGTTTATGTGTAGCTCAGTTATGCTCACACAAACACATTGAAATCACTTTCTCAGATTCTTTTTTTCAAGGCAGAATTGTCTTCTGTGTACAGGGTGTCTTGACTGCACTGTAATTGCAAACACTCAAGCAGTTGTACTAGCTGTAATTATTAAGGTTTAAACTGTAAAATTGGCACTAGCCATAGATTTCAGAGCAATACAAATCTCTATGTGAACTAGACTTTGGTCTGAGTCTTTGAGTATATGTTATCTTCCAAATCCAGCTGTACATGTGGAAAAAAAACCCACTGTCCTGAGCTTTTGAGTCTTGTTTCCACCAGAGCTTAATCTCTCCTCTCTAATCTGCCAGCAGAATTGTTTGTGCAAGCCTTCCCTTTCTTTGTTTCTAGGATAAACAATCTGGTTAGTGCAGACCACAGTTTAGTTTATCAGTCTGATTTCACCAGACATGAGGTAGGAAGCTCAAAATGATGTTTCAGGAGGAGAGAGGAACAGTAATTTGCAACAGAGGGATGCAATTGAGCCTGTGGAGTTAATGTCTTCCACCAGCACAGCTGATCTAGGAGCAGAGATCTGCCCACAGGTGTCGGTGTGTTTTGGGGGAGGTTGTTCTCTCCTTTGCACACATGGATGCCATGGCACTACTTGATTACCTGTCATCCTTGAGTGGAAATGAGTACAGCATTTGATGTTGATTGTAGGCTGTAGCCTCACTGGTGTATAATCAGCATTTCCTCTGCTGTCATTCAGTCACGCCTGATTCCACAGCAGCACATGTGCAGGATTAGAGCACGAGTGTCTGTTTATGTACAGATCAGCTGCTTGCAGTAGATGTGATTGAAAATAGCCACGGCAGTTATGTTCTTCAAAAACACAATGCAGTGTTCTGAACTCTGTGTGGTAGTCATTAAAAGTTGGTCTAATGTTCACAGAAAGCAACATTAAAATATCTTTGAGTGTTTAAGCCTCAGCTCTGAGCCTGGTGGTGGAGTTCTGTTCTCTGTTGTGTGATGGAGAAGCAAAACCAGAGCAGCCATATTTCAGGCAGCAGTTGTGGGTTTAATAGGTTCATTTTCTTCTGCTGGAACTGAAGCATATGTAACTGCTTTCAACCCACAGTTTTCCTTTACAGTTATGTAGGAGGAAACAGAGTACAATTCCCTTTTCTAATACTGAAGGAAACTTCTTTAGTCTGTCTTCTACTTACTTTTACGTAGCTTTTGGGGGAAGTGCAGGTATTAGAAGGTGTGTCTTCTACTTTGAGATCTTTATTTATGCACTATTTACTTGGCCTCCTTTAAGGAGAATACAAACAAAAGAACAGTTTAAAAGTTTGTGTTAGAGCACGGGAATGCATCTTTTGGCCTATGGAGGTTTTTCCCTGTTTTGTTGAAACAAGAATCTGGCTTCTCTGGTTCTTGCAGCTGATTGAAAGATGGAACTGCTTTTTCTTTGCTTAGCTGAAAAAATAATTTTCTTTTAGTGCTGTGTTTCCTCTGTCTGTTGTCAGCTCCACAAGACAGATTGTCTGCACTGGATTTGCAGATTGCATTCCTTTAAAATGTATTGTTTAGCTGCCTCTGTTCATGCTTCTGCTTCTCTTAAAGCAGTCACCCACCCTGCCTGCTCACCCAGTGTTACCACTTGGGTGGAAGAGATTTCTTCTCAGCAGCTTCTGCCATCTGGAACTGTCTTCTTTTATCTCTCTAGTTCATTAGGTCTCCATAGCTGTTAAAATATTTTCTGAAATTACAGCTTTTTTCTTTCACTTGTTACTGCTCAGTGTTTGATTCTGTGACTGGATGCTTAATTCAGTAGGAGAGGTCCTTCCTCTGCTGTTTCCCACAAGATTGTCATCATATGATATCAGGAACACATTGATGAAACCATGGAGCCACACACACACAACCACAGAATGGTTTGGCTTGGAAGGGGCTTTTAAAGATCATCTTGTCCAAGGCAGGGACATATTGCACTAAACCAGCTTGCTCAGAGCCCCAACCAGCCTGGCCTTGAACACTTCCAATGATGGGGCATCTCCAGCTTCTCTGGGCAACCTGTTCCAGTGTCTCATTTCCCTCATCATACAAAATTTCTTACTTATGTCCTATCTAAACCAACACTATAAAATAAAATGTTATTAGAAAGTTTCATAAAGACTGAAATCTATAACCCCATGACTACCTTCTCCCTACTGAGCAAAGAATATTGCCAACCTCTGGGCTTACAGCTTATAGTAAAAGAATTTCCACCAGCACAGTCCTGCTGTTTCATTTATCTGTGTGTGTGTACATACAGAATTATCACAGTCACAGAATGGCTGAGGCTGGAGGGCATCTCTGGAGACTGCCCCATCCAACCCCACTGCTCAAGCAGAGTCAGACAGAGCCTGTTGGCCTGGGCTGTCTCCAGTCAGATTTGGAGTATGCAAAAGACAGATGAGGATTGCACAGCTGGTCTAGGCAGCGTGTGGCAAAGTTTGACCACATAAGTCCACTCTCTGTCATGCTTTTCTCAATCTGCAGGACCATTCCCATGTAGTGTGGAGTGTGCTTAACAGTTTAATATTCAACTTTTCCCAGGAAAGCTAAGAGACAACAGCTTCTAGAACTGGACATCACTACCTGCATTTCTAAACTTGCCCTGGCTCTGAAAGCTTTTAACAAAGTTGTTGCTGCTTTATTGTTCACAGAAAAATGATGTTGTGAGATATATCATTTGTATGTCTGTTGTGTTCTGCTGCTGCCTCTATATCGACATCTCTTCAAGTTCTTGAAAATGTGGAATTTATTTCATTAGCCAGAGGTCTTAGCAGCTTCTGGCTCTGTGGAAACTAATGGGGTGGAGTGCTGAGATGTGCTTGATAATCTGAGCTAGACTGAGATTATCATTGCCAAAAATAATTGAGAGAAAATGAAAAAACATTGTCTCCTGTCCTAGAAATAGGGGTGTTAAGAGTACAAAAATCAGGTTTTAATGAGTGCTTTAAGAAGGGAACAACATGCTGAGGTTAGGTGAATTAGAAGCAAAATCCTTGATTAGAGAACTGATTTTTATTCTGAATTTAGTGATAAACCTCAGATCAGATCAGATGGCTGTTCAGCACACTATTTTTCTTTCAGAGTGCACTAGCAGTGGTGAAATACTGGATTTGCAGACTTTGCTGAAAGAGTTGCTACTAGATGTGGAAGAGGCCACTAGTTATCTGTCTTCCAGAGAAAGTTTCCTAGTAATTCATTTATTATATAGAACTGTGGTGGTTAGAGGCTAGGTGCCTTTAAGAACTACAATGCTGAAGACCTCCAGAGGCTTGAGAGTATCCAGGAGGTGGACTAGGAGGTGCATTTCATTCCCTTAAGTCCTGCATCCCTATAAAGCTGGCTGCAGTTTCAGTCTTCTTCCCTTTTCCCCTCCCTCTCTCCTACTGGAAGGACACACAGGCTGTTATCTCTTGTGTTGGCCTTGGCAATGCTGGCCAGTTAGGCCTGGAGCAGCCTAATTGGGGCCTGGAGCAGCCTAATTGGGGCCTGGAGCTGCCAAGCTGAATTTTTGCTGCATCACAATGGTTTGGTATGGAGGATAGAGGGGTATGGGGAGTGAGGCGGGGTGGGGTGTGAAGGCTTGGGTTTGTTGGCCTGGTTTAAAGGAAGGTTTGTGTGAAGCTTTGCCTTAATGAGCTTCTGTGTTGAGCCCAGACTATGGATTTTAGTGTATTTTATATGGTTTGTACTGTTTTATTTAGTTATGACTAGCATTTAGTTATAACTAGGTCCTGCATCTGGGTCGAGGCAATCCCAAGCACAAATCCAGGCTGGGCAGGGACTGGCTGGAGAGCAGCCCTGAGGAGAGGGACTTGGGGGTGCTGGTGGATGAGAAGCTCAATGTGAGCCAGCAGTGAGCACTTGCAGCCCAGAAAGCCAACCAGAGCCTGGGCTGCATCAAGAGAAGTGTGGCCAGCAGGTCAAGGGAGGTGATTCTCCCCCTCTGCTCTGCTCTGGTGAGACCCCACCTGGAGTACTGCATCCAGTTCTGGAGCCCCTATTACAAGAGGGATATGGACATGCTGGAAGGTGTCCAGAGAAGGGCTACCAGGATGATCAGAGGGCTGGAGCTGCTCTCGTATGAGGACAGACTGAGAGAGTTGGGGCTGTTCAGTCTGGAGAAGAGAAGGCTCTGAGGTGACCTTCTTGTGACCTTCCAGTATCTGAAAGGGGCTACAAGAAAGCTGGGGAGGGACTTTTTAGGCTATCAGGTAGTGATAGGACTGGGGGAAATGGAATAAAGCTGGAAGTGGGGAGATTCAGACTGGACGTGAGGAAGAAGTTCTTCCCCATGAGAGTGGTGAGAGCCTGGAATGGGTTGTGCAGGGAGGTGGTTGAGGCTCCATCCCTGGAGGTGTTTAAGGCCAGGTTGGATGAGGCTCTGGCCAGCCTGATCTAGTGTGAGGTGTCCCTGCTCATGGCAGAGGGGTTGGAACTGGATGATCCTTGAGGTCCCTTCCAACCCTGACTGATTCTATGACTCTACGATTCTGTGATTTCCATTTTAACTTTCCAACCCTGTCCAATCCTTTTTTGTACAATTTCCATTGTCCCTTTTTGGAAGAGGTAAAAGAGCCTCTGTCTCGCTGTAGACTAAGACAAGAACATGCAATATACTGCTCTTCAGAAATCCAAAAGCATCCACAGTAACTGTTGCAATAAAGAAATATCTGATTTGCTTCATATTGAACTTTGGATAAGGTGGAACTTAATAACTGGTTTAGTTTCAGTTGATTTGTTCTCAAACATCTTCATGTGTTGCAGGTAGTTTTGAAATGTTTTGTTTCCACATGTTATTCTTTTTTGTTGTTGGCTGTGTCAGCTGTAGGGATGATCTAATGTGCTGTTTTCATTCACATTGGTAGTAAATATAAATACAGGCAGTGATAAATGATTCTTTTTAATGGTTTTCGATTTATTAGGTAGTAGAAGAGCCTGGCAGTCTAGGGAAACATTATGTTGCAAGTAATCTTCTCAAAGGAGTGAAATAGTGTATTTCATGCATTATAAAAGATGGCAAGTAGTCAAATTAAACAAATATATCCACTCCAGTGAAACCTCAAAACTGGGTATCAAAGGACCCTGCAATCTTGGGTAGAAAAACCTGCTTACAATTTTGATGCGGTTGTTGCTTTTCTTGATGTTTCTTTTTCTTGCCTGCAATGGAAATTTCTCATCTTCTTAAAGTCAGTGTGAGTTTTGTCTTTGACTTCATTGTCAAGGATTTCATCCCTTTGCTGCATTACTTAGGACTGTCCCACACAGGTTTTACATTTGCTATTAACTCGTTTGTCTCCATTCATCTGAGTGGCTAAATCATGAGAAAGGTGACAAATCTACTGATTTTCCTTTAATGTCATGTCTTAGAAGGTGGCAGACTTTGGCCCAGTGGATGAAATTCCCTGCATGGTGAGCAGCCTTTAGCTTTTAGAACACCCCCTTGGATGAGCTGATATAAATGTTTTTTGATGTAGCAATTTAATGCTGGGGAAATGCTGGGGAAATGCTGATTGAGCTGAATTAAAACACTCAGTGGGAATATGTCAGTGTGATGAGATTTTCATGGGGAAGCAGGCAGGCTTCCAGTCTGGCCAGCTGGCTATTTGATGGCCAGCTTTGCCTACAGATGTGTCTGGAAATGTGTCCCCTACATGAAAATTCTTGCTGCTGAATTTTAGATCCAGTTTGGAAGAAGAAAAGAATGATTCAGAAATGTGGAAGCTTTGGGGGATCTCAGTTGTCTTCCCTGCACAAACCCAGCCACGCAATAACATTGCAGCTTTCTGATAGTTTACTGCTGTTAGTGTTGGAGTAGCAAAAGAGATGTTCAGGCAGTGAGATCACTTGATTCTTTCCCTTTTATTGCCATATCCCATTCATGCCTTGTAGTCAGGCTGTTTGTCTTAGTTTAGAGTGTGAGACACATTGCTCTTTTACCTCTTAAAAAGGGGCTAAAGAAAAACACACAAAGGATTGGATAGGATTGGAAAGTTTAAATGGAAATGCTGTTCACAACTACACAAAACAGTACAAAGCATATAAAATGCACTAAAATCCATACTCTGGGCTTAACACAGAAGCTCATTAAGGCAAAGCTTCACACAAACCTCCCTTTAAACCAGGCCAACAAACCCAAGCCTTCATGCCTTGTCCCCCCATCCCTCTCCCCAAACCAAGCCTCTCTACCCCTCATACCCAACCACTCTGACAGCAAAAGTTTGACTTAGCTTCAGGCCCAATTAGGCAGCTCCAGGCCTAATTGGCAGCATTGCCAAGGCCTGCACCAGGACTCCCCCATAAGAGATAACAGCCTGTGCTTCCTCCTAGGGGAAGAGAGGGAGGGAAAAGGGGAGAAAACTGCAGCTGCAGCCAGTTTTGTATGGATGCAGGGATTCTGGGAATGAAATAACTTAATTTCCTGTGTCCACCCACTGACTGGACTCTCTGGACCTCCTGGAGGTCTGTAGCTCTGTGGTTTTTAAAGGCAACCATGTCAAACCAGGACACTATTTCAGACATGAAACCTTGGTATGAATGATTTTCTGAGAAGCCTCTTAGCTATGTTAAAACTTGCTTAAGTTTTCTCATGCCATATAGCAGCCATATAATTCCTGAACATTCCTTGGGCATAGGATCCAAACCAAATATTTTCGCTCTGTATTGCCCTCTGTTCTGAACACTCAGTCACATTTTCTGCTTTAATTCCATTCCTTCTGGTTGGTCATGCTTCATGCATTCTTTAGTCACAGTATCAAGTAGAGTGGCGATGGAGGGTCAGCCCTGAAAATCCAAAGTGCTAATTAATGGTAACTTGAATCTTCACCTAAGTGACTGGTGAAAGGTCTTGCAGAGAATAAGAGGAGGTGTTATGTGTCAAATGTTTCTTTCTTGTATGCTTTTCATGAGGTAGGAGAAACAGGTTATATTTTCAGAAGACTGCCAAAGCAGCATCACCTAGGGGAGTCTGCACAGGAATGCATCCAGGTGGGGTTGGAAAGTCTCCAGAGAAGGAGACTCCACAACCTCCCTGGGCAGCCTGTTCCAGGGCTCTGTCGCCCTCATGGTAAAGAAGTTTCTCCTCATGTTGAGGTGAAACCTTTTATGTTCTAGTTTGAACCCATTGTTCCTTGTCTTATCATTGTGAACCACTGAAAAGAGCCTGACCTTACTTGACACCTACCCCTCAGCTATTGATAGACATTGATCAGATCCCCTCTCAGTCTTCTCTTCTCCAGACTAAACAGCCCCAGGGCTCTCAGTCTCTCTTCACAGGGGAGATGCTCAAGTCCCCTAAGCTCTCCATTGAACTCTTTCCAGCAGGTCTCTGTCTCTCTTGACCTGGGGAGCCCAAAACTGGACACAGTATTCCAGGTGTGGTCACACCAGGGCAGAGCAGAGAGGTAGAAGAACTTCCCTAGCCCTGCTGGACACCTTTCTTGCTGCACCCCAGGATCCCATTGGCTCTCTTGGCCACAAGGGCACATTGTTGTCCCATGCAGAACTTGCTGTCCACCAGCACTCCAAGGTCTTTCTCTGTGGACCTACTTTCCAGCAGGGCAGTCCCTAACCTGTCCTGGTGCCTATTGTTATTCCTCCACAGATTTAGGACCTCTGTGTCCTCTGTGGTGGCATCAGTACATCTTTTTTTTTTTCTTTCAGTCCTTGTGATCAGCAAAGTTCTCAATTGAATACCTGAATCAATCTCCTTGGCAGATGAGAATCTAGACATGTGATTGCACTTCCAGGCAGCTAATTTTAACTTTCTGAGTTAGTATCCTGCAGGTTCTGAAGAAGGGTAAAAAAAAAAAGAAAACAACCCAAAAATCCTATAACTCTCTTGTATTTGATAGATCATCTTTCCTCTGAATAGCTCTTAGACATGACAGTCCACTTAGCACTCTAAAAAGAAGAGGTACATCATTTTCTATCTTCTTGGTCACACACAAGTATTTGTCTTCTATCCTAGGACAGAATTTTGGTTCCTGGTCATTTTAAAATGGAAGGCATTTTTTTTCTTTATGACTTTGGGCTTTCCATCATGACTTTGCCTCCTAACTTCAGAATCAGGATTTCACTTGCAGCAGCAGTACTGCTCGAACAAGCTAACGTTCAGGCAAAGCAGGGAATGTATCAAAGATTTAATCTGAGATGGTTTCAAAATACTATAAAATAGCCTTAAGTTGGACAAGGTGAACACCTTGTGCTTGGTTGTTCTGGGGGAAAAGAAATAGTTTTGGTGTGTGGTTCAGCAACAAGTGCAGTGCAGCGCTTGAGAGGAAAGAGTAAGCTTAGGAAATTCTAGGAGACAGGTAATAGGTAGAAAAATTGTGGGAAAGTAAAGACTGCTCTCAGACAGAGCCTCTGCTTTCTCATTATCATAGAATCATGGAATGGCTTAGGTTGGAAGGGACTTTAGAGATCATCTACTCCAACCTCCCTGCCGTGGGTAGGGATGCCTCTCATCTAGCCTCAGCTGCTCAAGCCCTCATCCAACCTGGCCTTGAACAACCCCAGGGAGGTGGCATCCACAACCTCCCTGGGCAGCCTGTTCCAGAGTCCCACCACCACTGTACTGAAGAACTTCTTCCTAAAGTCCAATCTATTAGGTTGGTGTGTTATTATTCTTCTTTTTAAGTGAAAAGATGATTGTAATATATAATTTCAGTCAATAAAATGAAACACTTTTATTTCACCTGCACCCTTGAGACTAATCACGGTATTGGTTTTGCTTCCTTTTCCAGGTGGCCTTCCTGAAGATGTGAAGAATGCACACACCTGTGATGAAAACTCTTCTCAGATTTCATTTTCAACAGAAATTTACAGATAACTCCCAATGGTTGACCTCTAGTTTAAAATCCACTGGCAATGCAAACCCAAGTGGGGCTCTGGTGTGTTGTTCTTAATGTCTGGATGTGTTTCCAAACCAAAGAGAGTTAACTTTTGCATCCAGTACATTCTTAGGTGTCATTCTAAGAGTGACTTTCCTGACACTCCTGTCACATCCAGCTAGCATGCTTCACTGCCAAACAGAAATTGTGTATGGATCTTGGTGCTACCTTTATCAGACAATGTTTGATAGTGACCTATGTGTCCTTATGAATATTCTCAACTGGGAGCAAAAGCAGGTTTAAAAATATTTCATGTAATGGACACTAACTTAAGTTCTTTATTTTCTTAGTTCTGGTTAAGTTAGAGATCCAACTTTTAAAAGTAGGGTTTTGTTGTTTTTTTTTTTTTTGTTTTTTTTTTTTGTTTTTTTTTGTTGTTGTTGGGCTTTTGTTTGGTTGGTTTTTTTAAAACTTCAGTCTTTATCATGTATATATTTCCCATATTAAGCTTTAATGTTTTGGATCAAGGATCAAGGCTTTATGGCTGCATAGTTCAAGGCTTTATGGTTGCTTAGAATAATTATTCCTTCAGTTTCAAACAGAAAAAGAACATGTTTGTGAAGCCTTGCCTTGCAGAAACTGCTGCAAGGTAATAAGGCTCCTCTAAAGTGTTACTCTCTTGTGGAGACACAGCAGCTTTCTGCAGGAGTCATGGTGCATTTCTGTGCAACACAGAAGCTGTTACCATTTTCAGTTTTGGAATGGTTTACTCCCTTTGTTGTCAGCCAATTTTTGCCTTTCCTTGTCCAGGGGAACAGGATTTTCTAAATGCACAGGCTAAGGAGCAGAGAAGATGCCTCTTGGCAGTTTTGACTCAATTCCTACTCATTGGGATGGACTGCTCTTGAGCTAGGAGGTGATCCTTCAACATCACCCATCTCTCTTTTAGCATATCTGCCTTGCTAATCTGCAGCTTTACTTAAACAACTTTTGGCAAATCAGTCAGGTGCTGGAGTGGTTTGCATGACCTAGTGCAGCTAGGCTCTAGGGAGACCTAACAGCAGCCTTCCAGTACCTAGAGGGGGCCTACAAGAAGGCTGGAGAGAGACTGTTTACAAAGGCTTGCAGTGACAGGGTGAGGGGCAATGGCTTCCAGACAGAAAAGAGCAGACTTAGATTGGATGTTAGGAACAAATTCTGTACTGTGGGGGTGGTGGAACACTGGAAGAGGTTGCCCAGGGAGGTGGTTGGGGCCCCGTCCTTGGAGATATTCAAAGTGAGGCTCAAAGGGCTCTGGGCAGCCTGATCTAGTTGAGGATGTCCCTGCTGACTGCAGAGGGGGTTGGACTAGATGACCTTCAGAGGTCCCTTCCAACCCAGACCATTCTATGAGTCCTTCTTGAGTTCTCAAAATATGTACAAAAAGGTAAACAAACAGAAGGGGAAAAGCAAACAAAACAAAACAATGTTTATGTGGGCTGGATTTTTCAAAGTCAAAATAAAAAGGTGCTGCCTTGTTGGAAAATTGCTGTACTTTGGGAGAATGGATTCTGGAGGGAATATTCCTGTTAGAGGAGTTCTTTGAAAATTCCTGAGTTTCAAGGAAGGTTAACATGCTCTTTCCTCCTGAAATGATCACAATGTAGGAAGTGACCCTGCAAGGTGTTAGACTCTTTGGGTTTTAACCATCCAAAGACAAGTAGATGAGCCCTCCCAGCACCTAGTCTGGATATCATCTTATTTTTTCTGTTATTATTGTAGCATTCAGTATTGAAGGAAGAGCAGAAGTATTTTGAGTTTCATGTTCAGAAGCTATCTATACCCAAGATGGATGCCTGGATACTGAATAAAATATACTTTCTAAATCAGTTTACTGTTTGTTCTGCTTTATTGCTGTGACCGTTTCAGCTTGCTGGAATATGGCTGAGTGGTGTGCAGATGGCAGACATTTGTATCAGACAGAAATACCTGAGCTTTCAGATCATTTCCAACCTATTTAAATAACCCCTGTTATGGTTTTACATGCATGGAGGCCAAATTAGGACAGAGAATGTTTATGCCTTTGAGGATGAATCTCTGTCATGTTGTGGCGGTTTTAGGCTGATGCCTGGAAAATTTTCCACAGATTGAGTAGAAAAGTCATAGAATGTAAATAAATTACCATTGGATGGAAAATATCAGACCAACAGGATACTGTAGAAATAGCTCAGATGGGTTTGGAAAATAGATTTCCTTGGCCATGGTCAGGAAAGGAAAAAAGGTTTGCTGTTTCCCCAAGTACCAGGCCATACGTTATCACAGTATCACAGTATGTTAGAGGTTGGAAGGGACCTCCAGAGATCATTGAGTCCAACCCCCCTGCCAGAGCAGGATCACCCAGGGGAGTCTGCACAGGAATGCATCCAGGTGGGGTTGGAAAGTCTCCAGAGAAGGAGACTCCACAACCTCCCCTGGGCAACCTCCCTGGGCAGCCTGTTCCAGTGCTCTGTCACTCTCACTCCAAAGAAGTTTCTCCTCATGTTGAGCTGAAATCTTCTATGTTCTAGTTGAACCCATTGTTCCTTGTCTTATCATTGTGCACCACCCAAAAGAGCCTGGCCCCCTCCACTTGACACCCACCCCTCAGATATTGAGAGACATTGATCAGATCCCCTCTCAGTCTTCTCTTCTCCACACTAAACAGCCCCAGGGCTCTCAGTCTCTCTTCACAGGGGAGATGCTCAAGTCCCCTAAGCATCCTCATGGTTCTCCATCGGATTCTCTTCAGCAGGTCTCTGTCTCTCTTGAACTGGGGAGCCCAAAACTGGACACAGTATTCCAGGTGTGGTCACACCAGGGCAGAGTAGAGAGGTAGAAGAACCTCCCTAGCCCTGCTGGACACCTTTCTTGCTGCACCCCAGGATCCCATTGGCTCTCTTGGCCACAAGGGCACATTGCTGTCCCATGCAGAACTTGCTGCCCACCAGCACTCCAAGGTCTTTCTCTGTGGAGCTGCTTTCCAGCAGGGCAGCCCCTTATTTAGAACTCTTGTTTCTGAAGAAAATGTTTTTAGCCTTTTTTTTCTCTGCCTTCCTATTTCTTAGGTGGTCTTTCCTACTGAGCCAGTGGTGCATTAGAGGTTTGACAGCTTCACTTGACAATTTCTTACATACTAGCTGCTTTATAAAAGTGAAAGTTGACCATTTTTTCCCCCCAGGATTATCTTATCAGTAAACTGTGGGCTTTCATCACCAATTAAATGGCTTTGAAAACCCAGCTGAGTTCCCCTTAAGGCTCCTTCATTGACCTTTATCTGTCAATGCTCTTGCCCCCATTTGACTGTGTCTTGAACATCATGATGCTGTTTGCTTGTTGACATAGAATCATAGAATTGTTAGGGTTGGAAGGGACCTCAGGGATCCATCCAGTTCCAACCTCCCTGCCATGAGTAGGAACACCTCACACTACATCAGGTTGCTCAGAGCCACATCCAGCCTGGAATTAAAAAACTTCTGGAGCTTCCACCACCTCCCTGGGCAACCTGTTCCAGTGTCTCACCAGCCTCATGGGAAGAATTTCTTCCTGACATCCAATCTGAATCTACCCATTTCTAGTTTTGCTCCATTCCCCCTAGTCCTATCACTCCCTGACACCCTAAAAAGTCCCTCCCCAGCTTTCTGGTAGCCCCCTTCAGATACTGGAAGGACCCAAGAAGGTCTCCTCAGAGCCTTCTCTTCTCCAGACTGAACAGCCCCAGCTCTCTCAGTCTGTCCTCACAGGAGAGGAGCTCCAGCCCTCTGCTCATCCTCATGGCCCTTCTCTGGACACGTTCCAGCACCTCCAGATCCTTCCTGTAACAGGGGCTCCAGACCTGGATGCAGTACTCCAGGTGGGGTCTCAGCATCATCAGTTCATCAGTTGGAAGGGCTGTGTAAGCTGTTTGGTTACTGTGATATTTTCTTAGCACCCAGCGTTAGTGGCACATTTTAGTCTAGTCAAAGTGCCACGTTTGGATATATCTCTAACAGAAAGCTTGTGTGGTTTTGAAACATGCAGACAATAATCTCCCTGCAGATGGAAGAGTGTGCACCAAGATAGGAGTTGGCCTAGAAGCTGTGCTCTTAGAAAATGTTTGGTTCTTCTTATCATTTGCCCTCTCTCCCCAGAATTTATCTGTTGCAGTCTGCATTTTTCACTGCAGAAAATGTGTTAATTTTGTCTGTGCTAAGCACAGTGTAAGTCTTAAAAAGTAATGATAATAAATCAGCAATGACATCAAGAAGTCCCCAGCTCACATTAACTGAGATAGATGGGCCTCCTTTCCTAAGGTGCAATTTCCAAATGGGGCATGGGAACAAGAAGATATTAAAAATGTCAGCTCTAATTCTAATGTGCTAGCAGGTTCTAAAGGTGTGGTGCAGAGAAATGTGCCTATCTGTCAGGCCACTGCTGTTCTCTCCATTAGCAACAACAAACAGCATGACTGTTTCTATCATTAATGGGGCACAGGGCAATTACATTAATGCAGGGCTTCTGTCTTCGTTTAAGGGAGAGTTTGACCACTTCACTGGGAGAGTTAAATTGGTGTACCAAATTGAGTCCCCATGGGGTTATTTTCATTCCAAAATTAAGGTTGGCTTCTAGTTTAGGTTAAATCCCTACTAGAGTAGTTTAGGATATACTAAATAACCAAAAGTGGTTTGATCAGGGAGCTATATGTGAGCCACCAGTGTGTACTTGAAGCCTGGAAAGCCAATCACATCCTGGGCTGCATCAAGAGAAGCATGGCCAGCAGGTCAAGGGAGGTGATTCTGCCCCTCTGTTCTGATCTGGTGAGACCCCAACTGGACTACTGCATCCTGATCTGGAGCCACTATTACAAAAAGGATCTGGAGATGCTGGAATGTGTCTGGGGAAGGGCCATGAGGATGATCAGAGGGCTGGAGCTCCTCTGCTATGGAGACAGACTGAGAGAGTTGGGGTTGTTCAATCTGGAGAAGGTTCCTAGGACACCTTATTGTAGCCTTCCAGTATCTGAAGGGGACCTAGAGAAAGCTGGGGAGGGACTTTTTAGGGTGTCAGGTAACGATAGGACTAGGGGGAATGGAGCAAAACTAGAAATGGGTATATTCAGATTGGATGTTAGGAAGAAGTTTTTCACCATGAGGGTGGTGAGACACTGGAACAGGTTGCCCAGGGAGGTGGTGGGAGCCCCATCCCTGGAGGTTTTTAAGGGCAGGCTGGATGTGGCTCTGAGCAGCCTGCTCCAATGTGAGGTGTCCATGCCCATGGCAGGGGGTTGGAACTGGATCCTTGAGGTCCCTTCCAGCCCTAACAATTCTATGATTCTATTACCCTGTGAGTTGAAGGGCAGGTTCTGTTTTACAAAGAGAGACTGAGGGAGTTGGGGCTCTTTAGCTTGAAGAAGAAGAGATCGAGGAGTGACCACACTCATGTTTATAAATATGTAAGGGTGAGTGCCAAGAGGCTGGAGCCAGGCTCTGCTCAGTGATGCCCAATGAGAGGACAAGGGGCAATGGGTGGAAGTTGAGGCATAGGAAGTTCCATGGAAACAGGAGGAATTTTTTTTTTCCCTGTGAGGGTGACAAAACACTGGAAGAGGCTGCCCAGGAGGGTTGTGGAGTCTCCCCCTCTGGATATATTCAGGACCCACCTGGATGTGTTTCTCATCCTGAGCAGGTGATCCTGCTCTGGCAGGGAGGTTGGATTGGATGATCTTTCAAGGTGCCTTCCAGATCCTAACATTCTGTGATTCTCACTTACTTCCAATGTACCCTTCTGTGAGGAGAAACTGTGCTATGTAAGGAGCAACTGTATCTGTAATTTATAGAAGGTCTTTCTGCACACAAATATTCTGGGTTTAAATGCAAATGCTTTTCAGTAATTTTTTTTCTCTTTTGTTGCCTTCATTTTTGTTCTTCCAGAACATCACTTTGTGGTTTCAATTTTAGACTTTGCATCTCTCTCATTTCTCTCCTAGACAACTGTGCTCCATTATAAATGACAGGTAACGTGTTTGAGGTACTGCATTAGCTCATCAAACTCATTCCTTTTGGTTTTCCTCCACAGGCTTTCCTGCTCCTGTTGTATAACAGTCATAGAATGTTAGAATTGTTTCAGCTGGGAATGACCTCTAAGACCATCAGGTTGTTTTGTTTTGTTTAGTTTTCATCTTTTGTCCTCCAGTCTCATGCTTGATGCTGCTAATGGGACATGAGCTTTATCACAGAATCACAGAATGTCAGGGGCTGGAAGGGACCTTGAGAGATCATCCAGTCCAACCCCCCTGCCAGAGCAGGATCACCTAGAGCAGGTCACACAGGAACACATCCAGGTGGGTCTTGAATATCTCCAGAGATGGAGACTCCACAACCCTCCTGGGCAGAGCTAACATAAAGTTAGTTGTGTAAACTTTCTCTCTTTTCAGCTTCCTTTGCTCTGGCAGATACTATCTGCCTTTTGGTTGGCTGTTGCTGACCTTGGCTGTGTTCTTTGCTGTGGTTAAGTACTAACAAAGCTACTCTCTGCTCTTCTCTCTTTTACCTTGTACAGGAGGGAAGGGCATAGGGAGGGGGAAGCTGTTGGTAACCCCCTGGTTTTGTCCAGGGGAGTTCTTGTGTTGTTCCTAAATTGTGAATACATGTAAATATTGTATATTTTGTACAGATTCATTGCATTTCCTATTTTTAGATTGTAGCTGTGCTTGTAAATACAGCTTCATTTGCTTTCAACTGAGCTGGTCTGGCAATTTTATGTTGGGGGCAATTTTCAACCCACTGCAAACTTCTCTACTTTTAATCACTTCCTCAAGATTGTGAAGCATTTTATTTTATTATTTCTCTTTTTCTGTGATAACTCAGTCTTCTGCAGTGCAGGCAAGAAGGTGGAGCTGCAGATGGGCTCTATCATGTGTGTGTGTCACTGGCAACTCCTCCAGCTACAGGTTTGTGAAAGAGGCTTCACACCTTCGTTTTTGCCACCAGTTAGTTACAACCCAGGTCAACTAACTGTCTTGTCTTTTACCTACAAGTGATTCCTCACTTTTAAAACAAGGAGAGACTGGGGGAGCTGGGGCTCTTTAGCTTGGAGAAGAGGAGACTGAGAGGTGACCTCATTTTATGTTTATAAAGATGTGGAGGGTGAGTGCCAAGAGGATGGAGCCAGGCTCTGCTCAGTGATGCCCAATGACAGGACAAGGGGCAATGGGTGGAAGTTGAGGCATAGGAAGTTCCATGGAAACATGAGGAAGAATTATTTCCCTGTGAGGTTGACAGAACACTGGAAGAGGCTGTCCAGGGAGGCTGTGGAGTCTCCCTCTCCAGAGATATTCAAGACCTGTCTGGATACCTTCCTGTGTGACCTGGTATAGGTGGTGCTGTTCTGGCAGGGGGATTGGACTGGATGATTTCTTGAGGTCCCTTCCAGCCCCTAACATTCTGTGATTCTGTGATTCTGTGACTGTATCATAAGGGCCATGGCTCTGCTGTTGGTCACAAGGTCATTTGCTCAGCAGTGCAGCTGGGACAAAAGTCCCTGTGTGGCCAGAAGCTGAGTTATGCAGACAAGAGGCAGACTGTGGAGTATGATGTACAGCCAATGATGCAAAGTGTGGATAGCATCCTGTCTTCCCATCAGTCCCACTACAGAATTGAGTTGGCATACAAATGGAAATGGGACTGGTTATGTCTGAAAAAGGCCTGGGGCTGCATCTGGACAAGTATGGAGTTGCTCTCTACAACTACCTGAAAGCACTTTGTGGAGAGGCTGGTGCTGGTCTCTTCTCACAGGTAATTAGTGGCAGCCTCAAGCTGTGACTGGGTAGGTTTAGTCTGGGCATTAGGAAACATTTTTTCATGTCAAGAGTGATCAGGCATTGGAATGTGCTGCCCAGGGAGGTGGTCGAGTCACCAACCCTGGGTATGTTTAAAGGTGGTTTGGATGTGGTTTTGGGGCTATGGTTTAGGGGTGAACTTTGTAGAGGAGGGTTGTTGGTTGGACTTGGTGATCCTGAGGGTCTTTTCCAACCTGAATGTTTCTGTGATTCTGTGATGTATGACTCATCCATATCTGCAGCATAGGATCTCATTTCTAGGCTAGGGTTTTGTGTTACCTGGTGCTGCTTTGGAGAATCACAGAATCACAGAATGTTAGGGGCTGGAAGGGACCTCGAAAGATCATCTAGAGATGCTAAGGGGAAGTTGTTGTCCCATTTGGTGATCCTGAGGTATTTTCTAACCTGAATATTTCTATGATTCTGTGATTCAGTCATCCTTGTGCCACCATAACAAAGGGGCTCAGCACAACTCACAAGTGAGAATGCAGCAGAAGAACACTGGCTGTGAAACAAGGAGGAGGAAGAAATTTGATCAATGCTCTGTCAGCTCTGTATGATGTAGACCTAGATTAATAGGCCTATTGAGTGTATCCACGATGCAACAGCTCTGCTCAAAACCTCTTTGTAAACTTCTGTGTCTAAAGTTTCTGTCTGTGACTCATGAGCAGCCTGGCATGTAACAATCCACTCGTAGAGTTAGTGCAGGCTGTTTGCTCAAATTATTAGACTTGCCCTTTACCAGGCTTTGATTCATGTGGACCTCATAAGAGAAAGGCAAGAACAGTCCATTGTCTGAGCTTTGAAAGAAGAAGGAGGTATGGGATGATTTACAGCTTGTGCTTTCTTGCTGAAGAGAGGTTTTGTGCATTTGTTGGAAGAAATATTCTCCAACACATGAAGCGAAATGAAAACTGCAGTAAATTAAGACTGACTTTTAAATCCATGGCTATTGAGAGGAAGGTAGGAGTCGTTGTTTCAGTTGATTCACAGTCATTGTTAAAGTCATATTTTGTGGCTGAGATGCACAAACACAGCTCAACTCCTGCATCCTCTTATCTCTAGAGTACAAAGTGCAGTGCCTGTTCTGATCCAGCAAACACAGCTCTGGCAGTTCTCCATGGAGGTAAGTAAAAAGGTTAAGATTACCCCCCCCCCCCCAAGAATCAAATTGCCAGACCAGCTCAGTTGGAAGCAAATGAAGCTCTATTTACAATCAAAACTACAATGTAGAAATGCAATGAGTATGTACAAAATATACAATACTTACATGTATTTACAATTTATAAGCAACACAAGAACCCTCCTGGATAAAACAAGGGGGCTGCCAAGAGCTTCCCCTCCCCTGCTCCCTTCCCCCAACCTATACAAGATAAAAAGAGAACAGCAGAGAGTAGCTTGTTAGTACTTAGCCACAACACTGAATGCATCCAAGGACAGCAGCAGCCAAACAAAAGCACTACCTGGTATCTGCCAGAGCAAAGAAACTGAAAAGAGAAACAGTTAATTTATACAACTAACTTTATGTTAGTTATCAGACCACTAGGATTATTTAGACCTTATTATTTTCCTTTTCACATCAAATGGTAATTTATTTACATTCTATCACAGTACATTACAGGTTGGAAGGGACCTTCAGAGACACTGAGTCCAACCCCCCTGCCAGAGTAGGATCACCTAGGTTAGTCCACACAGGAATGCATCCAGGTGGGTTTGGAAAGTCTCCAGAGAAGGAGACTCCACAACCCCCCTGGGCAGCCTGTTCCAGTGCTCTGTCACTCTCATTGTAAAGAAGTTTCTCCTCATGTTGAGCTGAAATCTTCTATGTTCAAGTTTGTACCTGTTGTTCCTTGTCCTATCACTGTGAACCACCCAAAAGAGCCTGGCCCCCTCCACTTGACACCCACCCCTCAGCTATTGAGAGACATTGATCAGATCCCCTCTCAGTCTTCTCTTCTCCACACTAAACAGCCCCAGGGCTCTCAGTCTTTCTTCAGGGAAGATGCTCAAGTCTCCTAAGCATCCTTGTGGCTCTTCCTTGGATTCTCTCCATCAGGTCTCTGTCTCTCTTGACCTGGGGAGCCCAAAACTCGACACAGGATTCCAGGAGCGGTCTCCCTAGGGCAGAGTAGAGGGGGAGAAGAACCTCCCTGAACCTGCTGGCCACAATTTTCTTGCTGCACCCCAGGATCCCATTGGCTCTCTTGGCCACAAGGGCACATTGCTGTCCCATGCAGAACTTGCTGCCCACCAGCACTCCAAGGTCTTTCTCCATGGAGCTGCTTTCCAGCAGGGCATCCCCTAACCTGTCCTGGTGCCTGTTGTTATTCCTCCCCAGACACAGGCTGTATCACTTTTCTTCTCAATTCTATCACTTACATACTCAATCTCTGGAAAATTTTCCTAGGCATCTGCCTAAAACTACCACACACTTCTCCATGTAGGTAAGGAAACAAGGCTTGAGTGAGCACAGCACAAGACTGGGAGCATAACATGATGGAGGGCTCCCTGAGATGCTTAGAGGGAAAATAATATATATTAACGATGTGCCTGAAGGAATTTTTTTTCCTGTGCTAAAAAGTGTTTGAGTTTGGTTTTTTTTAAGATTGCTATAGGCATATGAAGAAACATCTTGGAGCATTGGGGCTTTTGGAATTGGTGGCATGGTCTGCAAATGAAAACATGTTTTTTAGCTTGTTGAGTTTTCTAATGAACTCAGAAGAACATCTTGTTATGCAGTTGTGCTGATTCATTTTAAGTGTTTCTAATTACCTGTGGATTCACTGGGGTACAGCAAACAATCTGCACCCTCCTCCTCTTCTAGATTTTGACTCTTGCTCAGCAAGAGTCACCACTTACACAAGAGTGTGTTAGCCCTCACCAAATGTGGAAAAGTTCTTGTTTAAACTAGTGGCAATTTGTTGTTATAGTTACCAGAAGACTAGTCAGTAATAAACACCTCACACGGGCTATTTGTTTTGCTATGTCCCATTTCACATTTCAAAGTGGATTTTGGTCTCCTGCTCTGCTTGAAAATATTCCATTATTTGTATTAATCAATTTTATTTGGGCCATAGAACATAATTGTAAAACGTTTTGGAAAGAGATGGAATTCAGAACCTCAGAAAAGAGATGCAAGACTTTTCTGTCTCTCAGACCCAATCTCCTGTTACAGCTGGCACTCTTCCACTTGGTTCTTCCTCATATGACTTCTTTCCTATCCTGATCCACTCTGAATTTATTTTAGGATTTTTTTTCCCTCCCTGCTGTCCTTACTGGAAACCTGACCTAGAGCCTCACTCTTCTGATAGGAATCTTCTGATTTCTGGGGGAAATGTATTCCTGGGTAATTTACACCCATCTGTTGTTTTGCCAACAGCATTCTTTAATGCAGGTAGGTGGTTTTCTTCCTGGCTTCTAAACCTCATTCTGTTCTTAGGGAACAATCTTGTCTCCTTGCAGCTCAGTGTATTGATAGTTTCTTTCCCAAAATAGATAATTCCCAAAGATCTTTGCATTCTGCCATATTCTGTGTCTGTTCTGCCTTGAATTGATCTCCCTTGTGCAGGAGTGAGCAGATTGAGCACAAGGTGTGCACCTTAGCAAAGTAACTTTAATGGCCAATGGCATCCTGGCTGGGATTAGAAATGCTGTGTCCAGCAGGAGCAGGGAGGGGATTGTCCCTGGGACTCAGCTCTGGGGAGGCCACACCTGGAGTATTGTGTCCAGTTTTGGGCACCTCAATACAAGAGAGATGTGGAGGTGCTGGAGCCAGTGCAGAGGAGGGCAAGGAAGCTGTGAAGGGCCTGGAGAATAAATCTGATGAAGAGAGACTGAAGGAGCTGGGGATGGTTAGTTTGGAAAGAGGAGGCTGAGAGGAGACCTCATTGCTGTCTACAACTACCTGAAAGGACGTTGTGGAGAGGTTGGTGCTGGTCTCTTCTCACAGGGAATTAGTGACAGAACAAGAGGGAACGGCCTCAAGCTGTGACTGGGTAGCTTTAGACTGAACATTAGGAAACATTTTTTCATGGCAAGAGTGGTCAGGCATTGGAATGTGCTGCCCAGGGAGGTAGTTGAGTCTCTAAGGGTGGTTTGGATGTGGTGCTTGGGGCTATGGTTTAGGGGTGACCCTTGTAGAGCAGGGTTCTGGGTTGGACTTGGTGCTCCTGAGGGTCTTTTCCAACCTGAATGTTTCTGTGATTCTGTAATGCTTCCTTACCTCTTTTGGGACCACCTCACTTCATGCATTTGTGAGGGCTTCTCTTTTTGCCATGCCTGCAGCACACTGGTGGTTCACAGCAAGCACCCCAACACTCCTTCCCTTCTGTGGAGACCCCAAGAACGCCATTATCCTCTGGCAGGTCACCTCGGAAGCATGTGTCCCTGTGCTTTGTGTGATTGATCCTTTCCCTAGATTCCTGATCCTCATCTCCGTTGGTGATGTTTCTGACTCTCACATTAGCAAACCTTGTTGAAATGTTTCTCAAGGACCATGCCACTGAGCTGTGGTCACTACTGAAAATGTTCAGTGAGTTTGGTTCATAGACAGAACTGATGTTTTCTTTGGCCTGTTACTTCTTTTTGGTTTTCACTGAGAGGTTGAGCCTCAGGG
The DNA here is from genome assembly GCF_027791375.1 of Indicator indicator. NCBI lineage: Eukaryota > Metazoa > Chordata > Aves > Piciformes > Indicatoridae > Indicator > Indicator indicator. The sequence continues at coordinate 5,308,674 of NC_072011.1, read as the reverse complement.
GCTTAATTCAGACCTCAGAAGGAGTTAGGATCATAATAAGGAAATTTTTTTTTCCCTGTGAGGGTGGCAGAACACTGTAAGAGGTTGCCCAGGGGGGTTGTGGAGTCTCCCTCTCTGGAAATATTCCATTCCTGCCTGGAGGTGTTCCTGTTTGATCTGGTATGGGTGACCCTGCTCTGGCAGGGGGGTTGGATTGGATGATCTTTCGTGGTCCCTTCCACCCCCTAACATTCTGTGATTCTGTGACAATGCTGTCATCCTCAGCCCTGTGCCAGTCCTGATCTGCCAAGCTGAATCAGCCCTTCAGCTGTCATTGACACCCACTGGAGGTTCCTGACCATACATGCAAGATGCATGCTCAAGTGAATGGAGCTCCCCTGTCTGCAATAGACATCTGTGGGTGTGTTGCATATTTTAGCTACTAGGTAAAAACAAACTGCAGATTATCTTGTCCTTACGTAGTGCTCTGTGGTTGATTCATTAGGTGGTTTGGGCTTTTTTTCACTTGTCCATAGTGGATTCTGGAGCCATTTGTGTTTGGTACAAAGAGAATCTCATTCCAGTGACCAAATACTTCTGTAAAAACAGTGTTACATCCCCTCTCTTCTGCTGTGAATACCAAACAGGCTGTTGATGAATTGAGATCATAGTAAAGTAGCAGGAGCAAGACACTGGTCAAATTCCAGCAGCCATTCATGGAAACTGTTGCTTCTCTGGGCTTAGATGCTTGATGTTTTAGCCTTGATAGCTTTGTGGCTATAGGCAGGGCCTGGTTGATACTTCCCAGAATCACAGAACTTTAGGGGCTGGAAGGGACCTTGAAAGATCACCTAGCCCAACCCCCCTGCCAGAGCAGGATCATCTATGCCAGATCACACAGGAAGGCATCCCAGTGGGTCTTGAATATGGAGTCTCCAGAGAGGGAGACTCCACACCGCACCCTGGGCAGCCTGTTCCAGTGTTCTCTCACCTTCAAAGTGAAAAAAGTTTTCCTCATGTTTCCATGGAACTTCCTATGCCTCAACTTCCACCCACTGCCCCTTGTCCTGTCATTGGGCATCACTGAGAAGAGCTTGAGTATATCATAGAATTACAGAATCACCCAGGTTGGAAGGGACCTCTAGAGGTCATCCAGTCCAACCCCCTCTGCAGTCAGCAGGGGCATCCTTAACTAGATCAGGTTGCCCAGAGCCCTGTTGAGCCTCACCTTGAATATCCCCAGGGATGGGACCTCAACTACCTTTCTGGGCAACCTGCTCAACCACCCTCATTGTAAAGAACTTGTTCCTAACACCCAATCTCAATCTCCTCTTCTCTAATTTCAGACCATTGTCCCTCATCACTGCAGGCCTTCGTAAACAGTTCCTCTGCAGCCTTCTTGTCAGCCCCCTTCAGCTACTGAAGGTGGTGATTGGTCTCCCCTGAGCCTTCTCCACGCTGAACCCTGTAGCTCCCTCAGCCTGTCCTTGTAGCAGAGATGTTCCACCCCCTTGACCATTTCTGTGGCCCTCCTCTGGCCCCTCTCCATCAGGTCCATGTCCTTCTATTGAGGGCTCCAGAGCCAACTCTTTCACAGAGTTGTTTTGACAGGCTTCTGACAGATCTGTGCTTTGGTTTCTCCACGTGAGATGTTATTTCTATTCCAGGCTGATAATAATGCTCTATGTCCTGGGTAAGCATTTTCAAACTGTGAAAACTCTTGGGATCTGCCATTCTGCCTGGTGTGAGTTTGTCATTGCTGGAGCGCCAGAGCAGCTTTGTGTATTGCATAAGGCAGGTGGCACCTCTCAAGTGTGACTTACTCCTCCTCCCCTGCACAGGGGAGGTGCAAGCTGCCTCTTGTTTGGATCTGGTGGGGGTGAGCAGGGAGCTGTCACTTGCTTGTGTTAAACGCACACCTTGCTTGCTGTATCTGCTGGAAGAGGTGAGTGACAGAGGCGTGCCTTGGAGGGAAAGGTGTTTGGGTTTGTGTGGTAGTTTCAGGCTGTGCCTTCAAAATTTTCCACAATTCTGGAACAGAAAATAATAGAATGTGAATAAACCACCACTGAATATAAAAAGGGAAATAAGGGTAAGTTCTAAATAATCCCATGGGACAGATGTTTTGTACACTAACTTACTCTCTTTTCTCTTCCTTCGCTCTAGCAGATATTAACTGGTGTGAGGATGATCAGGGGGCTGGAGAACCTCTCCTGTGAGGACAGCAGCCTTCCAGCACCTGAGGGGGGGGCTACAGGAAGGATGGAGAGAAACTGTTCACAAAGGCCTGCAGTGACAGGTTGAGGGGCAATGGCTTCAAACTAGAGAAGGGCAGATTCAGGTTGGATGGTAGGACCAAGTTCTTTACCACGAGGGTAGTGGAAGACTGGAACAGGTTGCCCAGGGAGGTGGTTAGGGTCCCATCCCTGGAGATATTCAAAGTGAGGTTCAACAGGGCTCTGGGCAGCCTGATCTAGTTGGGAATGTCCCTGCTGACTGCAGAGGGGTTGGACTGGATGACCTTTGGAGGTCCCTTCCAGCCTGAACCATTCTATGATTGTAAGTGAAGCTTCTGCAGGAATCTTCGTCTGATTAGCAGTGTGTTTGGTACATGAAAACAGATCATGGACTTTATTGCCCTAATGCACACACAATGAAAGCACAGGAACACCATATGTAGCAGAAAATAACCCATGATCCTTTAATCAAAAATGATACAGTAATGCACAAAGGACACATGCAAGCTGGCATTTGATATTTCCTTCCTTGAGGTTTTTTTTGTCACATAATCTAAGCATGGGCTTAAGGTTTTGAGGATGTGTATGAAAAGGTTTGTGATTATTTGCAGGAAAGCATTAAGGAATTATGAGCTTGTCATGTGTTTAGATGAGCCTCCTATACAGCTTCAAGGGCTGGGCTTGCTCCTTCAAATAATAATATCTAAACAGGCTCACAGGATGTTAGGGGTTGGAAGGGACCTCAGGAGATCATCAAGTCCAACCCCCCTGCCAGAGCAGGACCATAGAATCCAGCACAGGTCACACAGGAACACATCCAGATGGGGCTTGAAAGGCTCCAGAGAAGGAGACTCCACAACCTCTCTGGGCAGCCTCTTCCAGTGCTCTGTGACTCTCCCAGTGAAGAAGTTCCTCCTCATGTTGAGGTGGAACCTCCTGTGCTGGAGTTTCTATCCATTGCCCCTTGTCCTATCCCAGTGTGCAAGTGAGCAGAGCCTGTCCCCTCCCTCTTGACCCCCAGCCCTCAGATACTTAGAAACATTTATTAGGTCTCCTCTCAGTCTTCTCTTCTCCTGACTAAATAGCCCCAGGGCTCTCAGCCTCTCTCTTGTACATCTGATTTCCTGAAGATTTCAAGATTAAAGGTCATACATGAGTGATCTTCACACTGAGAGGGTTTGTTGATAATAAAGCACAATTTGGACCTCTTTTCCTTCTAATTAAATGATGTTGCACACATCCCATTGCCAAACTCTGGTAATTTCATTTCATTGTAATTCACTGAGAGAATAACAGGCAAGCAGCAATGCACTGGGGTGTTTTATTAGGAAATGGAGGGCCATCTTCACTGGTTTTCCCAGCTAGCTTTTCTCCTTCCCTCTGTGTTTTTGTTTTTCAGAATTGCATTGCTTTGGTACTCTCTCACTTCTGCAAAAAGGCAATTTGGTTAAATGTGTTCCCAAATGCACTGATGAAGTTATAACTGCTTGGCAAAGGCTTGGAGACAAAGATGCTACTGTGAAAAATGAGCCTTGTCAACAGAAAACTGATTTGTGCTCACAAAATGTGGACAGTGTGGTCAATGTTACATGATCTGTTTGTCCCCCACTTTCAGGTGTATCCCCTGTCCCCAGGGAGTGGTTATGTGTCAGGAGCAGCTATGGACTCTGTCAGCTCTACTTCACTGTCAAATTATATCAGAGCAGAGATGTTTTTAATGTCTCAGCACGATGGCTTTTGCCCAGTGTCACTGGATATCCTCAGGCTTTGTGTCTGGCACTCTGGGATTTGGGCACCAAGTTCCTTTTTGTGTATCTGTACCTGTCTCCAGCTATGTCACCTGCACCTAGCACAGTATCATCCTGTGCAGGCATTGTCCAAACAGGGGCCATGGCCTGACTGGTCAGCTGGGTCACAGTATCACAGTATAAGAGGTTGGAAGGGACCTCCAGAGATCCAACCCCCTCTGCCAAAGCAGGATCACTTAGGGTAGTCTACACAGGAATGCATCCAGGTGGGTCTTGAAAGTCTCCAGAGAAGGAGACTCCACAACCCCCCTGGGCAGCCTGTTCCAGGGCTCTGTCACCCTCACTGGAAAGAAGTTTCTCCTCATGTAGAGCTGAAATCTTCTGTGTTCAAGTCTGAACCACTTATAAAGCAGGAGAAAAGCAGAATCTAGACTTATAAGATGTTATGAGGAGAAACATGTTAAAGGCTCTGAGTTTTGCAGTAAGCTGTCAAAGACTTACTTAGGTAAAACATGAATTTGCTCTAGACTGTACAAGAAGGTGCATCTTGTTCCATACTGGCTGTTGCATGGCATTTTGGCATGTATGTGAGAAGCTGCTACTCCCAGGGTCAGCTAGGAAATCATATTATCTCCTGCTCTTCACTTGTAATGCATTTACTCTGCCTGTGATTTATGTAGCCAGAAACAAGAAGTGAAGCACTTACACAGGGGAGAGGATGGGCTCCTTGCGTGCCAGAATTGTTAAAAGCTAAATCTTCAGGTCTTAAACCCATAGGAGAGTATTTCTGAAGAGGATGCCTTAAACCTGCTTGTACTTATTTATTAGTTTCACTACTGTGTTATTTCTAAACTGTTTAACAGCAGCTGATGCTAGTGTGGCCAGCAGGCCAAGGAAGGTGATTCTCCCCCCCTGCTCCACTCTGCTGAGACCCCATCTGCAGTACTGCATCCAGTTCTGGAGCCCCTGTTACAGGAGGGATCTGGATGTGCTGGAATGTGCCCAGAGAAGGGCCACCAGGATGAGCAGAGGGCTGGAGCACCTCTCCTATGGAGACAGATTGAGAGAGTTGGAGTTGTGCAGTCTGGAGAAGAGAAGGCTCCTTCCAGTATTTGAAGGGGGCTGCAAGAAAGCTGGGGAGGGACTTTTTAGGGTGTCAGGGAGTGGTAGGACTAGGGGGAATGGAGCAAAACTAGAAATGAGTAGATTCAGATTGGATGTTAGGAAGAAATTCTTCCCCATGAGGGTGATGAGACCCTCAACAGGTTGCTCAGGGAGGTGGTGGAAGCCTCATCCCTGGAAGTTTTTAAGGGCAGGCTGGATGAGGCTGTGAGCAACCTGCTCTAATGTGAGGTGTCTGTGCCCATGGCAGGGGGGTTGGAACTGGATGATCTTTGAAGTCCCTTCCAACCCTGGCAATTCTATGATTCAGTGTCTTCCCATAATTTTCAAGATCCTAGGGTGTTTGTTGTATCTCCAATTGTTCTGGTGTAGTGATCAGCAAAGTGCCTGTGCTTCTACAGCAAATGGAGACTGCAGATCTGTTGGAGACAATGAGCCATCAGTTTATGCTTCTCTAGGAAATTCTGCTTTTCGTTGAGCTGCAGAAGCTTATTTATGCTCTCACAGAGCTGTCATTAATAGTCTCCAGTCTTCTTAAAGAGCTTGTTTTCTTCTAATCCATTTGAAAAAAACCAACAAGTTAAATGGGTTATGCACTCTGCGTGTTGCTTTGATGAGAGACTGGGAATTTCCTGCCTTGGCTAAAGAAGCAAGGATTCACCTTTCAGATGTCATTCTGCCTCTGCCATCCCATCTAATGCTCACCTTGCTAACGGGGAGCAATCCTGCCTTTGCAAGCTGTGATTGTTTGGGGCTGTGCCTGGAAAACTTTCCACAGATCTTGAACAGAAAGTAATAGGATGTAAATAATTCACCCTTGGATGCAAAAAGGAAAATAGTGATAAATTCTAAATAATCTCATTGGGCAGATACCTACCATAGAAGGTAGTTTGGTAAATTAACTTTCTCTCTCTTTTTGGTGTCCTCACTCTGGCAGATACTAACTTCAGGCTTCTGCTGGCTTTGCTGACCTTGAATGCATTCTTGTTGTGGTTATCAGAGTCTCACAGTGTATCAGAGGTTGGAAGGGACCTCAAGAGATCAGCAGGTCCAACCTCCCTGCCAGAGCAGCATCACTTAGGGTAGTCTGCACAGGAATGCATCCAGGTGGGGTTGGAAAGCCTCCAGAGAAGGAGACTCCACAACCCCCCTGGGTTAAGTAACTAACAGCAACTACTCTCTGCTCTTTCTCTTGTCCAGTGTACAGGAGGGTAGGGAAGGGAGCAGGGAGTGGGGAAGCTATTAGTAGCCCCCTGCTTTGTCCAGGGCGGGGTTCTTGTGCTGTTTATAAACTGTAAATGTATGTAAATATTGTCTAGTTCATTGCATTCCATATTTAGATTGTACTTTTGCTTGTAAATACAACTTCATTTGCTTTCAGCTGAGCTGATCTGCCAATTTCATGTTGGGGGGGGGGGAATTTTCAAACCACCACACAAGGGAGCCTAGGAGGCCCCTTTTTGGAAGCTGAGAAACTAGACACTGGATACTCAGATAAATTGTCAGAGTGTCAGAAATGTCCCTTCTTTTACAGGCAGCTGCTAAGACCCAGGAGGGATGCTGTCTTTCCTGTGCAGCCACTGGATATTGGATATTGTGGATACTGTCTACATAGACTTTGAAAAGCCATTGGGCACCACAATTCAGACAGATGTGGAGGTGCTGGAGCCAGTGCAGAGGAGGACAAGGAAGCTGGGGAAGGGCCTGGAGAATAAATCTGATGAGGAGTGACTGAAGGATGGTTAGTCTGAAAAAGAGGAGGCTGAGGGGAGTCTTCATTGCTGTCTACAACTACCTGAAAGGACCTTGTGGAGAGGTTGGTGCTGGTCTCTTCTCCCAGGGAATTAGTGATAGAACAAGAGGGAATGGCCTCAAGCTGCCACTGGGTAGGTTTAGACTGGACATTAGGAAAAAAAAATCATGGAAAGAGTGGTCAGGCATTGGAATGGGATGCTAGGGAGGTGGTTGAGTCACTACCCCTGGATGTGTTTGAAGGTGGTTTGGATGTGGTGCTTGGGGCTCTCGTTTAGGGGTGGCCCTTGTAGTGTAGGGTTCTGGGTTGGACTTGGTGGTCTTGAGGGTCTTTTCCAACCTGAATGTTTCTGTGAAACCATGGCAAAGGCAAGCTTCCAGGCCAGCACTTAGAAGGTGTGGAAGGTGTATGTTCCTGGGAAGCTGCCTTGCTAATTCTTCATGGTGGGAAGGTGGGTGAGAAAATTAATAAATGTGGATCCTATTATACCTTTTTTAAGCTAGGTTTTTTCAATTAAAAAAACACATGCTTAAAAAAGCATTAAGGCTCAATGCACTGCTTAAAGCCTGAAACAAATATAAAAGCTTGTAAAATGCTTTTCACAAACTTTAGAAGTCAAAAGAAAACAAAAAGAGGCATAAAAAACAATTTTTGAAAGTTTTAATAATTCCTTACTAAGGTAAGGAAATTTCAATTAGAAAAGTACCCAGTGGCAGAGGGACAGCACTGAAAGCTGTAGCATATCTGAGCCCCCAGCTGACAAAGAGCTGCTAATTTAGGGCCAAATTAAGCTCTCCTTTATGCTGGGATGTATCCCCAGGAGCTCTTTTCACTTCATCAGGGTACTTGAGTCTTACCCCTATGTAGCTGAGACCATAAATGAGCCCTTAAGAAGCATTTTCCTTCTGAGAGTTCTTTTGGAGCCTTATCATTCAGTTCTTTCCTGAATAATGAACAGGCAGAGGAAGTAGGGAGAAAAGACTGGCAGGCAGGAACCTGCAGTTATAAAACAATAAAATGTCCTGAAACTTGAAAATTCTGACTTTCTTACAGATACCACTGCTGAAGTAAGTCCTTATTGTCTGCCTCCCAACATGCTAATCCAGTAAACACTGGGAATGCAGGAACTCCTGATTATCCAGAGAAGTGGACCTGATTACAATGTACAACCACATTGTCTTATTCATATGGAAGCTTCTCAGAATTGTCTTCCAACAACTTCTTTCCAAGTGAAAGTAGAGCAGATCTCTGCAGCTGGATATTTAGTGTGGTGTAAGAGGTGCACTGCATATGAGTGTGACCTTGAAACACTGGCTTGTATGGGCACATCTCTTGTGGTTAGCATGACAAATGACACTGTGCTGGCTAATTAAATTAATACATCTCGTTAATGTCTTGCCAGAATTTCTTGTCACTCTTTAGTCCCATGGATCACCTTCCTTATCACATCAACATCCTTTTTTTCCCCCACCACTCTTCCTTCTCTGCAAAACTACAGTAATTCCAGTACTCTTCAGCTGGCTTGACAGCTGCACCCAAAGAGTGGCTGTCAGCAGCTCCATGTCCCAGTGGAGGCCAGTGACAAGTGGAGTCCTTCAAGGATCAGTCCTGGGAAGAGTCTTGGTCAACATCTTTTTTGGTGACATGGACAGAGGCATTGAGTGCACCCTCAGCAAGTTTGCTGATGACACCAAGCTGTGTGGTGCAGCAGACAGGCTGGAGGGAAGGGATCCATCCAGAGGGACCTGGACAGCCTGCAGAGCTGGGCCCATGACAACCTCATGAGGTTCAACAAGACCAAGTGCAGGGTCCTGCATCTGGGTCAGGGCAATCCCAAGCACTGATGTAGGCTGGGCAGGGACTGGCTTGAGAGCAGCCCTGAGAAGAGGGACTTGGGGGTGCTGGTGGATGAGAAGCTCAACAGGAGCCAGCAGTGAGCACTTGCAGCCCAGAAAACAAACTGCATCCTAGGCTGCATCAAGAAAGTGTGGCCAGCAGGTCAAGGGAGGTGATTCTCCCCCTCTGCTCCGCTCTGGTGAGATCCCACCTGGAGTACTGCATCCAGTTCTGGAGCCTCTATTGCAGGAAAGATCTGGAGGTGCTGGAATGTGTCCGGAGAAGGGCCACCAGGACGATCAGAGGGCTGGAGCTCCTCTCCTATGGAGACAGACTGAGAGAGCTGGGGCTGTTCAGTTTGGAGATGTGAAGGCTCTGAGGAGACCTCATTGTGGGCTACAAGAAAGCTGGGGAGGGACTTTTAAGGGTTTCAGGTAATGATAGGACTAGGGGGAATGGATCCAAGCTACAGGAGGGGAGGTTTAGATTAGATGTTAGGAAGAAGCTCTTCCCCAGGATGGTGGTGAGATACTGGAACAGGTTGCCCAAGGAGGACGTGGAAGCCTCATCCCTGGAGGTTTTTGCAGCCAGGCTGGATGCGAATGCTCTGAGCAACCTGATCTAGTGTGAGGTGTTCCTGCCCATGGCAAGGGGGTTGGAACTGGATGACCCTTGAAGTCCCTTCCAACCCTGACAGTTCTGTGATTCTGTGAAAGTATGCTTGGGAAATATATTTAGTACATCCAATCAGAGCATAGCAGAAAGGGAGCACCTCCTGCTTCCTCATTACATTTATTTTCCCCATTCCACAGAGGCCTTTCTGCATCTCTGGGACCTAAGTTAGAAACTAAACAATGGAAAATTTGTTCTGTTTTGGTGGAACACAAGTATGAATTTTGTTAATGCAGGGAGAGAACAGCTGCTGAGAGGAGTTGTATGGAAGACTGGAAAGAATTCCTGCAAGAATTTTCACTCTTGTAACACTGACAAGGCTCTAAGTTAGAATAGGACAAACATTATTTTCCCTATGAATATTGTCTGTTGTCTGTACTTCCACACAATTGAAAGCCTTTCTTGCCTTTTGCTATATATAAGGTACATAATAAAAGAGTTTTAAAACTTTTCCATAAAAAAAAAAAAAAAAGTTGGTTTGTTGGGGTTTTTGTTTTGTCGTGTTTTGTTGTGTTGTGTTGTGTTTTGTTGTGTTTTGATTTGTTTTGTTGCGTTTTGATTTGTTTTGCTGTGTTTTGTTTTGATTTGTTTTGTTGTGTTTTGTTTTATTTTGTTTGGTTGTGTTTTGTTTTGTTTTGCTTGGTTGTGTTTTGTTTTGTTTTGTTTTCCCCACAAAGATAATACTCTAGAAGTCTGTTGGAATATATTAATTCTTTTGGATTCATAGATTCTTAGAATGCTTTAAGTTGGAAGGGACCTTGAAGATTATCTAGTTCCAACCCCCCCTGCCATGGGCAGGGATACCTACCATTAGATCAGGTTGCTTGAGGACTCATCCAAACTGGCCTTGAACACCTCCAGGGAGGGCACATCCACAACAGAATCAGATTCACAGAATCACAGAATCACAAAATCACAGAATCACAGAAACATTCAGGTTGGAAAAGGATCACCAAGTCCAACCAACAACCCTGCTCTACAAGGGTCACCCCTAAACCATAGCCCCAAGCACCACAGCCAAACCACCTTCAAACACATCCAGGCTTGGGGTCTCCATCACCTCCCTGGGCAGCACATTCCAATGCCTGACCACTCTTGCTGGGAAAAAATGTTTCCTAATGTCCAGTCTAAGCCTACCCAGTCACAGCTTGAGGCCATTCCCTCTTGTTCTATTACATCCAGCCTGGCCTTAAAAACTTCCAGGGACGAGGCTTCTACCACTTCCCTGGGACACCTGTTCCAGTGTCTCACCACCCTCACTGTAAAGAATTTCTTTCTACTATCTAGTCTAAGAGTGTTTTCAATGCCACATCAACATAGAAATAGAAAATGTTGGTGTTTTGTGTGCTTTTAAAAAATATTTGTTTCCATGCACAGAATCACAGAATCAAAGAATCTTAGAGGTTGGAAGGTACCTCCAGAGGTCATTGAGTTCAGCCCCCCTGCCAAAGCAGCATCACCCAGGGTAGTCCACACAGGAATGCATCCAGGTGGGTTTGGAAAGTCTCCAGAGAAGAAGACTCCACAACCTCCCTGGGCAGCCTGTTCCAGAGCTCTGTCACCCTCACTGCAAAGAAGTTTCTCCTCATGTTGAGGTGAAACCTTCTATGCTCAAGTTTGTACCCTTTCTTCTTCTTTTAAATCCTTCTTATTTATGATTTGCATTTTCCCCCAGGCAAAACAAAGGAAGGTGAGGTTAAGACATTTGTACACAGTTAACTGTTTCTCAGGAAAAAGCTTTGTAGAAGCAGGTTTCTGCAACACAGAATCATAGAATCAGTCAGGGTTGGAAGGGACCACAAGGATCATCCAGTTCCAACCCCCCTGCCATGGGCAGGGACACCTCACACTACATCAGGCTGGCCAGAGCTAACCAAGCCAAGATGTGACAAAAACAAAGAGCAATGGGCAATGTTTTAGGCAAACCTAGCAACAGGCCATGTCCTGACAGCTTGTTATGATTTGTGTGTGTTTTAATGAGGGAAAGACAATGATGGTTTGAATGCACTGAATACCAGTAACTGCCTAGCAGAGAGCTTCCTGGCTGTAGGCAAACACCCCCTCCAGCTTGAATGCTGTGGTAGAAATGCATTTCTTGATCATCACACACTAATTTTTGATCAGCACACACTAATTCCTTTACACATGGACCTGCCCCCATCCCCACAGCATGCCAGGATGCAGGAACACAGCCTGGTTCCTTCCCGAGATTCCTCTCTTGCCTTTCTTGGTTTGTAATCAGAGAACAAAAGGATCCTGGAGTAGAAACAGAGCCAGCAACCCTTTCTGCACCCCTACAGCCACTAGCTCCAGTCCCCTGAGCTGTGGGAAGGGAAAGGTGAGGAAGAAGCAACCTGACCTGTAGACATGTGAGGGTGGAATGCTGCCAGGGTAAAACATTGGGAGGACAGCACCCACAGTGTCTTCTGCAAAGGTGCCTCAGTCTCACAGTCTCACAGTATATCAGAGGTTGGAAGGGACCTCCAGAGATCATCAGGTCCAACCCCCCTGCCAGAGCAGCATCACCCAGGGGAGTCTGCACAGGAATGCATCCAGGTGGGGTTGGAAAGTCTCCAGAGAAGGAGACTCCACAACCCCCCTGGGCAGCCTGTTCCCTCACTGGAAAGAAGTTTCTCCTCATGTTGAGCTGAAATCTATGTTCTAGTTTGAAGCCATTGTTCCTTGTCTTATCACTATGAGCCACCCAAAAGAGCCTGGCCCCCTCCCCTTGACCCCCACCCCTCAGATATTGAGAGACATTGATCAGATCCCCTCTCAGTCTTCTCTTCTCCACACTAAACAGCCCCAGGGCTCTCAGTCTCTCTTCCCAGGGGTGATGCTCAAGTCTCCTAAGCATCCTTGTCGCTCTCCCTTGGATTCTCTCCAGCAGGTCTCTGTCTCTCTTGAACTGGGGAGCCCCAAACTGGACACAGGATTGCAGCTGTGGTCTCAGCAGGGCAGAGTAGAGAGGCAGAAGAACCTCCCCAGCCCTGCTGGCCACACTTTTCTTGCTGCACCCCAGGATCCCATTGGCTCTCTTGGCCACAAGGGCACATTGCTGTCCCATGGAGAACTTGATGTCCACCAGCACTCCAAGGTCTTTCTCTGTGGAGCTGCTTTCCAGCAGGGCAGCCTCTAACCTGTCCTGGTGCCTGTTGTTATTCCTCCCCAGATGCAGGACCCTGCACTTGTCCTTATTGCACTCCATGAGGTTTGCCTGCAGCCAGCTCTCAGCCTGTCCAGCTCTGGTTGGATGCCAGCACAGCCTGACAGGTGTCAGCCACTCCCCAGTTTTACATTATCAGCAGGTTTCTCTGGGAAACCTTTTGCAGGTAAGTGGAATCTGTTCAGCCTGGAGCTGTCATGCAGGACTTCTCCTGCCTTTTTTGCACTATATATAGTAGGTGTGTTAGTAAAGGCCCTGGATATGAAAGCAGACCTCAGGTTATTATGTTTCATCTACCACTAACCTGTCACATTTGTGGCTTGTCCTGAAAGCATCTGGGCTGCATTCCGAAATCCATCTCATTATCCAGAGGTGATACAACACAGCTTTCACCTGTCCTGTTCCTGCAGCTAACAGAGCTGTCAGCTCTGCTGTCATTTGCTGTCATCCTGTCCAAAAACACAGAGAAACCCTTCCAGGGAACAAGTCATCCCAACAGCAAGCTCTTGAAATAAAATTGTATTCAAATACAGATGCAAATAGACTTTTCTGTTGTTATTTGTACTGCATTTGGCTTGCATTCCATGGAGAGTTAATGTAAATGATACAGGATCACAGGATGTTAGGGGTTGGAAGGGACCTCTGGAGATCATCAAGTCCAACCCCCCTGTCAGAGCAGGACCATAGAATCCAGCACAGGTGGCACAGGAATGCATCCAGAGAGGTCTTGAAAGTCTCCAGAGAAGGAGACTCCACAACCTCTCCGGGCAGCCTGTTCCAGTGCTCTGTGACTCTCCCAGTGAAGAAGTTCCTCCTGATGTTGAGGTGGAACCTCCTGTGCTGGAGTTTATATCCACTGCCACTTGTCCTATCCCAGGGTGCAAGTGAGCAGAGCCTGTCCCCTCCCTCTTGACCCCCAGCCCTCAGATACTTAGAAACATTTATTAAATCCCCTCTCAGTCTTCTCTTCTCCAGACTAACCAGCCCCAGGGCTCTCAGCCTCTCCTCACAGGGCAGTGCTCTAATCTCTCCAGCATCCTGGTAGCTCTCCATTGGACTCTCTGGAGTAGATCCCTGTTCCTCTTGAACTGGGGAGCCCAAAACTGGATGCAATATTCCAGGTGAGGTCTCACCAGGGCAGAGTAGAGGGGGAGGAGAACCTCCCTGGATCTGCTGGACACACTCCTCTGGATGCACCCCAGGATCCCCTTGGCCTTCTTGTCCCCCAGGGCACATTGCTGTCCCATGCAGAACTTGTTATCCACCAGCACTCCCAGGTCCTTCTCCTTGGGGCTTCTCTCCAGCAGATCACCTCCTAACCTGTCCTGCTGCAGTTTATTATCCCTTCCTGATATTTTTTCAGGAAAATATCTGTTCTAGGTGCCAAAGGCTGTTCTGTTGTCAATTTTTTTTTGTGTGTGATATTTTCATGGCATGTTTGGAAGAAAGCTTTTCCTCTGTCTCCTTCAGTTGCCTGAAGCCCAGCATTAGCATCTCGTTCAAGGGAAGATAATGTCTGTGCTCACTTGTGGCATTAGATATTTGTGCCAAAGATGTTTATGAAGCTTCTAGCTGATTTTAAGCACAAACTTCAGTGCCTGGAGTAATCTTCACATTAAAAGCAATTGAGTCACCCTAGCAGGGAAGGAGAGGTTCAGCAGGTGAAGCAGTGCTTAGTCAAGAAGGTGCTTGCTGGCTAGTGAAGCACAGGGGATGACAGCTGGTCTGAAAAAAAAGTGACATTTGCATCTCCAGAGAAGTGAGACTTTCCTAATTTAACTGGAGAAGTGTCAAGATCATCTGCTGACTAAGCTAGGAGGAAGAAAGTTTCAGATGGAAAGGGAGAACGTTTCAAGAGGAAAAATGACATCTGCTCAGTGCCACGGGAAGGAGATTAGTTACAGACACTGGTGTGGAGGAAAGGTTTTTCTCTGACAAGGGCAGCCTGTGACACATGGCACACAGGGAGGCAGCATGCCCGACATGTCAGGAGAGCACCTCCAGCAGATGAGTGGGATGCTGAAGAAAAAGCACCTTGTGTAGTACCTTCTCTGGTAAGCAGACTGACTATAGCCTCCTTTCTTATTCCTTAAGCCCCCTGGTGTAGCTTAAGCTTTTCCTGGAGTCCAAAAGCCCAAATGGAACAGATTTGGATTGCCTCCCCTCTCCCTTTTTTCCTGGTAGGATTAAAAGCAAATTAAGCAGAAGAAAAAAAAAAGAGGTAAAGTTGTGAAATAAATGGTCTGGAATCAATTTGGAAGTAAAGAAAAAGGTAAGTTTGACAAAATACATACAGCATTTGGGTAACAGGGACAGTTACAAAGGTGCAAGGGAAAGGGTAAAGAGAAAAATAGCCAAACCCAGGCCAGCTGGCATTGGATTCCCTTGATGTAAATGTGGATTCTCTTTGGATGCAGCTCTTAGAAGTGTGGATGCAGCACACGGCCAGCCCTGCCATGTGATAACTCAGGAAGCAGAGGGGCAGCAAAGATGTTTGTCAAGCAGGCAAGGCAGGAGAAAGAGAGGGAACCAAGCAGATGGCTCCCCTCAAGTAGGCTTGCTGGACAGGAAGGGGGACTGGAACAGACCTCGACTCCAGGGACCCTACCCCCTGGGAGGGGGGACCAAGTCTCTGCCCACCCGGGTGAGGTTTCTTTGTCCACCTAGGGGGCTGGGTTCTTTTCAGCCCCTCCAGGGATGGCTGTAACCTGGCACACCCTCTTTGTTACTCTGTGGTTTGGTTTGGATGCTGTAAATAAGTATTCCTGCTTGGAGTTTGCTTTAGCTCACCTGAAGTTAAAGTCCTTGGGTAAAAACAAAACGTTTCTTGCTGAAGTCTGCTGCAACACTAGTAGGCAACCAGGGAGGTGTCTCCTATGGGTGAGGAAGGGAATTATTTCAGTTGGAAAAGACCTTTAAGATCATTGAGTCCAACCATTATCTAACTGCTAAGTCTGGTGCTAAACCATGTCCCTTAGCACCACATCTCTGTGTCTTTTAAACACCTCCAGGATTGGTGATTCAACCACCTCCATGGGGAGCCTATTCCAGGGGCTGAGAACCCTTGCAGTGAAGAAGTTTCTTTTAATATCCACTCTAAACCTTCCCTGGTGCATCCTGAGGCCATTTCCTCTCATCCTATTACTTGTCACTAGGGAGAAGAGACCAACACCTACCTTGCCACAACATCCTTTCAGGTAGTTGTAGACAATGAGAAGGTCTCCCTTGAGCCTCCTTTTCTGCAGACTAAACAACCCCAGTTCCCTCAGCCTCTCCTCATTAAGACTTGTTCTTCTGACCCTTCAGCAGCTTTGTTGCCCTTCTGTAGACCCATTCCAGCCCCTCAATGTCTTTCTTGTACTGAGGGGCCCAAGGTGCAGCAAAGGGTTTGCTACCAAGGCTGTTAGCAGCTGCTAGGGAGCACACCTGAAACCCTGAGGTCCAGAGGGAATTTGTCACTTATGCACTTGAGCCATGCTGTGGTTTTATCCTCCCCTAAAAGAGTGAAGCTCTGTGTTAAGGGTGACTTTATCTTTCTTCGCCACTTTTGGTTCACAGACAGCTGCTGGCTTGCTGGGGGTGCAAGCAGTTTACCAGCAATCCTGTCAGAACATTTGTGAGCATCATACTCCCACCTGTAAGTCAGAAAGCAGCCAAGGGAATTATTGCTGCCACCCCTTCAGGAAGGCAACAAAGGCATCGATGTAATAACACCCAAATTATTTACCCACTTCTCTTCACATTCCTCTTTTTGTTTTCCCCAAGCAAAAAGCAGCACTCCCTACCAACCATTTTAAAGCTGAAGGCATGCTGAAAGTGAGCTTGACAAAGGAAAAGTGAGATGCTGAGGCATGTGGGACTGGCAGGGCAGCCCAGTGGATTTATCAAGCCCACGCTGGGCACAGCCCCACCAGGCTGCATCCCAGGGGTCACAGGGACAGGAGAAATGCAAGAAGCCACCTAAGCTAGTGAGCAGGAGGTGCTCAGGAGACAAGCTCCTGTGTCTTATAGGATCATAGGATGTTAGGGGTTGGAAGGGACCTTCAAAGATCACTGAGTCCAACCCCCCTGCCAGAGCAGGACCATAGAATCCAGCAAAGGTCACACAAGAACACATCCAGATGGGGATTGAAAGTCTCCAGAGAAGGAGACTCCACAACCTCTCTGGGCAGCCTGTTCCAGTGCTCTGTGACCCTCACAGTGAAGAAGTTCTTCCTCATGTTGAGGTGGAACCTCCTGTGCTGTAGTTTACATCCATTGCCCCTTGTCCTATCCCAGGGTGCAAGTGAGCAGAGCCTGTCCCCTCCCTCTTGACACTAATTCCCCTCTCAGTCTTCTCCAGACTCAACAGCCCCAGGGCTCTCAGCCTCTCCTCCCCAGGCAGTGCTCCAGTCCCTTCATCATCCTGGTAGCTCTCCATTGGACTCTCTCCAGTAGATCTCTGTCCCTCTTGAACTGGGGAGCCCAGAACTGGGTGCAATATTCCAGGTGAGGTCTCACCAGGGCAGAGTAGATGGGGAGGAGAACCTCCCTGGATCTGCTGGACACACTGCTAACAACACTGAACCCTTTCCTGGAGTTAAGCACTATGCTCCTTCTGGTTTTGGAAAGAAAATAGAGTGGTGAATGTTAAGCTTCCTTTTTAACAGGAGTGCAGAAGCAAAAGGCTGAATTTTAAATGCTGACCAAGTGGGCAGAGGACTTACCTGAGCTGTAGAAAGCACAGATTCAGAGGCCACCTTTGCCTGAGGAGATCAAAACATCAGACCTTACTGCTGTCTACAACTACCTTAAGAGAGGTTGTAGCCAGGTGGGGGTTGGTCTCTTCTCCCAGGCAACTAGCAGCAGAACAAGAGGACACAGTCTCAAGCTATGCAAGGAGAAGTTTAGGCTTGATTTTAGAAAGAAGTTCTTCCCAGAAAGAGAGATTGGCCATTGGAATGTGCTGCCCAGGGAGGTGGTGGGGTTGACATCCCTGGAGGTGTTTAAGCAAAGCCTGGCTGAGGCACTTAGTGCCATGGTCTGGTTTTTTAGTTAGGGTTGGGTGATTGGTTGGACTTGGTGATCTTGGAGGTGCTGTTCAATGATTAATGACCTCGCACTGGATGTGTGTTCATCTGTCTGAGCACCTACCCTCCTCCTCCTCACTTTGGAAAAATTTTCCTCCTCCCATGAGGAAGGGACAGGCTCTGCTCACTTGCATCCTGGGATAGGACAAGGAGCAATGGATACAAGCTACAGCACAGGAGGTTCCATCTCAACGTGAGGAGGAACTTCTTGACTGTGAGGGTCACAGAGCACTGGAACAGGCTGCCCGGAGAGGTTGTGGAGTCTCCTTCTCTGGAGACTTTCAAGCCCCATCTGGATGTGTTCCTGTGTGACCTGGGCTAGATTCTATGGTCCTGCTCTGGCAGGGGGGTTGGACTCGAAGATCCTTGGAGGTCCCTTCCAACCCCTAACATCCTGTGACCCTGGGATCCCTCCTATTAAAGCTACTCAGCACCTGACAGAACTGTAGCATAACCACAGAGCTTGAGAAAGACTACTTAGCCTATAGCTGAGATGCTCTCCTAGGAGACATGAGACATGGACTTTTTTTTCTTGCCATGGATTTCCCACTGTGATTTTTGTTTTTCCATTTGCAATCATACCAAACTCATTTGAGTAGTGTACCTGTCACACACACTGAGAGTGAGATTCTGCAGCCTAATGGAATTGGCTAGGCCTCTCAAGCAGTGCCACAGAGGATTGATTGTGTTTTGATTCACAGTGTATAATCTCCAGTTAGTAAGAGACCCAGGAAAGCTGAGTGTTCCCTTCCCAGCTCAGCACAATCACGTACAACTCTGAAGTCCTTCAACACATGTCCTTAGCTACCTGCCTCTGGTCCAGCTCCTTGTAACTCTTTCAAGTCCTGAGCTGGATAACTGCAAGTCTTCATATTCTCATCTGTCACTTTGTTCTCCACTGGGTTCTGCTTGCAAGAAATCCTGCTGAAATGAATCAGCCCTTGGAGAAGACAAACAGCAAAGTAATAAGGGGGGGGGGGGGGGGGTAGGTGTCAAGTGTCTAGCCAAGAAGATATTACTACCAATCCCCACTAAGCAAAGTGTCAAACCTGTCAGTGCAACCAGCAGGCAGAGAAGTTAAGAGGCAACAAAGCAATCAGCGTAGCTGACTTCTAGCTATGTCTTCCAGTCTTTATCAAAAATGGTTGTCATCACTCTTTGTAGCAAAAAGTAAGGAGGCTGTAGAAATGATAGATTTCTTTGTTTTTCTTTTTTCTCCAGAGATTTTTTTTTTTTTTTAATGCCAGTGAAAACTTCTTGTTGCCCAGATCCATTAGTACCTGAAAGGACCTTGTGGAGAGGCTGGTGCTGGTCTCTTCTCACAGGGAATTAGTGATAGAACAAGAGGGAATGGCCTCAAGCTATGACTGGGTAGGTTTAGATTGGACATTAGGAAACATTTTTTGGTGTCAAGAGTGGTCAGGCATTGGAATGTGCTGCCCAGGGAGGTAGTTGAGTCCCCAAGCCTGGATGTGTTTGAAGGTGGTTTGGATGTGGTGCTTGGGGCTCTGGTTTCGGGGTGACCCTTCTAGAGTAGGGTTGTTGGTTGGATTTGGTGCTCCTGAGGGTCTTTTCCAACCTGAATGTTTCTGTGATTCTGTGATTCTGTGCTGGTAGAGGCTATGCATCTGAGAGCCACATTCTGTTGCAGAGTTTAGAGACTTACTGAGTGATTCAGAGCAGCCACTGTCTGGTGTCCATCATCATGGCTTATTAGACAGGCAATGACTAAATAATTTCAGAGTCCATGACAGGCATCCATAAAAGGATGTCTGAATTCAGCCCTAAATCTGTTTGGTATCTTTGAAATCCTTACTCAATTTGTCCTTTTTTTTTTTTTTTCTCTTTTTTTTTTTTTTTAATTGAGGAAAATATATTTTGAAGTTTCATAGAATCATAGAATTGTCAGGATTGGAAGGGACATCAGGGATTATCTAGTTCCAGTCCCTCTGCCATGGGCAGGGACACCTCCCACTAGATCAGGTTGCTCACAGCCACATCCAGCCTGGAATTCAAAACCTCCAGAGATGAGGCTTCTACCACCTCCCTGGGCAACCTGTGCCAGTGTCTCACCACCCTCATGGGGAAAAATTTCTTTGTAACACTCAATCTGAATTTACCCATTTCTAGTTTTGCTCCACTCCCCCTAGTCCTATCACTACCTGACACCCTAAAAAGTCCCTCACCAGCTTTTTTGTAGGCACCCTTCTGATACTGGAAGGCCATAATGTGATGTCCTTGGAGCCTTCTCCTCTCCAGACTGAACTCTCTCAGTCTGTCTCCATAGGAGAGGAGCTCCAGCCCTCTGATCATCCTCATGGTCCTCGTGGCAAAGACAGAAATGATAGAACTGTGAAGGAGCATCTTTTTGCTGTCTGGCTACCAAGACCAAAACTATTGATAGGCACAAGGGTAATAATAACTCCTACCAAGTGGTTTTACTCTGAAGATGGTAACAGAGCCCACTGAGACTTTACTCCTTGATTTCCAGCTACCTTGTTTCTTATACATACTGGACTTACTCCTACCAAGTTTGTCCCACATGATGTAGTAGCACCCATATATTCCACTTCTTTTCTTGACTGCAGCTGCCTATTCTCCATCAAGGCACAGTCCTGTTTTGTTATTAAATCAATGCTTATTCTATTTCCTGACTGTTTGTTCTGTTTCTTTTAAGGTTTTGCAGCTGAAACAATAATACTTCATTAGTGCTGGCATCAAGGGGAAATTGCCAGATCTAAAATTATCAGTTATTGAAGCAGTATATACTCTCCTGCTTCAGGAAATTTATCTTGGGTTAGGGCAAAGTTGTTCTATAACAGCTGGAATTTGGATTTAAGGAACTTCCATTTGAAGCAGCTTGCTCTGGCTACTGTTTGGAGACAAGACAGATGCCTGTTCTCATGTGACATAAGGAAGATTGTGTTAGAATCATAGAATCATTGAAGGGACCTCAGGGATCACCTACTTCCAACCCCCTTGCCATGGGCAGGGACACCTCACACTAGATCGGGTTGCTCAGAGCCACATCCAGCCTGGCCTTCAAAACTTCCAGGGACGAGGCTTCCACCACCTCCCTGGACAACCTGTCCCAGTGTCTCACCACCCTCATGGGGAAGAACTTCCTAACATCCAATCTAATTCTCCCCACTTCTAGTTGTGTTCCATTCCCCCTAGACCTATCATTACCTGATACCCTAAAAAGTCCCTCCCCAGCTTTCTTGTAGCCCACAATGAGGTCTCCTCAGAGCTTTCTCTTCTCCAGACTGAACCCCAACTCTCTCAGTCTGTCTCCATAGGCTCCAGCCCTCTGATCATCCTGGTGGCCCTTCTCTGGACATGTTCCAGCACCTCCAGATCTTTCCTGTAAAAGAGGCTCCAGAACTGGATGCAGTACTCCAGGTGGGGTCTCACCAGAGCTGAGCAGAGGGGGAGAATCACCTCCCTTGACCTGCTGGCCACACTTCTCCTGATGCAGCCCAGGCTCTGGTTGGCTTTCTGGGCTGCAAGTGCTCACTGCTGGCTCCTGTTGAGCTTCTCATCCCCCAGCACCCCCAAGTCCCTCTCCTCAGGGCTGCTCTCCAGCCAGTCCCTGCCCACCCTGGGTTTGTGCTTGGGATTGCCTCGACCCAGCTGCAGGACCCTGCACTTGGTCTTGTTGAACCTCATGAGGTTGGCTTGTGCCCACCTCTCCAGCCTGTCCAGGTCCCTCTGGATGGATCCCTTCTCTCCAGCCTGTCTGCTGCACCACACAGCTTGGTGTCATCAGCAAACTTGCTGAGGGTGCACTCAATGCCTCTGTCCATGGCACCAACAAAGAAGTTGAACAAGACTGGTCCCAGGACTGAGCCCCGAGGGACTCCACTTGTCCCTGGCCTCCACTGGGACATGGAGCCATTGACAGCCACTCTTTGGGTGCAGCCATCCAGCCAGTTCTTTATCCTCTGAGTTGTCTATCCATCAACCCCAGCCTGCACCAGCTTGGAGGCCAGGATGTCATGTGGGACAGTGTTGAAAGCCTTGCTCAGGTCCAGGCAAATGATGTCAGTGTTCCCTGCCAAAATCACCCTCCAAAATCAACATTGGCCAAGGAGAAATGAGGGACTCTGTAATTCTGCATTGGCTTTGCTACTAGTTAGAATATATAAACCCAAGCAAGAGTTAGGTAGTAGGTTTCATTCACATTAGATACCAGCTGATACTGCCTGCATATTCACTTTTAAATGATGTGTTAGAACTACAGGCAGTCTGGAGCATAACAGAGTCAAGTTCTGTTTATTTTTGGTAAGGTGACTCCAAATCATATTAGGAGCTGGGGAAACATCATCAGCTCCTAAGACAGTCTCACCAGCGATAGCTTTATCAGCGCTCATTCACCACTTTAAAGAACAAAGGTTAATAAACAGGAGATAGAATATTTATTCTAATATGGGTCCCTAGGGTAGCTAGTCATCTTTAATGAGAAATGAGGTAATTACCACCTCTGTCACCTTTTGTCTCTCAAATACACTTGAAACTGTTTAATATGAGGCTCCCATTGCTCGGTGGAAAATGCAGATTTAGAAATTACTGTAAAGCATCCCAATGTCACTCCAGTAATGGAAAGAGAGTGAATCCTGAATATCAAAGCATGTACTCAAAGGTGAGTTGAACATTTTTCTTACATCAGAACCAGGTGAGATACCAAGACAAAAAAAAACCCAAACATCTCTTGTCCTGGTATCACAGTATCAGAGTGTCAGTTTCAGATGTCATTCTGCCTCTGCCATCCCATCTAATGCTCACCTTGCTAACGGGGAGCAATCCTGCCTTTGCAAGCTGTGATTGTTTGGGGCTGTGCCTGGAAAACTTTCCACAGATCTTGAACAGAAAGTAATAGGATGTAAATAATTCACCCTTGGATGCAAAAAGGAAAATAGTGATAAATTCTAAATAATCTCATTGGGCAGATACCTACCATAGAAAGTAGTTTGGTAAATTAACTTGCTCTCTTTTTTCGGCTTCCTCACTCTGGCAGATACTAACTTCAGGCTTCTGCTGGCTTTGCTGACCTTGAATGCATTCTTGTTGTGGTTATCAGAGTCTCACAGTGTATCAGAGGTTGGAAGGGACCTCCAGAGATCATCAGGTCCAACCCCCCTGCCAGAGCAGCATCACTTAGGGTAGTCTGCACAGGAATGCATCCAGGTGGGTTTGGAAAGCCTCCAGAGATAGAGACTCCACAACCCCCCTGGGCAGCCTGTTCCAGTGCTCTGGAAAGAAGTTTCTCCTCATGCTGAGCTGAAATCTTTTATGTTCAAGTTTGAACCCATTATTCCTTGTCTTATCACTACACTCCACTGAAAAGAGGCTGGCCCCCTCCCTTTGACACCCACCCCTCAGCTATTGAGAGACATTGATCAGATCCCCTCTCAGCCTTCTCTTCTCCACACTAAACAGCCCCAGGGCTCTCAGTCTCTCTGCACAGGGGAGATGTTCGAGTCCCCTAAGCATCCTCGTGGCTCTCACCTTGATCATGACAGACTATTCAACTCATCAAATTGGAGATATTTGGGGCTTGAAATGGAAAACAGTGAAAGGATTGGACTGTGACAAATTTTGGAAGGATAGTTTTCTAAATTTGCATCACCTGCTTTTTTTGAGGCTGATGAAGGGACTGGAGCACTGCCCTGTGAGGAGAGGCTGGTTAGTCTGGAGAAGAGAAGTCTGAGAGGGGATTTAATAAATGTTTCTAAATATCTGAGGGCTGGGGGTCAAGAGGGAAGGGACAGGCTCTGCTCACTTGAACCCTGGGATAGGACAAGGGGCAATGGATGTAAACTACAGCACAGGAGGGTCCACCTCAACATGAGGAGGAACTTCTTCACTGTGAGGGTCACAGAGCACTGGAACAGGCTACCCAGAGAGGTTGTGGAGTCTCCTTCTCTGGAGACTTTCAATCCCCATCTGGATGCATTCCTGTGTGACTTGTGCTGGATTCTATGGTCCTTGTCTGGCTGGGAAGGTTGGACTTGATGATCTCAGGAGGTCCCTTCCAACCCCTAACATCCTGTGAGCCTGTATCCAGAAATGCTGATGGTGACATGAGATCAACTAGGATGAAAAAATAGTAAATCACAAAGGCAGTGGACAGGCAGAAGGAGCGAAGAATGTCTGCTGCAATTAAAGAAAACACAGGAGACCAAACTTCTGGAAGGCTGTGAGCCTCATTTTTCTTTGCCTTGTTGGATTTGCTGGCTCAAGGATTGCTGGAGGAGGTTTAACTGCCTGTCTCCTTCTGCAATGTCAGAGTGGTGGGAAGGAGACAGGATGTAGATGAGAACCACGTTCTGCAGAATTAGGTTACAGAAGGATAATTACACAAACAGCCTTCATCCACATGCTGCGCCGTGCCGGCAGGGTGTCGAGGGCTCAGGGTAGGCAGGACAGAATAAATAGTCACTATCAGGTCACTGGAAGGCCAGGGACATGGCCTTCTGGGGGACAGTCTCCTCCAGCCATCTCTCCACCAGGAATGCTGCTTGGAGAGAGCCCAAGTAACCGTGAGGAATGGGTTTGCTGGCACCTGGCTACTCCCCATGGCAGACCTGGAAGTGGGGCTCCAGGCTAGACCCCAGTTCTGTCTGCTGTCATGGGCTTCCCCTGCAAGTGAAAGTGGGGTGGGAGGATGAAGATGACACAAAGCTTGGTGGGGTGGTCCTGGTTTATGCAGGACAGATCCTCTATTGCCTCGAGAGGGACAAAAGACTGACACTCACATAAATGGATGGGAGAGTGATGGAAAGTTTAAATGGAAAAGCAATTTAGTGTTTTTTACAGAAACTGCAAAGCATAGTGGCAAAGATATCCCAAAGCATGCAGAGTCTCTTACAGCACACCCAAAGGCCTCCCAGCACTTCCCTCTCCCACCTGAGGGTGTACCCAAACCCCCCAGGGCTCTTTTCTTCCCCACCACTGCTAGGTTGGTCTCAGGCTGGCCAGGTCTGAGATCTTCCCCACCTTTTCTTCCTGGCATTAGGCCCAGACAGGTCTAAGAAACCTTGAGATACTCCCCCACTGTTACCTGATAGGGAGCAGAGAGGGAAGAAAGAGGAAGAGAAGGACTCTGCAGATGGATTTGTAGGGTGCAGGATTTCTGGGTGGAAATACTCTGATTCCTGTGTCCCCCTTACTGGGTTGGACCCTTGGGACACCAGAGGTGTAACTTCTGTGGCAGTAACAGGAGGCACCCAGCCTGAACTGCCACAGGTGGCTGATGTGCCAGATGCTTGTGCTGCCATTTGGAGGGACCAGGATGGGCTGAAGAAATGAGGTGAGAGGACATGAACATCGTAAAGTTCAGCATGGGGAAGTGCATCCTGAGGAGGAGAACCCCAGACACCAGGATGGGCTGGGGCCACCCAGCTGGAAAACAAAGTGGCAGAAGAGGACCTGGAGGTCCTCGTAGGCATCAAGCTGATCATGAGCCAGCAATGTGCCCTTGCCATCAGCAGGTTAATTGTGTCCTGGGCTGCATTAGGAATCGTGTTGGCAGCAGGTCCAGGGAGGTGATCCTTGCCCTTTACTCAGTACTGGTGGTGCTACACCTGCAGTGTATGCCCAGTTCTGGGTTCCCCAGCACAAGACAAAGTGGAAAGAGTCCAGCAAAGGACCATGAAGATGATGAAGGGCTGAAGAACTCCACCAGAGCTGGGACTTTATCCTAAAGAAGAGAAGGCTCAGGGGGATCTTAGCAGTGTAGATAAACACCTAGAGGGAAGATGCAAAGAGGACAGAGCCAGGCTCTTTCTTTTGTGCCCAGTGAGAGGACAAGAGTCAATGGGCACAAACAAAACACAGAAGGTTCTGTGTCAACGGAAGGTTGACTTTGAGGGTGACCAAGCACTGGTACAGGTTGCCCAGGTAGGTTGGCAGAAGCTGTCTGGGCACAGTCCTGGGCAACAGCCTTTAGGGTGAGATGACCTCTAGAGGTGTCTTCCAACCTCAACCACTCTGTCATTCTAGGAGGCCAGCCCGTTACTGTTGGAGTAACAGCACTGTTAGCATTCACCTCCCCGGCACAGCCCAGAGAGCTCTTCAACCTGAAGCCATTATGCTCAACAAAACAAACCCTTTGTGGATGTGTATGCCCAGACTGCAAAATGCTAAGGACAGAGTGGCTCAAAGTAGGGAGCAGAGGCAGTGGGACAACAATGGGTGCAGAAGGCTGA
This sequence comes from Indicator indicator, assembly GCF_027791375.1. Taxonomy (NCBI): domain Eukaryota; kingdom Metazoa; phylum Chordata; class Aves; order Piciformes; family Indicatoridae; genus Indicator; species Indicator indicator. The sequence goes on along the minus strand of NC_072011.1, from coordinate 5,282,882 downwards.
AGAAGAGGAGAAACAGAGCAGATAACATCCAGATGAGAGAGGGCTGAGTTCAAATGGCCATTTGGCTAATGATTTGGGGAAAAGAGTCCTGTTTTTGAGAGTAAATGAGACTGTGACTCAGCACTGGTTAGGCCACACTTTGAGTACTGTGTCCAGTTCTGGGTCCCTCAATTCAAGAGATGTTGAGTTGCTTGAATGCGTCCAGAGAAGGGCAAGAAAAAAGGTGAGGGGTCTGGAGCACAGTCCTGTGAGGAGAGGCTGAGGGAGCTGGGGGTGTTTAGCCTGGAGAAGAGGAGGCTCAGGGGAGACCTCATTGCTGTCTACAACTACCTGAAGGATGTTCACAGTCTCAAGCTGCTCAGGGGGAAGTTTAGGCTTGATCTTAGAAAGAAGTTCTTCCCAGAAAGAGAGATTGGAGCCAGGTGGGGGTTGGTCTCTTCTCTCAGGCAACCAGCACCAGAACAAGAGGACACAGTCTCAAGCTGTACAGGGGGAAATTTGAGCTTGATCTTAGAAAGAAGTTCTTCCCAGAAAGAGAGATTGGCCATGGGAATGTTCTGCCCAGGGAGGTGGTGGGGTCGACATCCCTGGAGGTGTTCAAGAAAAGCCTGGATGAGGCACTTAGTGCCATGGTCTGGTTGATTAGATGGTGTTGGGTGATTTGTTGGACTTGGTGATCTTAGAGGTCTCTTCCAATCTGGTTGGTTGTGACTCTGTGACAGGAAGCTGTGAAAGTGTCTTGGGTAACAGCAGCAGGAGAAAGGTCTGGTAGCCCTGGTGCAGCCTCTTGCCAAAGCCTGGTGGGGACTGCTGGCTTTCCATTCTCTCACCTCTACTCCTGGACCTAGGGAAGGAGACCTGCAAAGGCAGCAGTGGGGACAGAGAGTACTCTGCTGTGTATTCCACTGTGCACTGACAGAGAAGTTGTGTGGGCTTCCATGCTCCCCTGCTTTTCTCCAGGTAAAGCTTTCTTTGTCTTGAAGCAAACCCTAGAAATGGCTGATGGTGTTGTTCCCAGCTTATGGCTGCTGAACTAGCTCCAGGCTTTGTTCATTACAGAGTAATGATGGCTTTGCATCTTCTTGTTTGCTATTCAATAATTGTCCTTTTGAGTGAAAGTGCTTATTGACCTGAACAAAATATAATTGTGTCTGCCTTCAACTTTCTTTTTTTTTTTTCTTTTTTTTTTTTTTTTCCAGAAGCATTTCTCTGCTGAACTGGCTTTCACCAATAATGGTTGTGTTTGCTATAGATTTCCTTGGCAACATAACAGTATGGAAATAAGCATCTGTACTAATCCTTTCTGCTTCAGTTCTGATGTGCAATAGTCATTTTTACATCCACAACCTCTGCCTGGCTTTGCTTTCAGTCTGGAGGTGAAACAGCTCTTCTGCACCACTCGTGCAAATGGTCTGACTCTTAGCTTCTGTGGCACAGAAGCCTCTTTGTTCCCATCTGCTAAAAAGCAACTGGGTGGGCTGAAATTACCCCTCCCCCCCCAGCTAATTTGGAGAACTAGCCCCAGAATAAATCACCAGACTTAGCTCAGTTTGGGATGGCAGCAAATGAAGCTCTATTTATAAGGAAACTAAAATCTAGAAGTATGAAATGCAATGAATATGTGCAAAATATACAATATATGTATGAGATATATATATGTGGGGGTGTATATATATATATATAATATATATATATATATATATTTACAATTTATTAACAACACAGAAACTCCTCAGATCCCCCCTGGATGGATCCAGGGGACCTGTTCACCTCCTCCCCCACTCCCTCCCTCCTTCCTGTTACCTCACACAGTAGTCAAAACAGAGGTACCCCTGGCAAGGCCACAGAAGAGACACAGAGAGAGAGAGAGAGAAGCTGCAAGCAGAAGCCACAGGAGAAGAAGAGAAACAGAACTGTTTATGCCTCTACTCTATAGCCCCATCAGCAAGCCAATGAATTCTGTAGATCTTATCATTGTTTTGTATCCAATGGTAATTTTATTTTGCTTCACAGTCAGGAGTTAGGCTAAAGTTGCCCCTTCAAAGTGTAACAGCACCAAAGATCATCTCCCTTCTGCAGGTGCTGAGGTATCTGCAATGGGTTGGCATCAGCTTTCTTTCTCATGCATGACATCCACCTTTCACTGGTGAATCCACTCAGAGACAAAGAGAACTTGCAGACTCTAATAAATTGTGGCGGTTTCAGCCTGTGTGGGTGCCTTTAAGAACCACAAAGTTACAGCCCTCCAGTGGTGGACTGGGAGATGTATTTCATTCCCATAATGCCTGCATCTCTATAAAACTGGCTGCAGAATCAGTTTTCTGCCCCTTTTCCTTCCTGCCCTCCTCCTGGGAAGGACACACAGGCTGTAATCTCTCTTGGCAGGGAAGTGAGGTTTGGTGTTGGCCTTGGCAATGATGCCAATTAGCCCTGGAGCTGCCAGGCTGAATATTTTTGCTGTCACAATCATAGAATCATAGAATCAACCAGGTTGGAAGAGACCTCCAAGATCATCCAGGCCAACCTATCCCCCAGCCCTATCCAATCAACCAGACCATGGCACTGAGTGCCTCATCCAGGCTTTTCTTGAACATCTGACATGGTTTAGTAGTCATGAGGTCTTGGGTGACAGGTTGGACTTTGATGGTCCTTGAGGTCTTTTCCAACCTCATTGATTCTGTGATTCTGTGATCTCCAGGGGTGATGACTCCACCACCTCCCTGGGCAACCCATTCCAATGAGCAATCTCTCTTTCTGGGAAGAATTTCTTCCTAACATGTACCTCCTGTACCTCCCCTGGCACAACTTGAGACTGTGTCCTCTTGTTCTGCTGCTGGTTGCCTGGGAGAAGAGACCAAACCCTACCTGCCTACAACCTCCCTTCAGGCAGTTGTAGACAGCAATGAGGTCACCACTGGTGTGGTATAGGGGGATAGAGAGGCTTGATAGGGAGGTGGCATGAAGGCTTGGGTTTGTTGGCCTGGTTTAAAGGGAGGTTTGTGAAAGCTTTGGCTTAATGGCTTAATGTGTTAAGCCCAGAGCATGAATTTTTGTGTATCATTCTGTTTGTACTGTTGTATATAGCTGTGAATAGCATTCCCATTTAAACTTTACAATACTATCCAATCCTTTGTGGGAACTTTTTTTTTTTCTTTTTGTTTTTTTTTTTTTTCTTTTGCTCCTTTTGGAACAAATGAGCAATCTGTCTGCTCATTAAACCACAACAGAAATCAACCCACATTTCATCCTCATGTGAAGGTTTGGAATGCACCCAAACCACGGAAAGTTTGGGAGCATGTAGTTCCTCCTCGTGGTGCATTAGCTGGGGAATCATTGAAGAATCACAGAACCAATCAGGCTGGAAAAGACCTCTGAGATCATCAACTCCAATCTATCACCCAGCACCACCTAATCAACTATCCCATGGCACTAAGTGCCTCTTCCAGGTTTTCTTTAAACACTTCCAGGGATGGTGACTCCACCACCTCCCTGGGCAGCACATCCCAATGGCCAGTCTCTCTTTCTGGGAAGAATTTCTTTCTAAGATTAAGCTCAAAGTTCCCTCTGCACACTTGAGACTGTGTCCTCTTGTTCTGGTGCTGGTTGCCTGGGAGAAGAGACCAATCCCCACCTGGCTACAACCTCCCTTCAGATAGTTGTAGACAGCAATGAGGTCTCCCCTGAGCCTCCTCTTCTCCAGGCTAAACACCCCCAGCTCCCTCAGCCTCTCCTCACAGGGCTGTGCTCCAGACCCCTCCCCGGCCTTCTTGCCCTTCTCTGGACACTTTCCAACATCTCAACACTTTTCTTGAGTTGATGGGCCCAAGACTGGACACAGTACTCAAGGTGTGGCCAGACCAGTGCTGAGTACAGGGCAGAATGACTTCCCTGCTCCTGCTGGCCAGGTAGCCAGAGCAACATCCCAGCAAACTTCCAGCTAACTTCTTGATTTGATGACTTCTCTGTACTGAAGGATCAGCAGGTTTATTTAAAGCTGCAGTATAATTCTGCACAACTAACTGCTGCTCTCAGTGGCTCTGATCCCTCACAAACCCCTGTGTCTAGCACTTCTGAGAGTAATTTGATGTGGTAGGTTTATTACCTTAACAGGCAGGAGGAAATTTCAAGACCACTCAACGCAAAATTACCTCCTTTGTTACATTTAATTAATTCAGCTTCGTGTAATTTTACTGCAGCATAAACAATTAGGCGTTGAGAAATGTGAGAACATAAAACTATGCTGGAAAAATCACTTGGGTTTTTTTTTTCCCCCCTCCAAACCTTAGGATTTCAGTGCTGTTTAAAAGTCTAGAAAAGACTTCTGCTGAGAACAAAGAGTTACTGACTAAGCCAACAGCACAGCATAGGGTCAAAATTTGGTTGGTTTATTGTGGGTTTTTTTGTTTGTTTGTTTCAAATTTGCAATATGTTCACGTGGTGCAGGAACTTAAATGTTCAGCTTAAAAATTCCAGCATAAGCTTGTTCCACATGAAAGGCTGCTGTAAACAGTTCCAATTACTGCTAATTGATTTAAACCTCCCAACTCAGTAGGAAATCACAGATGTTAACTGCTCAGCCATGCACTAAAACTTCCTGAGTTTCTCTCAAAAAAAAAAAAGAAAAAAGAAAATTGGTGTAATTGCAAGATATCTTTTTGTGGCCTGGGGATTGTAGAAGTCTGCTCCAGTGAGAGCTGTTGCATGGAAAGTGTTGATGTTAGGCTTGTAAGGTTGTTAAGGAAAATAACTTTGTACTTGCTTGCAGGACCTTCACCCAGTGTAAGACTGAAGAAGAAGAGAAGATGCTTAGGGGACTTGAGCATCTCCCCTGGGAAGAGAGACTGAGAGCCCTGGGGCTGTTTAGTGTGGAGAAGAGAAGGCTGAGAGGGGATCTGATCAATGTCTCTCAATAGCTGAGGGGTGGGTGTCAAGTGGAGGGGGCCAGGCTCTTTTGGGTGGTTCACAGTGATAAGACAAGGAACAATGGGTTCAAACTTGAACAGAGAAGGTTTCATCTCAACATGAGGAGAAACTTCTTTGGAGTGAGGGTGACAGAGCCCTGGAACAGGCTGCCCAGGGGAGTTGTGGAGTCTCCTTCTCTGGAGCCTTTCAAACCCCACCTGGATGTGTTCCTGTGCAGACTCCCCTAAGTGATGCTGCTCTGGCAGGGGGGTTGGACCTGATGATCTTTCAAGGTCCCTTCAAGCCCCTAACATTCTGTGTAACATTCTGTGATAGCACCACTGGAGCAACAGATTTAAGGGCTGGGGAGGTTTGCAGCACAACAGCAGCCAAAAGAGAAGAGAGAAACAACTCTGCAGGCACCAAAGTCCATGAAGGAGGGTGAGGAGGTGATCCAGGCACTGGAGCAGAGATTCCTTTGTAGCCCGTGGTACTGTGAGAGAAACTCCCTCATTTTTGTTTTTTTTTTGACTCCCATGAAGGATTTCACAACCCTTTTCAAAAGAAAGCTGATCATTTTCTTCAGAAGCTGAAAAAACAATGTGTCAGACTTGGGAAAAAAGAAAAAGAAAAATCCCCTCAGCAGGAAATAGGTCTCCTGATCTGAGATGCAACCCTGAAGTTTAACTTATAGCACAGAGAATACAGGAAAAATCTTCCAGAAGTCTTTGATTAAAAAAGCATAAAGGTTGTCTGTGGACTGTCTGGGAGCCTGAAGTTAAACAATGGCTGTAAGTGCATAAGGAGGAGGCAATAACCACTTAAATGTAAATGAAGACAAGCTTCAGCAACCAAATTGCTCCTAGAATTATAATGGCCCTGTTCCCCTCCTCATCCATAGAAAGTACCTACAGATGTTATCTGATGGCTAATCCCCATCTTCTTTTCCATTCCTGTGGCAGTTATGATGATGTTCCCCTCTAGCTGAAGTATTTTTTCTTTTTATTTTTTCTGAAAGTTAAAGAATTATTCCCCTCCCCCAAGTTACAGCAGTAGTAATATAAATTCTTTAATATCATTAGGAATTCAGTAATATCCCAAGCTGACAGTGAATTTTGCAGCAAGATGAAGTGTTGCAGGCCAATTACTGGCAAGTTTCCCAGCAGGTGAGTCAGGAGCTCAGCTTGTGTGGTTTGAAGCTTGAGGTCATCTCTGGGCTGCAGATCATATATTCTTTTCTTTTTTTTTGCCATGGATCCAGGACCTTAAAGGTTGGTGGCTCTGGCACAGCACAGGGTAAGAGCAATAGAGTACAGCTGGATAAAACTGAGGTCTTGAAATCAGGAGAAATGGGATCTGCTCCATGACTGCCATTTCCCCATGCCTCTGTGTGCTGTCTGTAAAAAACAGTATTTGACCCCTCTGAAGCTTTCTGAAATCTCAGAATGTGCTCTAGGTCAGGATTGTGGTGCTTGCAGTGCCGTTGAGGGAGATGAGAAAACAAAGATGAACAGCATTTATTTTGAGAAAAAGAGCCTAAAAATCAGAAGTAACAGAATCACAGATTGTCAGAGGCTGGAAGGGACCTCGAAAGCTCACCCAGTCCAACCCCCTGCCAGAGCAGGATCACCTAGAGCAGATCACACAGGAATGCATCCAGGTGGGTTTGAATATCTCCAGAGAGGGAGACTCCACAACCCCCTGGGCAGCCTCTTCCAGAGCTATGTCACCCTCAGAGGGAAGAAATTTTTCCTCCTGTTTCCATGGAACTTCCTATGCCTTACCTTCCACCCATTGTCCCTTGTCCTGTCATTGGGAATCACCCAGAAGAGTCTTACTCCATCCTCTTGGCACTCACCCTGAACATCTTTATCAACATGAATGAGGTCACCTCTCAGGCTCCTCCTCTCCAAGCTACAGAGCCTCAGCTCCCTCAGTCTCTCCTCATAAGGAAGATGTTCCACTCCCTTCAGCATTTTTGTGGCTCTGTCCTGGACTTCATCAAGCAGTTCCCTGAGGTCCTTCTTGAACTGAGGGGCCCAGAATTGGACACAATATTCCAGATGCAGCCTCACCAGGGCAGAGCAGGGGTGGAGGAGAATCTCTCTGGACCTACTGAGCACAGCCCTTCTAATCCACCCCAGAATGGCTTTGGCCTTTTGGCCACAAGAGCACATTGCCCATCTTGCTGCGTTGCCCTGGTTTTGGTATTTTGGAATAAGTTTTTCTGCCCTTCTTTCAATGAGACTGTACTGGGGAAAAAAAAGGCAAAGGATGCAAGCCTGGCAAATGTGTCTAGCAAATGTTGAGATGCCTGAGTGGTGATGATAATGTGAGCACGACTTTATTGCTCTGCATTTTCAAAATACATTTTGAAAACCTTCCAATTTTTTGCTAGGCATTTATTTGCATACAGGCAGTTCTGCCTCTCCTTTCTGTAATTTTATTGCAACTGTAATAGAGGCTTTGGAAATCAATGCATTCCACTACATCTCAAGGCTCTGCCTAGGCTACTAGGTGATACCTGATTTATGAAAAGAAGGCACTGTTTGCTCCACCCTCTGCATATCTCATGGAAAAATGCAGTAAATTGAGATTGATATATCCATTTCTTGTGCATGTGGGAGGATATGAAGGAGATACATATTTCAGGCACATAGACATTTATCCTTATGCCTCATATAAGCTTGAAATGCATTATTAGGTTGTTTTGTTTTGTTTTGTTTTCATCTTTTGTCCTCCAGTCTCATGCTTGATGCTGCTAATGGGACATGAGCTTTATCAGAGAATCATAGAATGTCAGGGGCTGGAAAGCACCTTGAGAGATCATCCAGTCCAACCCCCCTGCCAGAGCAGGATCACCTAGAGCAGGTCACACAGGAACACATCCAGGTGGGTCTTGAATATCTCTAGAGAGTGAGACTCCACAACCCCCCTGGCAGCCTGTTCCAGTGTTCTGTCACCCTCACAGTGAAAACATTTTCCCTCATGTTTCCATGGAACTTCCTATGCCTCAACTTCCACCCACTGCCCCTTGTCCTGTCACTGGACATCACTGAGCAGAGCCTGGCTCCATCCTCTTGGCACTCACCCTTTATATCTATATGTCCTCCTCTCCAAGCTAAAGAGCCCCAGCTCCCTCAGGCTCTCCTCATAAGGAAGATTTCAGCCCTCAACCCCTTCACCAGCCATCACTGTCTGTATCAGAGGTATTGAGATGGTCTCTATGGAAAATCCTTGGCATTCTGGACTTAAATTGGAGTATCAGAAGAGAAGACTTTTGTTCTTTATCCTTGCCAGCCTCCTTGGGAAGCAGCAATATGTGTCCAGTTCTGGGTCACTCAATTCAAGAGAGATGTTGAGATGCTGGAACATGTCCAGAGAAGGGCAACAAGGCTGGGGAGGGGTCTGGAGCACAAACCCTGTGAGGAGAGGCTGAGGGAGCTGGGGGTGTTTAGCCTGGAGAAGAGGAGGCTCAGGGGAGACCTCATTGCTGTCTACAGCTACCTGAAGGGAGGTTGTAGCCAGGTGGGGGTTGGTCTCTTCTCCCAGGCAACCAGCAGCAGAACAAGAGGACACAGTCTCAAGTTGTGCAGAGAGACCCCAGCTCCCTCAGCCTCTCCTCACAGGGCTGTGCTCCAAACCTCTCCCCAGCCTTGTTGCCCTTCTCTGGACACATTCAAGTATCTCAATCTCCTTCTTAAATTGAGGAGCCCAAGACTGGACAGAGTACAATTCTGTGATAACTTGGCAGTAGTGAAATGCCTGTAGAGAGGAACATAATTCTCCTCTAAGTGATTTGTGGGGCTGGATGTTAAGCCTGCAAAATCCTAAATGTCCCTGGCCATGTACTGTAAGATGCTTGGAAACATTTCTTTACTGAGAGAGTGGTCAGGCATTGGAGCAGGCTGCCCAGGGAGGTGGTGGAGTCACCACTCCTGGAAGTGTTAGCAAATATGTAGACATGGCACTGTGGGACGTGGTTTAATAATGGCCATGCTGGTATTAGGTTGGATTTTCCAACCAAAACAATTCTATGAAAGGAATTCTTTCTGGGAGAGAACAACCCCAGGTATCAGTACAGGTTGGGGACTGACCTTTTAGAGAGCAGTGAAAGTGAAAAGGTCCTGGGGGTCCTGGTGGATGAAAGGTTGACCATGAGCCAGCAATGTGCTCCTGTGGCCAAGAAGGCCAATGGCATCCTAGGGTGGATTAGAAGGGTTGTGGTCAGTAGGTCAAGAGAGGTTCTCCTCCACCTCTACTCTGCCCTGGTGAGGCTGCATCTGGAATATTGTGTCCAGGTCTGAACCCCTCAATTCAAGAAGGACCTCAGGGAGCTCATTGAAAGAGCCCAGCACAGAGCCACAAAAATGCTGAAGGGAGTGGAACATCAGGAGAGCCTGAGGGAGCTGAGGCTCTGTAGCTTGGAGAGGAGGAGACTGAGAGGTGACCTCATTCATGTTGATAAAGATGAGCAGGGTGAGTGCCAAGAGGCTGGAGCCAGGCTCTGCTGGGTGATGCCCAATGAGAGGACAAGGGACAATGGGTGGAAGCTGAGGCATAGGAAGTTCCATGGAAGCATGAGGAAAAGCTTTTTTTCCCTGTGAGTGGGACATAACACTGGAAGAGGCTGCCCAGGGGAATTGTGGAGTCTCCCTCTCTACAGATATTCAAGACCCACCTGGATGTGTTCCTTTGTGATCTCCTCTAGGTGATCCTGCTCTGGGCAGGAGGGTTGGGCTGGATGACGTTTTGAGGTGTCTTCCAGCCCCTGACATTCTATGATGCTATGGGAATTCTGGTGATGTTACAGGTCAGAACAGCCTCTGTGAAAACTGTAGAGTTCCATGGTTGTGCAGCAAAACTGCAGCCTCCTATCACTGAATTATTTGTTGTCTTCCAGAGGAGCCCAATCCTCAAGAAAAAAAAAGTAATCTGTCTCTTATTTTCCAGCTGTTGTAGCTCCGTAGGCCTTGCAACGATATTATTCTCAACCCTGAGAACAATTTTAATCTACCCTTAAGATACAAGTGACTGAAAGTAATCATGTAAAGGTTATTACACACCTTTCCTTCTTCCAAATTACTTGCAAAGGGTACAGTTATTGCAAACAAGGAGTAAGTGCCAGGGCGTCCACATCCGCAGGTGGGCGAGAGCTGTGCCCCAGGTGCTGCTGCCTGCTGCTGGGGAGGAGGTGGTGTGCAAGGAGCACACCCACAGACACTGCCCTTCTGAAGGTGTTTCTAATATTAGATTTGTGTTATTAATCTCTGCATTCCCTGGAGCCAAGGGGGGGGGAGGGGGGGGGAAATAAATAAAAAGCCTTGTGAAAGAAGTCAATGAAGAAAGTAAGGCAAAATGCAAAGTGACACAGAGTGCTGTGAAATGCTTGCTGAGCAGCTTAGATCATCTGTGGGAGAGGGATGAGAATCACACTGGCATGGGTGTTATGCAGCATTTATGCCTCTGCTTTGCTCTTAGAATGAGCACATTTGAGTTATAGAGAAATACATGAGATTCTGAGATGCTGTACTAATGGCATTTCTCCCCTTCCCCCCCCCCCCCCTTCCCCCCCCCCCCCCCAGATGTGTGCAAATATAATGGAATATATCCCTCAAACCATTTTGGGTCATTCAGTGATGAAAAGGCCAAGGGAAGTTCAGATATGTGCTACCAGTCTATAAGCAGATGTCCGTGATGAGAAGCTCAATATGAGCTGCCAGTGTACACTTGCAGCTCAGAAAGCCAATTGTGTCCTGGGCTGCATCAAGAAAAATGTAGGCAGCAGGTTGAGGGAGGGGATTCTTCCCCTTTACACTGCTCTGGTGAGACCCCAGCTGGGGTCCTGTGTCCAGTTCTGGAGCCCCCATTACACTGGTGATCACAGGATCTCAGAGGTATGGCCCTGGGATGAAAAAATTACCTTGAAGTGATTTGATTTTTTCCCTTAGCAGTATCTGTTAGGTATTATTTCAGGTATCTGCTTGCAAAAGGGCAGGAGGTGGAAAGGAGCAGTAAAAATGACAGGGAAAGAGTCATCTCAGCTTTCTGCTGCATCTTTACCTTGTGTATTTGTGACCAAATGATGTCTTGTACCTTCCTCTCTGCTCCCTGATAGCTGAATCATGAAGGCTCTGCTAATAAAGCTCATTTGGGTTGTCTGTGCCATTTCCTATGCATTTAACAAAGGAATAAATTCAATCAAGCATTCATTGGTTAGCTGACCAACGTCAACTGCAAGCAAAGTGAAGCAACAGCATTCTGTCCAAAAGCCACCACAGTCCTGCATCTGGGTTGGGGCAATCCCAGGCACTGATACAGGCTGGGCAGGGACTGGCTTGAGAGAAGCCCTGAAGAAAAGGACTTGGAATGTGCTGGTGGATGAGAAGCTCAACAGGAGCTGTCAGTGTGCACTTGCAGCCCAGAAAGCCAACCAGAGCCTGGGCTGCAGCAGGAGAAGTGTGGCCAGCAGGGCCAGGGAGGTGATTCTCCCCCTCTGCTCAGCTCTGGTGAGACCCCACCTGGAGTACTGCGTCCAGTTCTGGAGCCAATATTACAAGAGGGATATGGACATGCTGGAATGTGTCCAGAGAAGGGCCACAAGGATGAGTGGAGGGCTGGAGTTCCTCTCCTGTGAGGACAGACTGAGAGAGTTGGGATTGTTCAGTTTGCAGAAGAGAAGGCTCCCAGGAGACCTTCTTGTGGCCTTCCAGTATCTGAAAGGGGCTACAAGAAAGCTGGGGAGTGACTTTTTAGGGTGTCAGGGAGTGATAGGACTAAGGGGAATGGATCCAAGCTAAAGGAGGGGAGATTTAGATTAGACATTAGGAAGAAGTTCTTCCCTATGAGGGTGGCGAGACACTGGAACAGGTTGTCCAGGGAGGTGGTGGAAGCCTCATGCCTGAAGGTTTTGAATTCCAGGCTGGATGTGGCCGTGGGCAACCTGCTGTAGTGTGAGGTGTTCCTGCCCGTGGCAGGGAGTTGGAACTAGATGATCCTTGAGGTCCCTTCCAAGCCTGACAATTCTGTGATTGATCCATCATTGCAAGTGCAGTTATTTTGCACTTCTCTTTTATTCGCCCTTTACCTGCCTTTAGGAAGAGCCAGAGAGTCACTTGTCACAGTCCAACTGCCTGGTGCCTACCTCTAACTCTTCCAGAGCACTGAAATTTATACTGCTGCATTAAGCTTGATTCATTACCCTTCTCCTCAGCTCCCTCACAGCAGTCCTCTTTGTGTCAACAGAGCTTCATGACAAGCATTGCCTGTTGCCCCGAGGGGGGACTGAGAGCTGTGTTCCTTCTACCCTGCTTTTCTAAACAACATTTTATCTACAGCTATTTCAGCTCTCTTTATGCTACTCCTTGATGCTGATTTAAGTCTAAAATTGTAACAAGGGCTGTTCAGTAGCTTTTTTGGTTTTGTTTCCTGTTGTAGCTGTTACTAGCACAAAGATAAAATATTCCTGGGTCTTTTTGCTAATGAATATTCCAAGCCTGCGAATCTCTATGATGTGCTTCACTTAATGCCAAGGGGAGGAAAAGAAATGGCAGATGATGTGATGCTGCAAAGCTGAGGCTAATTTAGAGGGCCAAGAAAGGGAGATGCTCTGCCAGAAACAGCTTTTCATATACTCAGATACCCTCATTACCTGAGACCTGCCCCTCCCACCTCTCTAGTGAGTTAGTGATGCTCATTCCAGCTTTGGAAAGCAGCTTGACTCCAGTGTGTGATGGTGCTTGCTTGGATTCACAGAATCATAGAATTATTGAGGCTGGAATAGACCTCTGAGATCATCAAGTCCAGCCTGTGACCTAACACCACCATTCTACACAGTGATGGACATCCATGTGTATCAGGAATAGTGTAGCCAAGCAGGACCAGGGAGGTTATTCTTCCCCTGTACTCAGCACTGGTCAGGCCACACCTTCAGTACTGTGTCCAGTTCTGGGCTCCTCAATTCAAGAGAGATATTGAGGTACTGGAATGTGTCCAGAGAAGGGCAAACATCTGAGAAAGAGCTTCAGAAACTAACTCCTTGTCTCTGGTATATTTGAGGAGCAGCTGGCAGCAAATGAACGTTGTCCTTTATTTAGGAACAATAAATCAGAGTGAAATAAAGGGTGTGATATTCCCAAAGACCTAGCTGATAATTGGCAAGGGCTTGTAATCACTGAACTTAAATGTATATAAGAAATCTATAAGTACAATATGAAGCTGATGTAAAATGGCAGCATTTTTCTTGTATCCTGTACCTCTTCCTAATGATGATTTGTGTTTGATGGAGTAGAATTAACAATGTTGGTTAAATAAAACCTGCATTTAAATGTCCTCAGTGTTTGCCTGCTGCATGGAATCTGAAAGATGTAGAAATGACATCTTTTTCAAGACTGTCTCCAGATCTTCACAGAATCAGAGAATGTCAGGGGCTGGAAGGGACCTCAAAAGCTCATCCAGTCCAACCCCCTGCCAGAGCAGGATCACCTAGACCAGATCACACAGGAACTCTCCCAGGTGGGTTTGGAATATCTCCAGAGAGGGAGACTCCACAACCTCCCTGGGCAACCTGTTCTAGTGTTCTGTCACCCTCACAGGGAAAAAAAAGTTTTCCTCATGCTTCCATGGAGCTTCCTATGCCTCAACTTCCACCCATTGTCCCTTGTCCTCTCATTGGGCATCACCCAGCAGAGCCTGGCTCCAGCCTCTTGGCACTCACCCTGCACATCTTTATCAACATGAATGAGGTCACCTCTCAGGCTCTTCGTCTCCAAGCTACAGAGCCCTCAGCTCCCTCAGTCTCTCCTCATAAGGAAGATGTTCCACTCCCTTCAGCATTTTTGTGGCTCTGCACAGGACTCTTTCAAGAAGTTTCCTGAGGTCCTTCTTGAACTGAGGGGCCCAGAACTGGACACAATATTCCAGATGCAGCCTCACCAGGGCAGAGTAGAGGTGGAGGAGAACTTCTCTCAGCCTACTGACCACAACCCTTCTAATCCACCCCAGGAAGCCATTGGCCTTCTTGGCCACAGGAGCACATTGCTGGCTCATGGTCAACCTCCCATCCACCAGGACCCCCAGGTCCTTTTCCCCTTCACTGCTCTCCAGCAGCTCAGTCCCCAACCTCTCCTGCTCCATGGGGTTGTTCTTTCCCAGGTGCAAGGCTCTACACTTGCCCTTGTTGAATTTCATTCCATTTCTCCCTGCCCAGCTCTCCAGGCTAAGCCTCACTGAATGGCAGCACAGCCCTCCTGTTTGTCAGCCACTTCTCCCAGTTTTTGTGTCCTCAGCAAGCTTGCTGATAGTGCTCTGTGTTCCTCAAAAGGACTTTGTGGCTTCTGAGTTGGGAAAACAGTGAACAAATTCACATATTTACATTGCACCAATCTGCAGGTGCAGGGTTGTCCCTAGCAGAAGCAGAGAAGGAAATGCAAATTTTAGCTCTTCTTAAAGAGCAGCTTTCTGAATTTCAGAGCAAAGGTGACCACATCAGCACTGGTTAGGCCACACCTGGAGTGCTGTTTCCAGTTCTGGGCCCCTCAGTTCAAGAAAGATGTTGGGATGCTGGACTTAAATTGGAGTATCAGAAGAGAAGACTTTTGTTCTTTATCCTTGCCAGCCTCCTTGGGAAGCAGCAATATGTGTCCAGTTCTGGGTCACTCAATTCAAGAGAGATGTTGAGATGCTGGAACATGTCCAGAGAAGGGCAACAAAGCTGGGGAGGGGTCTGGAGCACAGCCCTGTGAGGAGAGGCTGAGGGAGCTGGGGGTGTTTAGCCTGGAGAAGAGGAGGCTCAGGGCAGACCTCATTGCTCTCTACAACTACCTGAAGGGAGGTTGTAGCCAGGTGGGGGTTGGTCTCTTCTCCCAGGCAACCAGCACCAGAACAAGAGGACACAGTCAGCTGTGCCAGGGGAGGTATAGGCTGAATGTTAGGAAGAAATTCTTCCTAGAAAGAGAGATTGGCCATGGGAATGTGCTGCCCAGGGAGGTGGTGGAGTCACCATTGGTGGTGGTGTTTAAATTAAGACTGGATGAGGCACAACCTGGTTAATTCTGTGATTCCCCTTAAGAAGCCACTGCCAGTCACATGGCACATTACTTTCAAAATTCTATTACATAACAAAGCCTTGGTTCCCTTAATGAGATTCTTAATTAATTGCAGCCTACTGTATTGAATCAAAATCTACCAATTTGTGTTTGTTTTTTTTTGGAACTAAGTGCTTCTAACTGAAGATCTGGGAGCCCAGATCCCCAAGCAGAGCAGCACCCCCTGGAAGTGCAGCAGCAGCTTCTCTTCTTTGTGAAAGTTAGTCTTAACTTTTCTGATAAATGGTTGCCCATTAGCAGCTGTCCAATGATCAATGACCTCTCACTGGATATGTGTTCATCTGTCTGAGCACCTACCCTCCTCCTCCTCACTTTGGAAAAATTTTCCTCCTCCCATGAGGAATGGACAGGCTCTGCTCAGTTGCACCCTGTGATAGGACAAGGAGCAATGGATGTAAGTTGCAGCACAGGAGGTTCCATCTCAACATGAGGAGGAACTTCTTGACTGTGAGGGTCACAGAGCACTGGAAGAGGCTGCCCAGAGAGGTTGTGGAGTCTCCTTCTCTGGAGACTTTCAGTTCCCATCTGGATGTGTTCCTGTGTGACCCATGCTAGATTCTGTGATCCTGCTCTGGCAGGGGGTGGACTCAAAGATATCAAGAGGTCCCCACAGGATCATCCTGTGATCCCGTGATTTCTCCATGAGCAGGGCCTCCATTATTTCCCTGTGTAATCCATTCCAGTTTTTCACTATCCTCATTGTGAAGAACTTCTTCTTAATGTCCTCCTTCATCCCCTCAAGTGGAGTGGAGGAAGGAAAAAAGGAAAAAAGAAGATGAAGAAGACATCTTGTGAGTTGGGATAGATACAGAAAATTGCCTAGGACTTTCTGTTTTGGTCAAAAGAGGCTTGACAGAGGAAAATTAGTTTTAATTTAATGCCAATTAAAATGCATTAAAGTAGTGAGAACCAAAATGACAAACATTAAACCAGCAGCTTTCCTCCCAGCTTTTCCATGCTCAGCTTCACTGCTTCACTCCTTATCCCCTACCCTGTGCAGGGGGTTGGGGTATGGGGGTTGGGATCTGTCCATAATTGGTCCTGTCTGCTGCTCTTTCTTCTGGATGGAAATCTGTCTGTGTTCAGCACAGGGCAGGCCTTGGAGCTTCTCACAGGTGCCAGCCCTGCAGTCCCCAAATGCCTTGTGACACCTGTCCCCAGTGCAATACCTTTGCAACGAAAGGACAAATGCTGTGCTCTTACGAGCTGAGACAAAGGCCAGAAGCCACCACTGCTTTTGGTCTCTCATCTTGTGCTGGACAGTCAGGCAGAAAAGTAATGGAAACCTTTGGAAAATACAAGGCTTGCCATGCATGGTTAGGTAAGAATTGGGATCCTGGGGTGCACTAAAAGGAGTGTGTCCAGCAGGTCTAGGGAGGTTCTCCTCCCACTCTACCCTGCCCTGGTGAGACCTCACCTGGAATATTGCATCCAGTTCTGGGCTCCCCAGTTCAAGAGGGACAGGGATCTGCTGGAGAGAGTCCAACGGAGAGCTACCAGGATGCTGAAGGGACTGGAGCACTGCCCTGTGAGGAGAGGCTGAGAGCCCTGGGGCTGTTCAGTCTGGAGAAGACTGAGAAGGGATTTGATCAATGTTTCTAAGTATCTGAGGGCTGGGGGTCAAGAGGGAGGGGACAGGCTCTACTCACTTGCACCCTGGGATAGGACAAGGGGTAATGGAGACACAATACATCACAGGAGGTTCCACCTCAACATGAGGAGGAACTTCTTCACTGGGAGGGTCACAGAGCACTGGAACAGGCTGCCCAGAGAGGTTGTGGAGTCTCCTCCTCTGGAGACTTTCAATCCCCATCTGGATGTGTTCCTGTGTGACCTGTGTTAGACTCTATGGTCCTGCTCTGGCAGGGGGATTGGACTCAATGATCTTTGGATGATCAAAGGCTCTCTTCTGAGCCCTAACATCTTGTGGTCCTGTGATACATGGTTAGATAACATCAGAAATGCCAAAACCTGCCTTCTGCCTTACTCCTGACAGAGAAAAGCCATGAGTAGTGAAAGACATGAGACGATGCCAGGGGATATGAAAGCAATGCAAACACAAAGCAAGCCACCAAGGGCAAGGTGAAGGTGCAGTGCAGTTAGCAAATGGGAATTCCATGGGAGAAATGAGGCAAAGAAGAACTTTTGGGAGTGCCTTAGTTCAACCAGCCTGTGTATGCCACCACAATGTGCTGGGCTTTCTGAGTAGCATTTTGCCAGGGAGTTGCATGGTGCAAGTACTAAGCATATTTACCCCAATCAGATCATGATGTACTGTTGTAAAAGTCAAATATCTTGCATTAAGATTGACAAAATTCTATGTCTGTGCTTTCTTTCTAATGTTATGCTGTCAGAGTAACCAAAACACCCACTGAAAATACAGAAATAGGCAGGTATGGGAATATTTTCCTTCATGTATCCATATGCTTCTATATTTGAATCACTGATAATTATGTATATGTGTCTAATTTCTTTATTTCTGTGAACAAACAGGAAGAACTGTTCATTTTTTTTTCCAGGAAAAAGAAAAAAAAAAAAAGCTGTTCATGATATTTTCAAGCAGACAGAGAAAGAAAACCTTAGTAACCATCTGTTGAGATTGATTTTTTGATGTTTTTCATTTCAAGTTGTAATTTCAAGATATGAAGAGTCCTCCAGGTGCTATGGTGCAGGTGTGACCTGATGCTCCTTTCACTCTCCAACATTTCAGTGCAAATCACAGAGTTGTCAGGGTTGGAAGGGACCTCAAGGATCATCCAGTTCCAAACCCCCTGCCATGGGGGACAACACTGTGGCTCTGAGCAACCTGCTGTAGTGTGAGGTGTCCCTGCCCACAGCAGGGTGGTTGGAACTGGATGATCCTTGAGGTCCCTTCCAATTCTAACAATTCTATGATTCTATGATATGTAAAGCAGAAAAGTTTATAAAATCAGAAGCAACAAGTGACACCTCACACTACAGCAGGTTGCTCAGAGCCACATCCAGCCTGGCCTTAAAAACCTCCAGGGATGAGGCTTCCACCACCTCCCTGGGCAACCTGTTCCAGTGTCTGACCACCCTCATGGGGAAAAACTTCTTCCTGACATCTAATCTAAATCTCCCCTCCTCTAGCTTGGATGACTGTGTCGAGGGCAGAGACTGAAGAGACAAATCCCTTCTCCATCTCTCATTGGGAAGAAGTTTTAATAAAATCTGGATAAATCTGGGGATGGATGAGGAGTGGTGGCAGAGAGAGAACTCCTTCCCTTCCCTTTTTTAAGACTTGTTTGTGAAGCAGATCTGTGCTCTTGCTCTTTGGGAGTGGATCTAGGAGCAAGCCCAGAGGCCAATCCTACCAATTCTTCGGTTTCTGACCTCCTGCAGCAGAATGTGTAGCAGCAGCCACTGCTGGGAGCAAGACCTGCATCCCCTGTGGCAAGGTTAGAGAGTGAGATGATCTCTGCTCCTGTTGGGGAGAGGAAGAGCAGTACCCAGGCAGGGCACAGGGTTCAGTGTGAAACAGAGCATGCAACTTCTAGCAAGCCAGTGAGGTCAAGACAATCCCTGGGAGAAGCCTGCTCCTGTGTTGTGCAGGGCAAGGCAACTTCTTCAGGTGTCAGGTGTCCTGTCTGAATGAAGAGCTTGAAATTCAAACAAGAGCAGAGGCAGTCCAGGGAACACTGAAAGAGTCTTTGCTGCAGTTTTAAAATGAGCTTGGAAAATGTGAAACAGGAGGGGAAAGGGAAAAGGTGGAGGGAGGACTGTGCTTTCTGGGCTTGTTGGACTCGATCAGAGGAGAGGAGAGAGGCCTGGGGCTTTTTAGTCTGGACAAGAGAAGACTGAGAGGAGATTTAATAAATGTTTCTAAATATCTAAGGGTGCCAAGAGGACGGGCACAGGCTCTGCTCAGTTGCACCCTGAGAGGAGTGTGTCCAGCAGATCCAGGGAGGTTCTCCTCCCCCTCCACTCTGCCCTGGTGAGACCTCACCTGGAATATTGCATCCAGTTCTGGGCTCCCCAGTTCAAGAGGGACAGGGATCTGCTGGAGAGAGTCCAATGGAGGGCTACCAGGATGATGAAGGGACTGGAGCACTGCCCTGTGAGGAGAGGCTGAGAGCCCTGGGGCTGGTTAGTCTGGAGAAGACTGAGAGGGAATTTAATAAATGTTTCTAAATATCTGAGGGCTGGGGGTCAAGAGGGAGGGGACAGGCTCTGCTCACTTGCACCCTGGGATAGGACAAGGGACAATGGAGACACACTACAGCACACTACAGGAGGTTCCACCTCAACATGAGGAGGAACTTCTTCACTGTGAGGGTCACAGAGCACTGGAAGAGGCTGCCCAGAGAGGTTGTGGAGTCTCCTTCTCTGGAGACTTTCAAGACCTATCTGGATGTGTTCCTGTGTGACCTGTGCTAGATTCTATGGTCCTGCTCTGGCAGGGGGATTGGACTCAATGATCTCCAGAGGTCCCTTCCAACCCCTAACATCCTGTGATCTGTGATCCTGAGATGCAGGTAGCAAAACCACAGCAAGTGGTTACCAAGAAGGCAGAAAGCAGAGCAATCAAGCCCTCCCCTCTGACACCAACCTTAAACAAGGAGGCAAAACACAGCCTCAAAGCATTTTCTCCCCCATTACATATTTAAACACTAAGCTGCTAAAAGTATGCATTTCCATGTCTGCAACCCCCAAGATAAACTCAGATGTCTCTTAAGTGAGGTTGATCATTAACACGGGAATTAGTATTTTATTAAGCTTTAATAGTCAAAGGAGAAACTAAAATGTCTTTTAATTTCCTCTCAAATAGCTTTCAGTAATGTGTGCTACTAACAATATTCTCTATGTAGAGAGTGTTGTTTTTTTTTCTGAATACCTTGTGATAGCAAGATTGCAGTAATTGGGGGCTGCATAGGCAGTTTGCTACAGTCTCTCCTGCTTACCTCAGTGGATGTTTTGCTTTTTCTGAGAGCTGGAAGCAGAAATCAAAGATTGATGAGATCATCTGGAGGATCTGAGAGCAACTGGGGCAGTCAGAGGGGATATGATCACATCACAGGAGCAAAGGTGATTTCCTCAGCTCTGTTTTCACCAGAAGATGCCAGATGCCAGAGAACCATAAAAATAAAAATCATCAATTTGTTTTGGTTAGAAAAGACCTCTGAGATCATTGAGTCCAACCATCAAGCTAACACCACCACGGCCATTATACCACATCCTGAAGTGCCATGTCCACATGTTTCTCAGACACCTCCAGAAACTCCACGACATCCCTGGGCAACCTATTCCATGCTTGACCTGTGAGAAGAGACCAGCACCAGCCTCTCTACAGTGTCCTTTCAGCAATGAGGGCTCCCCTCAGCCTCCTCTTCTCCAAAATACTCCTGGCTTCTCATGTAAATCTCCCCTCCTATAATTTTATTCCATTCCCCCCAGTCCTATCACTGCCTGACACCCTAAAAAGTCCCTCCCCAGCTTTCTTGTAGGCCCCCTTCAGATAGTGGAAGGCCACAAGAAGGTCTCCTCAGAGCCTTCTCCTCTCCAGACTGAACTGATCTGGATACCTTGAAGGCATAATATTTCCTTGCAGAAAATGTCTGAATTACCTTTACTAAAAGGGTCTTAAAACTATATGGTAGAAAAAAATCAGCAGATGATGTCTTTCCTGTTCCCAGACAGTACTGTGAACCTATCTTTTTTTCTTTTTTTCTTTTTTATGCTGTGTCTCCTGTATTGACTTTCACATTGATGATCAAAGTACTGTAAATAAAGACACTTCTCATAGTGGATCAAAGGAAGGACAGAATAACATTTATTAGCAGCATAATTAAATCAAGGCTGCGGGTAGAAGTTTGCTGGAAATGGCATCTTTTGAGGGTGAAAGTAGGCTGAAGATGAGCCAGCAGTCTGCCCAGGTGGCCAAGAAGGCAAAGGGCTTCTTGGACTGGATCAGGAATAGTGTGGCCAGCAGGAGCTGGGAAGTCATTCTGCCCTGTACACTGGTCAGGCCACACCTTGAGTACTGTGTCCAGTTCTGGGCCCCTCAATTCAAGAAAGATGTTGAGTTGCTTGAACATGTCCAGAGAAGGGCAACAAGGCTGGGGAGGGGTCTGGAGCACAGCCCTGTGAGGAGAGGCTGAGGGAGCTGGGGGTGTTTAGCCTGGAGAAGAGGAGGCTCAGGGGAGACCTCATTGCTGTCTGCAACTACCTGAAGGGAGGTTGTAGCCAGGTGGGGGTTGGTCTCTTCTCCCAGGCAACCAGCAGCAGAACAAGAGGACACAGTCTCAAGCTGTGCAGGGGGAAGTTTAGGCTTGATCTTAGAAAGAAGTTCTTCCCAGAAAGAGAGATTGGCCATTGGAATGTGCTGCCCAGGGAGGTGGTGGAGTCACCCTGTTTAAAATCAGCCTGGATGAGGCACTGAGTGCCATGGTTTAGTTGCTTAGATGGTGTTGGGTGATAGGTTGGACTGGATGATCTCAAAGGTCTTTTCCAACCTGGTTAATTCTGTGATCCTGTGGTGTGCAGATAGAAAGGAATGTAAAATAATCCTAAACCTCAGTACTGTTTTGTCTGATGGCTGATTAAATCTTGCTCTAAAGGTCTTGCTTTTCCATGGGTCAGTAGGATGACTTTAATTAAATGCATCTGAACCTTTTTCAGGTCATTGTGAAAGCAACAAATGGAAGATTAAAGCTTAGGTGGTGTTTGCCCATGTCCAAACCTTGAACTGTTCCAATTGCCACCATCTCTGCTGTACTTCTTACATAAGCTCCTAGCTGTATAGAATCATAGAATCAGCCAGGTTGGAAGAGACCTCCAACATCATCCAGTCCAACCTATCCCCCAGCCCTATCCAATCAATCAGACCATGGCACTAAGTGCCTCATCCAGGCTTCTCTTGAACATCTCCAGGGATGGTGACTCCACCCCTCCCTGGGCAGCACATTCCAATGGCCAATCTCTCTCTCTGTGAAGAACTTCCTCCTAATCTCCAGCCTATACCTCCCCTGGCACAACTTGAGACTGTGTCCCCTCCTTCTGCTGCTGGCTGCCTGGAAGAAGAGACCAACCCCCACCTGGCTACAGCCTCCCTTCAGGTAGTTGTAGACAGCAATGAGGTCTGCCCTGAGCCTCCTCTTCTCCAGGCTAAACACCCCCAGCTCCCTCAGCCTCTCCTCACAGGGTTTGTGTTCCAGACCCCTCACCAGCTTTGTTGCCCTCTGGACAGGTTCCAGTACCTCAACATTTCTCTTGAATTGAGGAGCCCAGAACTGGACACAGGACTCAAGGTGTGGCCTGACCAGTGCTGAGCACAGGGCAGAATAACCTCCCTTGTCCTGCTGGCCACACTCTTCCTGCTGCAGGCCAGGATGCCATTGGCTCTCCTGGCCACCTGGGCACACTGCTGGCTCATGTTCAGCTGCTGTCAACCAGCACCCTAAGGTCCCTCTCTGCCTGGTTCCTCTCCAGCCACTCTGTCCCCAGCCTGTAGCTCTGCTTGGGGTTGTTGTGGCCAAAGTGTAGAACCCTGCACTTAGCCTTGTTAAATCTCATCCCATTGGCCTCTGCCTACCCATCCAGCCTGGCAAGGTCCCTCTGCAGGGCCATCCTACCCTCCAAAAGAGCAACACCTGCTCCTAACTTGGTGTCATCTGCAAACTTGTATGTATCTACTCCTTGAAAAACATGAGAGAGGAAACCAGTTTCAAAAAACCCATCTCTATGACAGTACAGACAAAATACCTCCACAGTGAAAGAGAGACACAAAAAATCTCCCTGAAACCCCTGAAAATTTTAAGAACTTTCTACATTTAAAATTACTCTGCTTGGACAATTCCATTGTAACTTCTCTGGCAGTATTTATTCACTTCTAGTTTTTCAGGATGGTTCAAGTTGCTGCATGCTGTCAAATCTTTGCCATGCTTTAATCCAGTTAGTGCATGTGAGCTCTCCTGGCTGAAGGACACTTGATTTGGTTGCTGCACCACCTAGACATGGCTCACAAGGGAGAGTGACTTGCCTAATCTTGGTGAAGAGCATCAAGATTCTTGGGTGGAGAAGGGGAAATGGGCAAGGGAGCTTCTGCTAATGAAGTATCACAGAATCACAGGGGCTGGAAGGGACCTCCAAAGCCCATCCAGTCCAACCCCCCTGCCAGAGTAGGATCACCTAGAGCAGGTCACACAGGAGCACACCCAAGTGGGTTTTGAGTATCTGCAAAGAAGGAGATTCCACAACCCTCCTGGGAAGCCTCTTCCAGTGTTCTGTCACCCTCTTTTTTCCATGGAACTTCCTATGCCTCAACTTCCACCCATTGCCCCTTGTCCTCTCATTGGGCATCACCCAGCAGAACCTGGCTCCATCCCTTTGGCACTTGCCCTTCACATCATGAATGAGGTCACCTCTCAGTCTCCTCCTCTCCAAGCTACAGAGCCCTCAGCTCCCTCAGGCTCTCCTCATAAGGAAGATGTTCCACTCCCTTCAACATTTTTGTGGCTCTGCACTGGACTCTTTCAAGTAGTTCCCTGCCCTTCTTGTATCTCCCAGAGGTGTTTCCCCTCATCACAAAGTTCTCATTCTCTGTCAGAAGAAGATGCAGTCAATTCCAAGCATAATCAGGTAAGTGACCATTGCAGTTTTATGAAATGGAACATCCCCTCATTTTGTGGAACAGATATTTCTCATTGATCTTCAACTAAGATTCCTTGGGTTGTATGAGATCAGGGTGTCCTGGTTTTGCTGGGAGAGCATCACAAATGAACCATGGGCTTCAGGCCATCAGCAGTTTTGAGTCAGCCAAGACAGCTGACTTGGTTTGTCTCCCATTGCATCAGCATCACACTCACTATAAAGGGGAAAGTTTGCTGAGGAGAGGGCTGTCTTCTGCTAGAGTCTCTTGCTTTGCCTTCTTACCAGCCTTCTCCTGCTCTTAAGGACTGTCTGGATATTGTGACTGCTGTAAGTCTGCTGGGCTGAGTATAACTTTATATATCTTGTACTGAAATTGGTATTTGGCACTTCCATTTCATTTGGCACTTGATGATCTCTGGAGGTCCCTTCCAACCCCTGACATCCTGTGTTCCTGTGATTAAATTTTCATTTCAGCCTGGTTCCCCTTCTCTGCTGGGGAGGGGTCACTCAGGTGGCAGAGCAACTCCTACAGTTTAGCCCCAGATGTGGGCTGAATGGAGACAGAATCTCCAGGTGCATTTCATTTTGAAGACCTAATGCCTAAGGCAATTTGGTCTGTGCACAGCAAACATTCTCTTTAATTTTTGTGGAGGAAGAAAAAGACCCAAAGAATCTTCAGGATGAACTTCTAAACCATGGCTGTGGCATGTCAGTTCTACAGTAAGGCTATTTCTGGTAATCCCTGATGATACCATAGGAACCTTTA
This sequence comes from Indicator indicator, assembly GCF_027791375.1. Taxonomy (NCBI): domain Eukaryota; kingdom Metazoa; phylum Chordata; class Aves; order Piciformes; family Indicatoridae; genus Indicator; species Indicator indicator. Next base: position 5,258,498 of record NC_072011.1, on the reverse strand, counting down.
TCACTGTTCCAGTGTTCAGGCTGCTTTAGCTGCCCAGTGAAAATTATGTGTATTTGGGAAATGGATGTTTGTGCTTCAGGGATTCCCTTCAAGTAAATCCTGACACAAAGCCCTGCTCCCATGTGAAATGTTTGCGCAGTTTGGATTCACCTCCTGCTTTCCATTTCCATGTGCATTTGAGCTCTTTCTTTCCCACCCTTCACACTAGAGTCCATGCCAATTATCTTTGCCTCTCCTGTTGGGGACACTTAGCAACAGGCAGTGTGCTGCTCCCACACCCTCCTGCCAGAGATGTTCCTCTCCCCCAGAGCTTTCTGTGCTTTGACTCCTGTTTGACATCATGGAAGCACTGACCTGCCCTTGGAATCTGGAGCTGACAGATTGTGAATCACACCAGTCTGAGGGCTCAAGGCAAGAATGAAACTTATCTTCCCTCCCAATTTGAGTCAATTCTGGTCTACTTAATCCTTCCTCAGGTCCTTTTGTTCTGCTTCAAATGCTAGGTCATGGATTACTGCAATATGATAAGGAAAAAGAGTTTTTAAATAAAAACAAACAGCCAAACATCCACACTTTTGCTTCAGACATTGCTCTAATCCAAACTCAAAGGAAGACCTCAATTTTACTGGACCCTGGAGCAGCAGGATTGCAAACAGACCTTCTCACAAGCCTTGTGGAAGTCATAACCCGGAGCAGCTTTATGGATCCAGGCTTAAATGAACATGGGAGGCAAGAAAGTGGAAGGGCTAAATAAAATCAACCTTCCCTTTGGTCCTTCACAGCTGCCACAAAGAACCACTCCTCAGAATCCAGACCTGTTTCATTAAAATATCTCTCTGCAGGTATTCAAAACCTGGCTGGATGTGTTCCTGTGTGATTTGGTCTAGGTGATCCTGCTCTGGCAGGGGGTTGGACTGGATGATTATAGAATCATAGAATCAGTCAGTGTTGGAAGGGACCTCAAGGATCATCCAGTTCCAACCCCCCTGCCATGGGCTGGGACACCTCACACTACATCAGGCTGGCCAGAGCCTCATCCAGCCTGGCTGCAAACACCTCCAGGGATGGGGCCTCAACCACCTCCCTGGACAACCCATTCCAGGCTCTCACCACTCTCATGATCTTTCAAGGTGCCTTCCAGCCCCTAACATCCTCTGATTCTGTGATATGGACGTGCTGGAAGGTGTCCAGAGAAGGGCCATGAGGATGATCAGAGGGCTGGAGCTCCTCTCCTATGAGAGAGTTGGGGCTGTTCAGTCTGGAGAAGAGAAGGCTCCCAGGAGACCTTCTTGTGGCCTTCCACTATCTGAAGGGGGCTACAAGAAAGCTGGGGAGGGACTTTTTAGGGTGTCAGGGAGTGATAGGACTGGGGGGAATGGGAAAATAATATAGATTCAGATTGGATGTCAGGAAGAAATTCTTCCCCATGAGGGTGGTGAGACACTGGCACAGGTTGCCCAGGGAGGTGGTTGAGGTCCCATCCCTGGAGTGTTTTAAGGCCAGGATGGATGAGGCTCTGGCCAGCCTGATGTAGTGTGAGGTGTCCCGGCCCACAGCAGGGTGGTTGGAACTGGATGATCCTTGAGGTCCCTTCCAACCCTAACAATTCTATGATTCCATGATATATAAAGCAGAAAAGTTTATAAAAGCAGAAGCAGCAAGTGCCAGCTGTTTCCCTTGGGGCAGCTTGCTTATTTTTCCATCATTTTTCTAGCCCAGTCTCCTTCCTGACTAATCCCAAGGTCACCACCTCACAACTTTGAGCATCAGGTCATTTAACCTATCTGCTATCAGAGAGGAAAAGTGAATTTTCTTATTTTTTTTTTAATGCTTCCTTTAGATTTATTTTTCCTTAACTTCCATTTGTATTTTCCTTATCCAGTCTTCTGCAGTGAAGTTAAAAAAAGAAGCTTCTGTTATCTAAGTTATTTATGATTTTGGTCATTTCTATTAAATCCCTACTTAAGAACAGAGTTTTCCAACTTGTTCTCATAACTCATTTCTTTTAATCCTGGGATTACTACTGCCCCTCTTGATCCTCTCTGATTTTTTTGTTGTCCCCCCCCCCCCAGGAGCTGTGTTTGCAGTGCTTTATTGTGGTTTGTTTTCTAATTCAGGATTGGAAGTTTGCTTTTTGTTCAGTGGGGTTTGCTTTTGTTTGCTGTCTGTTTGTTTGGCTTTTATTTACTTGCTTTGGTTTGTTAGGTTTTACTCCTAAAATTCTTGCCAGAAAGAAAAGGAGGCCACAAGAAGTTCCATGTAGAAAGTTCCATGAAACATGAGGAAAAATTTTTTCACTGTGACACTGGAAGAGGCTGCCCAGGGGGGTTGTGGAGTCTCCCTCTCTGGAGATATTCAAGACCCACCTGGCTGTGTTCCTGTGTGATCTGCTCTAGGTGACGCTGCTCTGGCAGGGGGGTTGGACTGGATGATCTCTGGAGGTCCCTTCCAACCCCTAACATTCTGTGATTTTGTGATTCTGTGGAAGTGGTTTGACCAAAATTAATGTCCAGCATAGCATCCATTCCTATTTTTATTTTGATTTCTATTAACTAAATGGATCATGGGGGGAAGAAATGTCTTTGGAACATGCCATTTAAATATCAATAATATTGTGCACACCAAGTACAACTTGTGTTACATTTCTCTTTAGTGAAGCCAGTAGTAACCCTGTATTTAAGGTAAGGAAGTCTGAAGTCTCCTGTTGTTTGTCTTTTGAGATTTTCAGCTGAAAGCAAGTGCTTGGGGTAGGTAATGCTTTTCTCCTCTTCACTTCTGCCCATGGGAATTCATTTATGCTGACCTGAGACAGACACAGGTTGTTAAACTGCTGTTCCTTTCTTTCAGTGATGCTTTCCTGGAAAGCCTTGGCTTCACACTGAATTAATAAAGGGTGGTCCTTGAACACTGGCATGCTGCTGCCACCAGTGTCACCAGGAGCTGGGCAGCCAACAGCAAATACAGGAAATTTGTTCTCTGCAAACATGACCTGGGGCCCTCACCAGGGACCTTCATCCTTGGCTGTGGAGGAGTTTGGTTTGTTATGGGAAGTTTCCAAGACCCTCGCTGCCCCATGTTAAGATTACCCTGATGGCCAGCTGTCAATCACAGGACAGCAGGCATCCAAACATTGCTGACTGCGGAAGGTGGGCTCTGGACAGTTCTCTCTGGAGAGGGAAGGAGGCTGTTTTCATCATCTCCAGCTGTGCATGGCCTTGATGTGCTAGGAAGAATAACTTGGGGCTACCAGGTTGCAGTTCTTCACCCAGTACCAAAATGGTGCTTAAACCCCACCATGTGTAGACAGAGCCCTTGCACTCCAGCCAGCAGCCTTCATCTATCTTTCCTGCATGTAGTATTTCTGAGTGCTAATGAAGCTGATGTACAACATTAACCTCATGTCTGGGTTAGACTTTGACTCCCATTGAGCCGTTTTTTGCTACTGTCCCTTTGAACTCAGAGTGATCCTGAGCAGTGCATAAATCACCCTGTGAGATACTGAGACACTCATTTCTTCATTTATCTTCTGTGGCTGGAGATGAGAAGTCTAAAAGCAGAGTTTTTCCAGCCTGTGTGGTTCAGCATGCTTGTGTCTCTTCCAGCTCTTAAAGGAGGTGAATATTGGGATGACAGGCAAAGGCATTGTCAAGAGGGAGGATCTTAAAGGCTTTTCAAGTCCCTCACTAGAATTCAATCCCTTTTTTTCCCACACCATGGTTGTAAGAGACCTCACCTTACAACCACTGTTGCTGATGGAATAATAAACTGCAGCAGCACAGGTTAGGAGGGGATCTGCTGGAGAGCAGCCCCAAGGAGAAGGACCTGGGAGTGCTGGTGGATAACAAGTTCTGCATGGGACAGCAATGTGCCCTGGGGGCCAAGAAGGCCAAGGGGATCCTGGAGTGCATTAAGAGGGGTGTGTCCAGCAGATCCAGGGAGGTTCTCCTCCCCCTCTACTCTGCCCTGGTGAGGCCACACCTGGAATATTGCATCCAGTTCTGGGCTCCCCAGTTCAAGAGGGACAGGGATCTACTCCAGAGAGTCCAATGGAGAGCTGCCAGGATGATGAAGGGAAAGGAACACTGCCTTATGGGGAAAGGCTGAGAGCCCTGGGGCTGGTTAATCTGGAAAAGAGAAGACTGAGAGGGGATCTAATAAATGTTTCTAAATATCTGAGGGTTGGGGGTCAAGAGGGAGGGGACAGGCTCTGCTCACTTGCACCCTGGGATAGGACAAGGGACAATGGATAGAAACTACAGCACAGGAGGTTCCACCTCAACATGAGGAGGAACTTCTTCCCTGTAAGAGTCACAGAGCACTGGAAGAGGCTGCCCAGAGGGGTTGTGGAGTCTCCTCTGGAGACTCAACATCTTCTTGGATGCATGCCTGTGTGACCTGTGCTCGATCCTGCCCTGGCAGGGGGTTGGACTCGATGATCTCCAGAGGTTCCTTCCAACCCCTAACATCCTGTGATCTGTGATTTTGATTGGCCAGGATGAGTTTTTAATATGTGTGCCTTGGTTGCTTGGAACTTTGGTGCTTTGGCCAAGAATGGAACTGTCTGAAATAACTGAAGTAATACAAAATAACTCTCTTGGCATATGAAAACCTTTCTTGATTTCTGACCTTTGTGCATTTTTATTTCCAGCAGACTATTTTTCTGCAACTTGGGCTATCTCCTCTTCTTTACCTCTTTTGCATTCAGGCTATATCTTTTTTTTCCCCCTAAAGCCTTCAGCTTCTCAAAGGAAGGTCTCTACAAGCAGCTTCCCCAAGACTTTTGCCAGAGAAAAATGCTTGTAGTAGGCTTTGTTCTCTCTCTTCTAACACATCAGTGGAGCTATAGTCTGAATAATCTGGTGACCAATGCTCCATAAATACCTCTGATAGATAAATTACAAGCTGTTACACACACTGATTCTGTGAAAATAAGCTCAGCCTTACTGGGAGGATGGAATATATCATGAGGTCTTGGTTTGCCAACTATTGTCACTGCTCTTTCTTCAGATGAGACAGGGGTAGGAACAGAGTAATTATTGTTGGTAAATGCCACATCACATTGCTGACTGCTGAACTTTCCAAGGACTCTCAGTACTGCAGAATCATTGCCAGTTTTGATGATTTGAAAACTCTATTTCAGAAGCAGCCATGCCTCCTGGGAAGTCACCTGCTTGGGCAGGGGAGGAAAAGGTTGAAGGAGGGTTTGACTGAGGTTTGGAGATTCCAAGTGTGCTGCTTGTGGTATTGGTAGTTGTCAAATAACCCAAACTGAGGCACTGACTGAAACAAGCAGAGTGGTTTAAAACAGGTGCAAGAAAGGCTGCTGTGAGAGCAGGTGGTGAGCTTCAGGAGCTTGGCACCACTGGACATGCTTGACAACACGTCAACAGGCTGAAAAAGGGATTAGACACACTTCTGGCCAACAAGTTTGTAAACAGACAGTAGCAGAAATACACAGGAATCTCAGAAAACAAAAGTGTGAGGAAGTGTGGAGGCTGCCATGCTCCCATAAGCAGCCTTTTCTGGTGCCACTGATGAGAGTGAAGAAGGAATCACAGAATCAGCCAGGTTGGAAGAGACCTCCAAGATCATCAAGTCCAACCAATCACCCAACCCTAACTAATCAACCTCACCATGGCACTAAGTGTCTCATCCAGTCCTTTCTTAAAAAGCTCCAGGGATGTTGACCTCACCACCTCCCTGGGCAGCACATTCCAATGGCCAATCTCTCTGTCTGGGAAGAACTTCTTTCTAAAATCAAGCATAAATTTCCTCCTACACAGCTTGAGACTGTGTCCTCTTGTTCTGTTGCTGGTTGCCTGGGAGAAGAGACCAACCCCCACCTGGCTACAACCTCCCTTCAGGTAGTTGTAGACAGCAATGAGGTCTCCCCTGAACCTCCTCTTCTCCAGGCTAAACACCCCCAGCTCCCTCAGCCTCTCCTCACAGGGCTGTGCTCCAGACCCCTCCCCAGCTTTGTTGCCCTTCTCTGGACACGTTCCAGCATCTCAACACTTTTCTTGAATTGATGGGCCCAGAACTGGACACAGTACTCAAGGTGTGGCCAGACCAGTGCTGAGTACAGGGCAGAATGACTTCCCTGCTTCTGCTGGCCACACTATTCCTGATCCAGGCCAGAAGGCCATTGGCCTTCTTGGCCACCTGGGCAGACCACTGTTCTAACCTAGCAACATGTGATGTCCTTCAAATATGGAAAAAACAAAGCTGCTGCTCCTGTTGTAGGTGCCAGCACACAAAGCTTGGGTATGTCCCCATGCAGTGGAGGCAATGGGACAGCCAGCATTGGGGCTGGGATTTTAAAGTTTAAAGTCCACATGGCAGAAAAACACACCCCCAAAAACTGTAGGGGGTCACCCTGAAGTTCAGCTGTTTGCTTGTGTGCCTTACTGTTAGTTGACTGTTTCAGTTGTGCTGTCAGTCCTGGGATCTGTGTTGCTTGATATGTTCATCAATGACCTGGATGAGGGCACAGAGAGCACTGTCAGCAAGTTTGCTGAGGACACCAAACTGGGAGTGGCTGACACAGCAGTGGGTTGTGCTGCCATTCAGTGGGACTTAGGCTGGAGAGTTGGTCTGGGAGAAATGGAATGAAATTCAACAAGGACAAGTGTAGAGTCCTGCACCTGGGAAAGAACAACCCCATGGAGCAGGAGAGGTTGGGGACTGAGCTGCTGGAGAGCAGTGAAGGGGAAAAGGACCTGGGGGTCCTGGTGGATGGGAGGTTGACCATGAGCCAGCAAAGTACTCTTGTGGGCAAGAAGGCAAATGGTGTCCTGGGGTGCATTAGAAGGGCTGTGGTCAGTAGGTCCAGAGAGGTTCTCCTCCCTCTCTACTCTGCCCTGGTGAGGCCACATCTGGAATATTGTGTCCAGTTCTAGGCCCCTCAGTTCAAGAAGGACCTCAGGGAACTGCTTGAGAGAGTCCAGTGCAGAACCACAAAAATGCTGAAGGGAGTGAAACATCTTCCTTATGAGGAGAGACTGAGGGAACTGAGGGTTCTTTAACTTGGAGAGGAAGAGCCTGAGAGGTGACCTCATTCATGTTGATAAAGATGTGCAGGGTGAGTGCCAAGAGGATGGAGCCAGGCTCTGCTGGGTGATGCCCAATGAGAGGACAAGGGACAAGGTGGAAGTTGAGGCATAGGAAGCTCCATGGAAGCATGAGGAAAACTTTTTTTTCCCTGTGAGGGTGACAGAACACTGGACTAGGCTGCCCAGGGAGGTTGTGGAGTCTCCCTCTCTGGAGATATTCCAAACCCACCTGGGAGAGTTCCTGTGTGATCTGCTCTAGGTGATCCTGCTCTGGCAGGAGGGTTGGACTGGATGAGCTTTTGAGGTCCCTTCCAGCCCCTGACATTCTCTGATTCTGTGAAGATCTGGAGACAGTCTTGAAAAAGATGTCATTTCTACATCTTTCAGATTCCATGCAGCAGGCAAACACTGAGGACATTTAAATGCAGGTTTTATTTAACCAACATTGTTAATTCTACTCCATCAAACACAAATCATCATTAGGAAGAGGTACAGGATACAAGAAAAATGCTACCATTTTACATCAGCTTCATATTGTACTTAGAGATTTCTTATATACATTTAATTTCAGTGATTACAAGCCCTTGCCAATTATCAGCTAGGTCTTTGGGAATATCACACCCTTTATTTCACTCTGATTTATTGTTCCTAAATAAAGGACAACGTTCATTTGCTGCCAGCTGCTCCTCAAATATACCAGAAAAAAAGAGTTAGTTTCTGAAGCTCTTTCTCAGATGTCTCTCAGTGACAGAACACTGGAAGAGGCTGCCCTGGGGAGTTGTGGAGTCTCCCCCTCTGGAGGTATTCAAGATCTGCCTGGATGTGTTCCTGTGTGATCTGCTCTAGGTGATCCTGCTCTGGCAGGGGGGTTGGACTGGATGAGCTTTTGAGGTCCCTTGCAGCCCCTAACATTCTGTGATTCTGTGATTTGTTTGAATTGTTGTTGGTTTTGTTCTGTCCATATCTTCACATATTTAGGGAATATGGCTGGTTTAACCCAGCCAGGCTGTCTGAACTTAGGGACCCAAATTCACCTGCATTATCTCTCAGCTGCCTTCATCTACATTAAGATCTGTTCCTTTCTCTTTTTAATACGTAGTCTTTGGAGATTCAACAACAGCTAGGAGACACAAATGTAACTGCAGGAATCCTTTTGCTTGCAGCTCCCTTCCTTCTGCTTAGAGCTGTTCTCAGTGGGTGGTTTAATCTAGTTACCACTTGTTTTTTGCTGAAGAAAGCACATTTTTTAGGTTTTGCTTTAATTTAGAAGTAAGTTTACATCCTCCTTTCCTGAATTAAAAGCAGGCTTCTTTCCTTCCCATGTCGTTCATCACAGCCTTAACAAGGAAAGATTGAAGACAAGTTCCACTGAGAAACATCTGTGCAAACATCACTGCTGCATTTCTATCCCTCAGGTTTTAATCTGGACCTCTGCCTTTGTCATTTTTCCTTCAGTCCTGTGCTTCCTGGAGCCTGGGCAGCAAGCTCCAGTTTCTTTATTTATACTCATCCCAAACTTCCCAGAAAACACCCTCATTGACCAAGACCCCATTGTGTGAGAGGAAAGAGACAGCTGCTCTCTTCAAAGTTTTATTTTGGGAGTGGACTTGAAAGCATTTGTGCCTTCAAAACCCTAAGGAGGAAAACAAAAAAACCCCAGAACAACCCAATGTGTTGTACACAGCTGTCCAGTTCATAAAAAAACATTTCAGGGTAAGTTAGGGCTCGTCCCAGAGAGTAGCTGCTGAGGTAAAACTGCAGAATTCTCTCCTCTCATTATAGGAACAGGGCTTAAGTCCAACTGACTGACTGTGCTCTATTTATGAGGCCCAGTGTTTCCAGTATTCTATTTAGATAATAACTGAATTTAATACTGATAATAGAGTGTAGAGGCAGAAGCAAGGAGCAGGGCTTCCAGTGTTAGCTTTGTCTGTCCAAAGCCCAGCAACCTGCTGAGACCACAGCTGCAATCCTGTGTCCAGTTTTGGGCTCCCCAGGTCAAGAGAGGCAGAGACCTGCTGGAGAGAATCCAACAGAGAGCCATGAGGATGCTTAGGGGACTTGAGCATCTCCCCTGTGAAGAGAGACTGAGAGCCCTGGGGCTGTTTAGTCTGGAGAAGAGAAGACTGAGAGGGGATCTGATCAATGTCTCTCAATAGCTGAGGGGTGGGTGTCAAGTGGAGGGGGCCAGGCTCTTTTGGGTGGTGCACAGTGATAAGACAAGGAACAATGGCTTCAAACTTGAACAGAGAAGATTTCAGCTCAACATGAGGAGAAACTTCTTTGCAGTGAGGGTGACAGAGCACTGGCACAGGCTGCCCAGGGGGGTTGTGGAGTCTCCTTCTCTGGAGACTTTCCAACCCCACCTGGATGCATTCCTGTGCAGACTCCCCTAAGTGATGCTGCTCTGGCAGGGGGGTTGGACCTGATGATCTCTGGAGGTCCCTTCCAACCTCTCATATATTCTGATACTGTGATACTCTGAACCTACAGAGATGATGACTTTCCTCAGAAATATCCAGGATTCCTTGTGTGGCAGTGGCCAAGCACTGAATTTTGTAGCAGGAAATCTGATAGCTGTGTTCCTAAGTGCTTGAATTACCAGAAGCATTAATGCCCACAGGTGGTAGTGTTAGGCTATGCCTTTAAAAATGTTCCTAAAACTTTTCCACAGCTCTTGAGCAGAAAGCTGCAGAATGTAAAGAAATCATTACTGGGTGTCAAAAGGAAAAGAATGATAACTCTGAGCAATCCCATTGGAAAGAGAAAGGACTTAAGACTTAGGTAGGAAAACAAGTTCTCTCTTTTTGCTTCTTTGGCTCTGGCTGATGCTTCTCCTGGCTTTACTGACCTTGGCTGCACTGCTTTTGTTGTGCCTGGTATTAACAACAACTCCTCTGCTATTTTCTCTTGTCCCTTTTGTGTACAGGGTGGGTAGGGAAGGGAGAAGCTGTTACAGCCAAAGACCAGGGGGGTTCTTGTGCTGTGTATTAATTGTAAATACCTGTAAATACTGTAAATCCTGTGTATTTTGTCCATATTCTTTGCATTCCATAGTAGATTGTAGTTTTGCTTGTAAATACAGCTCCCACTTGCTTCCAGCTGGGCTGGGCTGGCAAATTTCATGCTGGGGTGGGGGGGTGGGGGGAATTTTCTACCCACCACACCACAATTTGCATTCATTTCACAAGGACTTTCAACATCTTTCTGAAAGGAACAAAGCCAAAACCAAAATGCAATCAGCACCAAAACAGAGCACTAGTCTGATGTCTACCTTGGACTTGTTTTGATTGGACTTGATGATCTCAGAGGTCTTTTCCAACCTTTGTGATTCTCTAATTGTCATCGGGATTCATGGACCAGATTCCCAGCAGCTCCCCAGATGACTCCTGCAGCACATTTCTCCTGCTTGCTGACTGTGGCTTTAAGATGCTGATTTATTCTCCAGCTTTATTCTCTGGACTTTTTAGTCTTTAATAGAGTCTTATATTGTAATCACAGCTGAAATCTGCAGATTATGCTGCCCCAATAAATTATTCAGATGTGCTACTTAGATTTCATTTTACTAAAATGGTTCCATCTCTATCATTGACTGACAATTACTTCTGAGCATTATTTGGCCTTTCACATCACAAATCAGGACTCCTGCCTATTGCCAGCTCCAGCTCCAACTGCCAGATTCCACCTGGCATTGTAACAGTGAGTATTTGAGTAGGACACACTGCCTTTTTTTAGTATCAGACCCATAAGGCTCACAAAGGAAAAAAAAAACCACCAAAACTCAGCTTCTTTTATCTACTGAGTTTAAACTTGCATGTTCTCTAAATCATCTTAACTTCTCAAATGTCAAGATGACTGTAATAGCCCTAATTGGATGGAAAAGTGGGCTGAAACTCAGAGATGGAGTTGGAACTCTTGATGAGGTACAAAACATCCCTTTTTAATAGCCCTTCTACTAAAAAAAAGATAAAAAAGAGAAATGTTAAGCACTATCTTATGTAGATGTTTCTATCATGTCCCTCCCTGAGCAGTAATTAGTTCTGTCTCTGGCTAGCCATCCAGCTGGGGCTCTGGGGAATTACAACTTTTTCACCAACCACCAGCATTAGTGAAGCCCTATCAAGCCCTCCTGACACTTCCATCTGTCAGAACTTCCATGAGGAGCAGGGCAGCCACCTGCAGATCTTCCTTGTCCTCTGCTACGAGGGCAGGATGAGGGAGCTGGAGGTGTTCAGCTTGGAGAAGAGAAGGCTCTGGGGAGACCTAATAGCAGCCTGCCAGTACCTGAAGGGGGCTACAGGAAGGATGGAGAGAGACTGTTTGCAAAGGCCTGCAGTGACAGGATGAGGGACAATTGCTTTAAGCTGGAGAAGGGCAGATTTAGATTGGATATCAGGAAGAAGGGTGGTGTAACACTGGAACAGGTTGCCCAGGGAGGTGGTTGGGGCTCCATCCCTGGAGATGTTCAAAGTGAGGCTTGACAAGGCCCTGGGCAACCTGATCTAGTTGGGGATCAAAGTATCAGAGTATATCAGAGGTTTGAAGGGACCTCCAGAGATCATCAGGTCCAACCCCCCTGCCAGAGCAGCATCACTTAGGGTAGTCTGCACAGGAATGTATCCAGGTGGGGTTGGAAAGGCTCCAGAGAAGGAGACTCCACAACCCCCCTGGGCAGCCTGTTCCAGGGCTCTGTCACCCTCACTGCAAAGAAGTTTCTCCTCATGTCGAGGTGAAATCTTCTATGCTCTAGTTTGAACCCATTGTTCCTTGTCTTATCACTGTGCACCACTGAAAAGAGCCTGGCCCCCTCCACTTGACACCCACCCCTCAGCTATTGAGAGACATTGATCAGATCCCCTCTCAGCCTTCTCTTCTCCAGACTAAACAGCCCCAGGGATGTCCCTGCTGACTGTGGGGAGGTCAGACTGGATGACCTTTAGAGGTCCCTTCCAGCCTGGACCATTCTATGACTCCTTCTCTTGCCTCCTGTGCAAGGGGTTGTCTCCTTGCTGGCCAGGGTGTTTTTGTAGCCTGGCTGTGAGGTGGCCCAGGTGAGACCTTCCCTGCGCCCTTGTCTGGTGGCTTGTTGGCAGCTTATATCTCATGCAAAGCCAGCTGCTGGGCCAAGGCAGTGGATGCTGGAGAGCTCTGTGGGATATGCTTTGAACTGTATGGGAAGGCTCTATCTGAGCAGGGATCTTGCATCTCAAGTCTAAGCTTAGTGCACTAAGTCCCAAATCCCTCAGCCGTTATTGTTACCACACATACAAAAACAACAAAAGGAGGCAATCTCACCAAGCATTAGAGCATCTGAAGCTTTAAGGGTAGTTGAAAATTTACTGGCTAGCAAACAAATAAATCTCTAAGACAGTCCCTCTGTATTTTAGTGATTGACAGAAGTCACTTCTGTCTTATCAGCAGCAATTTGTGGCTTATCAGAAAACTTCTTGCCCTGAACATTTCCCTCTTGGTACTGAAGGGTTTGACCAGGCTTTGCTCCACTTCAGGGAGGTTTTCTTTTTCAGTGGTGATGACTTTGAGATTTCTTCCAGCTGGGTGTGCTTTGTGATTCTGTGTGTAGTTTTTCCATGGAAGTACGTAAGGCTGAGGGATCTGGGGATATTCAGCCTGGAGAAGAGGAGGCTTAGGAGACACCTAATAGCAGCCTGCCAGGACCTGAAGAAGGACTGCAAGAAGGCTGCAGAGAGACTGTTTACAAAGGCCTGCAGTGATAGGATGAGGGACAAGGGCTTCAAACTAGAGAAAGGCAGATTTAGATTGGATGTTAGGAACAAGTTCTTTACTATGAGGGTGATGGAACACTGGAACAGGTTGCCCAGGGAGGTGGTTGGGGCTCCATCCCTGGAGATATTCAAAGTGAGGCTCCACAGGGCCCTGGGCAACCTGATCTAGCTGAGGATGTCCCTGCAGAGGGGGTTGGACTGGATGACCATCGGAGGTCCCTTCCAAGCCAGACCATTCTATGATTCTGTGATTTATATACAAAGCTTATGGAGAGAGACTGAGAGCCCTGGGGCTGTTTAGTGTGGAGAAGACTGAGAGGGGATCTCATCAATGTGTATAAAGGTCTGAGGGGTGGGTGTCAAGTGGAGGGGGCCAGGCTCTTTTCAGTGGTGCACAGTAATAAGACAAGAAAAAACAGTTTTGAGCTTGAACATAGAAGATTTCAGCTCAACACGAGGAGAAACTTCTTTACAGTGAGGATGACAGAGCACTGGCACAGGATGCCCAGAACAGTTGTGGAGTCTCCTTCTCTGGAGACTTTCCAAACTCACTTGGATGCATTCCTGTGTGGACTCCCCTGGGTGATCCTGCTCTGGCAGGGGGTTTCAACTCGATGATCTCTTGAGGTCCCTTCCAACCTCTGATACACTGTGAGACTGTGATGTAGATGCATGTATCAGCACAGGTATATAATGCTTGCTACTGCCTCTTCTTGGGTGTTAGAAGGTTTTATGATATAGCTCACTGGAAGGAATCCTGACTTGTCCTACAGAGATGAAGTGTCTAATATAATGCAGTTTATCAAAATGAACTATGTTGCCAACTCCACCATTGCAATAACTTCATTGTCTGGTTCTTGCCAAGTGAGAACAGCATAGTTGTTTTGTCATGTTGCATGCCATTCATTCTGCAGTCTGGCATAAACAAGCTCGTGTTCAGCTTTATCCCCAGCAAACCACAGATTTGCCCTTTCTTTGACCCAGTCTGTTATGTTTGCAGTTCCTAGAGAACAAATTCTAATTATAGGATGCAAGTCTTTGTGGATGTAGCCTTAAATGGCTGGAATAGGAGAACTTCTGTTATTAAAAGAGGTTTTCAATTTTCAGATTTAAAGCTGGATCAGGTCTCTGGCTTGAAACTACATCACTGTAAAAGTCACTGAATGACTTGGTGCCATGCCCCAGGACTTTCTCAAGTGGTTCATTTTACCAGATTCTATGAGAGGGATGCTGAGGCATAGCACAGTGAAAAGGCAACCAAGGGCCTGATTCTTATTCCTATTAGGCCCCATTTATCTGTGGAGGGTTAAAAGAGGAGGAAATTTTTTTTGAAGTTTCCAGAGAAATAAGAGCTGGTAGATCTTCTTTTTTTCTTTTCTTTTCTTTTTCTTTGTTTTTTTAATAAAGAGAAGTTAAATTGTTTGTAAAACATGATAGCTCTTTCAGAGTTTAGAAAATGTTGCTATGGATGCAGGCTGGGGGATGAGATGACAGAAAGCAGCCCTGAGGAAAAGGACTTGGGGGTGCTGATGGATGAGAAGCTGGACAGGAGCAGGCAGTGTGAGCTTGCAGCACAGAAGGCAAATCACAGCCTGGGCTGCATCCAAAGATGTGTGGCCAGCAGAGCCAGAGAGGTGATTCTGCCACTTTGCTCTGCTCTGCTGAGACCTCCCCTGGAGTACTGTGTGCAAGTCTGGAGCCCTCAATGTAGGAAGGAGATGGAGCTGATGGAGAGGGTCCAGAGGAGGGTCATGAACATGATCAGGGGGCTGGAGCACCTCTGCTACAAGGACAGGCTGAGGGAGCTGGGGAGACCTGGAGAAGAGGAGGCCCTGGGGAGACCTAATAGCAGCCTGCCAGTACCTGAAGAGAGCCTACAAGAAGGATGGAGAGAGACTGTTTACAATGGCTTCAATGGCTTCAAACTAGAGAAGAGCAGATTTAGATTGGATGTTAGGAACAAGTTCTTTACTATGGGGTTGGTGGAACACTAGAACAGGTTGCCCAGGGAGGTGGTTGAGACTCCATCCCTGGAGATATTCAAGATGAGGCTCAGCAGGGCTCTGGACAACCTGATCTAATTGAGGATGTCCCTGCAGTGGGGATTGGACTGGATGACCTTCAGAGTCCCTTCCAACCCAGACCATTTTATGTTTCTATGACAAGGAAAAGCAGTTAGTTTTAAATTAGAGAGCTTTTCCTTACTATTTGACAGCACATCCAGTTGCCAGCTAGAATTTCTACTAATTAGCCCTGAGTGCTTCAGTGGCTTTGTTACGCTCATCAGACATTGGCATTTTTATTTCTGCCCTAGCTACAGCCTGGTTCTTGTGACTCCTGTGAGTAGGGCCCATACAGTGCAGATGAGCCCTCTCTAATGAAAGCTGCCTGAGGAGCCCTGTCATAGTGATGACTTCCACATCTGAGAACATCTCCAGAACTTGCCACTCAGTGCTGTCCTACTTTCTGCCTGTAGCTCCTCTCCTGCACAAAAACCGTAGAAGCATAGAAGCATAGAATGGTTCAGGCTGGAAGGGACCTCCAAAGCTCATCCAGTCTGACCTCCTCACAGTCAGAAGGGACATCCCCAACTAGATCAGGTTGCCCAGGACCTTGTTGAGCCTCACCTTGAATATCTCCAGGGAAGGAGCCTCAACCACCTCCCTAGGCAACCTGTTCCAGTGTTCCATCACCCTCATAGTAAAGAACTTGTTCCTAACATCCAATCTAAATCTGCCCTTCTCTAGTTTGAAGCCCTTGTCCCTCATCCTATCACTGCAGGCCTTTGTAAACAGTCTCTCTCCATCCTTCTTGAAGTCCCTCTTCAGGTCCTGGCAGGCTGCTATTAGGTGTCCCTGGATCCTCCTATTCTCCAGGCTGAACACCCCCAGCTCCCTCAGCCTGTCCTCATAGCAGAGCTGCTCCAGCTCGCTGATCATTTTCATGGCCCTCCTCTGGACCCTCTCCATCAGCTCCATCTCCTTCCTGTGTTGAGGGCTCCAGACCTGCACACAGTACTCCAGGGGAGGTCTCAGCAGAGCAGAGCAAAGTGGCAGAATCACCTCTCTGGCTCTGCTGGCCACACATCTTTGGATGCAGCCCAGGCTGTGATTTGCCTTCTGTGCTGCAAGCTCACACTGCCTGCTCCTGTCCAGCTTCTCATTCATCAGCACCCCCAAGTCCTTTTCCTCAGGGCTGCTTTCTATCCCCTCCTCCCCAGCCTGCATTGATAGTGAGGATTGTTCCAGCCCAGGTGCAGAGCCCTGCACTTGCTCTTGTTGAACTTCATGAGGTTCACCTGGGCACCACCTCTCCAGATTGTCCAGGTCCCTCTGGATGCCATCCTGCCCCTCTGGTGTATCAACACCACCACACAGCTTGGTGTCATCTGTAGACTTGCTGATGGTGCACTTGGATAAAAAAAATTGTTCACTTGAAAAAATGATTTGGGATCTATTTAGAAAATAAAGTGAGTGAGCAGAATCAGCTCTGTAGCTTGACTGTAAAGATCTCCTGTACCCCTCACTTTCTTGGTAGTATCAATAAGCAACCCTTCTCCCTCCCTATTTATTCCCTGGCTGTAGGTGCACTTGCAGGCAAGGTCTGCTTTGTGCAAGGTCCTGCACCCTGGGGTTGGGGTAATTGTCAGTATCAATACAGACTGGGAGATGATGGGATTGAGAGCAGTGGTGGGGCACATGGGGATACTGGTGAAGGAAAAGCTGGGCAGGAGCTGGCAATGTGCACCCTCAGCCTGGGCTGCAGCAAAACAAGTGTGGAGATCAGGTTGAGGGAGGTGATTCTGCTGCTCTAACATGCTCTGGTGAGACCTCCCATGGAGCCCTCAGCACAGGGAGGACATGAACCTGTTGGAGTCACTCCAGAGGAAGGCCACAAAAATGATCAAAGGGCTGGAGCACCTCTCCTACAAAGGCTGAGAGACTTGGGGTTGTTCAGTATGGAGAAGAGAAGGCTTTGCAGAGACTATGCTGCAGCCTTCCAGTACCTAAAGGAGGCTTATAAGAAAGATGAAGACAATCTTCTTGGCAGGGCCTGCTGTGACATGACAAGGAGTAATGGATCTAAACTGAAAGAGGAGAGGTTTAGATTAGATCTAAGCAAGAATATTTTTTCACAGTCAGGGTGGTAAAACATTAGGACATGTTGTCCAGAGAGGTGGTGGATGCCCCATCCATGGAAACTTTCAAGGTCAGGTTGGACTGGGCTCTGAACACCCTGATCCAGTTCAAGATGTCCCTGCTTAGTGCAGGAGGGTTGGACTAGATGGCCTTTAGAGGTCCCTTCTAAGCTAAAGCACTCTATGTTTCTGTGATTAATAACTCCTAACCCCAAGAGAGCAGTGTAGAAATCAGCTGGAATAGGAGACTGTGGTTTCCTGGGGAAAGGTTAGTACTTAATAGATAGGTTTCCAGATTTTGTCAAAGCAATGAATAGATTTAAGCATCTTCTGGCCATCAGGAGATGTGGTGAAAAAAACTGCAGGCATGGTTCAGGCTGGCACTGAACCATGAAAAAAAACTGCAGGCATGGTTCAGGCTGGCACTGAACCATGAAAAAAACTGCAGGCATGGTTCAGGCTGGCACTGAACCATGAAAAAAACTGCAGGCATGGTTCAGGCTGGCACTGAACAGTATCAGCCACACACCAAACTCACTGAGCCTTATGTGACAGAAGTGGTACTGGAAGGAGGATGATGCCTTGAGGTTTAGGGACATGGAGCCATTGACAGTCACTCTTTGGGTGTGGCCATCAAGCCAGTTCTTTATCCCCTGAGTTGTCCATCCATCAAACCCAGCCTACACCAGCTTGGAGACCAGGATGTGGTGGGGGATAGTGTTGAAGGCTTTGCTCAGATGAGGTAAATGAGGTCAGTTGCTCACCCCTCATCTATTAATGCTGTCACTATTGGCAGGAATGAAGCATGAAGAATCACAGAATAACAGAATGTTAGGGGTTGGAGGGGACCTCCAGAGTTTACTGGGTCCAACCCCCCTGCTAGAGCAGGCCACACAGCAACACATCCAGGTTTGCTTTGACAGTCTGCAGGGAAAGGAGACTCCACAACCTCTCTGGGCAGCCTGTTCCAGTTACCCTCACAGTAAAGAAGTTTCTCCTCATGTCAAGGTGGAACCTCCTGTGTTGTAGCTTACACATTAGAGCAGTAGCTGCACACTCTTGACTTTCAGCTTTATACCTATCTGCCTGGGATCTGGTGTGGGGGAAAGCCTCAGTGGCACACATATTGTGAAAGTTGGTAATCCATTGCTGAACCTTTCAGATTTCAAAGGAGATTTCATCTCTCAAATGGATGAGATGGGGGAAAACCAGAGAAGCTACGAAAGGATTTGTAAGCTGCTCCAGATCCTGGTGAAGAAAAGAGAGAGAAGTGTATAAAACTTTACAATACTTTTATTGCTGACCTGAAATTTTTATGAGGCTAATTATTCCGTTCTAATTTTTCCTGACACCAAGAGGCAGCTTTAAAAAATTTCACTTTTACGACACAAAGGGATCCAAAAGGTGAAGCACCTCACATAAAGCACTCCAGGTACCTCTGAAAAAGCAAGAAAAGGGGATTTAATTACACATTTAAAAACTAATTTTCTGTGAATCACCATAATATTCAGCAGAGAGTTATCTTTGGTTGCTTGCTTTTGCATCTCAAAACTTATGCTCCAGCATTGTTAATGTTTTTTTCTTAAAAAAAAAAGAAAATAAATTTTTGGGTGCTGTTTTATACTCCTCCTCCTCTTCCCCCCTCCTCCCTCTTTTTAATTTTTTTATTCTTTCTGTGGTTCATTCTAACACATAATAAATGGAAAATGTCACACCTTTCCAGCAGAGTACTTTGTCATAACAGAACTCAGCAAAGATGAGGACAGCAGTGCATTGATTACCTGGCATGATGCCTGGTTCTCCCAAAATGTGTGGTTTAGGCTAGAATCAGGGCTTCTGGAAGATTTTATCCTCTGATCTCATCCTATCCCACTAGAAACTTCCTCACAGAAGTGGTTGCTTCCACACAGCAACCTGGAACAACGTTGGAACATTCTGTTACTACATTTTTAAGGTTTCCCACCTGTAATTAGTCAGGAGCACAGAATCACAGAACATTAGGGGTTGGAAGGGACCTCAAGAGATCATCCAGTCCAACCCCACTGCCAGAGCAGAAACACCTGGAGTAGGTTGCACAGGAAGGTGTCCAGGAGTGGTTTGAATGTCTCCCAAGAAGGAGACTCCACACCCCACCCTGGGCAGCCTGTTCCAGTGTTTTGTCACTCTCACAGTGAAAAAGTTTTTCCTTATGTTCACATGGAGCCTCCTATGCTCCAGCTTGCACACATTGCCCCTTGTCCTGTCATTGGACATCACTGAGCACAGCCTGGCTCCATCCTCCTCACAACTTGCCCTTCACATAGTTATCAACATGAATGAGGTCACCTCTCAGGCTCCTCCTCTCCAAGCTACAGAGCCCTCAGCTCCCTCAGCCTCTCCTCATAAGGAAGATGTTCCACTCCCTTCAGCATTTTTGTGGCTCTGTGCTAGACTCTTCCAAGCAGTTACCTGAGGTCCTTCTTGAACTGAGAACCCTAGAACTGGACACAATATTCCAGATGTGGCCTCACCAGGGCAGAGTAGAGAGGGAGGAGAACCTCTCTCTACCTACCAACCACTCCACTTCTAATAGACCCCAGGATACCACTGGCCTTGGCCACAAGGGCACATTGCTGGCTCACGGGCATCTTTCTATCCACCAGAACACTTAAGAGACTTGAGAAATGAAGTGTCTGGTGAATTTTTCATAAACTTACTTAATCTATTTTTCTGAAGAAATGGTTACATTATTGAAATCCACAGAATCACTGAATTGTTGATTTTGGAAGGGACCTCTAGAGATCATCTGGTCAGCAGGTCGAGAGAGGTGATTCTTCTTTACTCTGCTCTTATGAGACACAGGCTCACGGGATGCTAGGGTTTGGAAGGGACCTCTGGAGATCACTGAGTCCAACCCCCCTGCCAGAGCAGCACCATAGCATCTAGCACAGGTCACACAGGAAGGCAGCCAGACCCCACTTCAATTACTGTATTCAGCCCTAGTGTCTTGATCATAAGGATACAGCTGTTGGACAGAGTCCAGAGGATGGCCACAAAGATGATCAAAGGGCTGTAACACCTCTGCTATGATGATAGGCTGAGGGAGCTGGGGTTGTTTAGCCTAGAGAAGAGAAGACTCTGGGGGGGAACCTTATAGCTGCCTTCCAATACCCAAAGGGATCCTACAGGAAGGCTGGAGAGGGGCTTTCCATAAGGGTGTCTAGCAATAGGACAAAGGGGAAAGGTTTGAAGCTGAGGGAGAGTAGGTTTAGACTTGATCTTTGGAAGAAGTTCTTCACTACACGGATGGTGGGACTCTGGAATAGGCTGCCCAGGGAGACTGTGGATACCTCCTCCCTGGAGGTGTTCAAGGCCAGGATACCTGAGGCCTTGAGTAGCTGAGTCTAGTTGAGAGGCAGCCCATGACATGGCAGGGAGTTTGGAATAGATGATCTCTGAGTCCCTTCCAACCAAAGCCATTTTATGATTCCAGACACCCTGCTCACCCCAGGGCCCCCCTTATAAGGTAGCCCAGAGTAGGATACACAGGACATTGTCCAGGTGGTTTTTTACTATCTCCAAGGATGGAGAGTCAACATCCTTGAGCAAACCGTGTCAGTGCTTGGCTAACCTTACAGCAAAATAGTGTTTCCTGATGTTCAGAAGGAACCTCCTGTGGTCCTGTCATTGGACACCACTGAAATACTTTGCAAAGAGCCTTGCTTTTTGTAGTCTCCCCTCAGACATATATATACATTGTTAAGATCCCCCTCACTTCATGTCTTCTCTTCTCCAGGTCTGTCTTTCCTCATAGATGATGTACTACAGTTCCTTTATCAACTTGGTAGCTTTTCACTGGATTCCCTCTAGTAGCTCCTTGTCTCTCTAGTAGTGGGGACATCATCATCATCATCATCATCATTATTATTATCATTATTTACTGTAGCTGTATACTTGAATGGACCAACCCTTCATATTTTCTAGGAAAGATGCATAGCAAAAGCTATTTGAACATTTAGAACATTGGGATACTTCCTGGCCTGGATCAGGAATAGTGTGGCCAGCAGGAGCAGGGAAGTCATTCTGCCCTGGACTTAGCACTGCTCAGGCCACACTTTGAGTACTGTGTCCAGTTCTGGGCTCCTCAAGTCAAGAAAGATGTTGAGATGCTGGAACAAGTCCAGAGAAGGGCAACAAAGCTGGGGAGGGGTCTGGAGCACAGCCCTGTGAGGAGAGGCTGAGGGAGCTGGGGGTGTTTAGCCTGGAGAAGAGGAGGCTCAGGGATGACCTCATTGCTGTCTACAGCTACCTGAAGGGAGGTTGTAGCCAGGAGGGGTTTGGTCTCTTCTCCCAGGCACCCAGCACCAGAACAAGAGGACACAGTCTCAAGCTGTGCCAGGGGAAGTTTAGGCTGGAGGTGAGGAGAAAGTTCTTCCCAGAAAGAGAGATTGTCCATTGGAATGTGCTGCCCAGAGAGGTGGTGGAGTCACCATCCCTGGAGGTGTTCAAAAAAACCCTTGGATGTGGCACTTGGAGCCATGGTTTAGTTGTTAGGAGGTGTTAGGTATTAGTTTGGACTTGATGATTTCTGAAGTCTTTTCCAACCTGGCTGATTCTGTGATTCTGTGAACATGTGTGGAAACAAAATGTCCTTGTTGCTGAGGAGCATTCTGCTCCCTGAACCACAGCCTGTGTTCACTGCTGTGTGCTGCCCAGAAAGATCTAATATCTCTGTATGGCCCAAAGCTGCACTGCAACTAAATCTGCTCACTGACTGGTGATCTCCACTGGCTGCAGTCTACATGGATGTGATTGCAGTAGATTAATAGATTCAATGCTAGGTATTAAAAAATACTAGTAGAATAAATTATGTCACAGGAACATCCACTGAAGTATGTCTAGGTTATCTCTTAAAGAAAAATAAAGTCCCTAACCTCTTGGTCTGAAGACAGGATGAGCAAGCAGAGTAAAGAGAAGGACCAAGAGCACTGGCAGAAGCACCAGAACGTGCTGGCAAGTGTATGGAAAAGGAACTTCTCAGAGGCATCTTTGTCCTGGATCTGTGTCCTCATTATTCAGGCCTGGGGCTTTCTGCTTTCTAACCTGCGTCATGTTTGTTAGAAATGAAAGATAAAAACTTTTTCCTCCAGAAACATTAAAGTTCTGGCTCATTATGCTTAGTGTAGCCAAGTGACAGATGATGTAGAGAGGACTGGAACACAGTGGTTTTGTTTGTCCTGGCCTTAATGAGCGTTTGAAATGCTGATGTGTAGGCAAATCTATTTTTGCTTTCATATTTTGCATAGATATTGCTGAAGGATGCCTTGTGGGGGGAAAGGGAATTTAACATCTAAATGTTTTAATATTCAACAATTGGTGGCGTGTACAAAATTGAAGGAGGAATTATTTCCCCTCCTCCCCCTTAAAAAGTAGCAGTGGATGTTGGTTTTGCTTCATGCAAACTGTTAAAATACTTGTACTAATTTGTCCCCCTAATTTAAGGCTAATAGATGTTAATTTTTGTCTTCAGGATATACACAGCTTTTTGCTTGTTCTTTTTGATTAGGAGGCCACCCCAGTGTAGTCTAAAATGATGTGCACTGGCATCAAGGGGTTTGATATCCCTTCAGCTTGGCAGTAAAAGATTTCACGAATGCCTAGAGCCAAATCAGCACCAATTCTAAGTAGAAATAAGATCACAGAATCATAGAATTGTTGGAAGTGATCTCAAGGATCATCTAGTTCCAACCCCCCTGCCATGGGCAGGAACACCTCACACTACAGCAGGTTGCTCACAGCCACATCCAGCCTGGCCTTAAAAACTTCCAGGGATGAGGCTTCCACCACCTCCCTGGGCAACCTGTGCCAGTGTCTCACCACCCTCATGCTGAAGAATTTCTTCCTAACATCCAATCTAATTCTACCCATTTCTGATTTTGCTCCATTCCCCCCAGTCCTATCACTACCTGACAAGCTAAAAAGTCCCTCCTCAGCTTTCTTGTAGCCCCCTTCAGATACTGGAAGGCCACAAGAAGGTCTCCTTGGAGCCTTCTCTTCTCCAAACTGAACAATCCCAACTCTCTCAGTCTGTCTCCATAGGAGAGGAGCTCCAGCCCTCTGAGCATCCTCATGGCCCTTCTCTGGACACATTCCAGCACATCCAGATCCTTCTTGTAACAGAGGCTCCAGACCTGGATGCAGTACTCCAGGTGGGGTCTCAGCAGAGTGGAGTAGAGAGGGAGAATCACCTCCCTTGACCTGCTGGCCACACTTCTCTTGCTGCAGCCCAGGCTCTGGTTGGCTTTCTGGGCTGTAAGTGCTCACTGCTGGCTCATGTTGAGCTTCTCATCCCTAAGTCCTTTTCTTCAGGGCTAATCTCAAGCCATTCACTGCCCAGCCTGTATCAGTGCTTGGGATTGCCCTGACCCAGATGCTTGTTTTTAACATGCTGTTTTCAACCAGATCTACAAAGCATCCTTAGGTGCTGTGGACTACACAGCCTGAAGTGTTTAATCAAGCTTGTGTGTCCCTGTAGAAGACATGTGCTGGCATCACCTCATGACATTGGTAATAGTGATCCAGCAGTGAGTGGATTATGTTCCATATCCTCATTATGAAGGCAACCAGCATCAGAACAAGAGGACACAGTCTCAAGCTGTGCAGGGGGAAGTTCAGGCTTGATCTTAGAAAGAAGTTCTTCCCAGAAAGAGAGATTGGCCATTGGAATGTGCTGCCCAGGGAGGTGGTGGAGTGGACATCCTTGGAGGTGTTTAAGGAAAGCCTGGATGAGGCACTCAGTGCCATGGTCTAGCTGATTAGTTTGGGTTGGGTGATAGGTTGGACTGAATGATCTTGAAGGTCTCTTCCAACCTGGCTGATTCTGTGATTCTGTGTTGCCATGATTTCCACCTCCCCCGCCCCCTAAATTGATTGAAAGCAAAATAATTAATTTATTTCATGAGTATCTGTCAGTTGCAGCAAACTGATGCTCTTAGTTTGCAGTAGGGTCTGTGAGGTTGTTTGCTGTCTTGGCACTGGGATTACTGGACAAAACAGTGCAGCTTGCACTCTCCCTGGGACTACAAACCCCAGGCTGCTCCAGCTACTGACCTGCATGCCCTGGATTTATGCTTGAGGTATTTTGCCTGTGCTGCTAGTTACAAATGTAGTAGTAGTACTCTCACTTCAATATGTGTGGGCACCTCCAGTTTTCATATGGAGTATTTTGGTAGACTGCAACCTGCTTTGGCATTTACTTTAGCAGGTGGTTGGGGTACAAGATTATTCATTTAGAAGTAGTCTTGCCTTTAACACTTAATAATTTAAGTGGAATGTAAAGACAAGTAAAACTTGAGAGGTATGAAATATGACAGCTCCAGGGTGGAAGTTTGGTGGCCACACATACAGACTTATCTCCTTTTTTTCCCTTTGGTTTGGTTTTTTTGCCCCCCCCCACACCCCCCCCCGAAGATATTGTTATGACTCTCTTGTTCCCTTTAAGCCTTATTTTCAGAAAACCCAGATTAAAAGGAACAGCTCAAGGATAACTTCAGACTGGTTGTTTGTTTGTGCCTTCTACTAGGATATACTTCCTCTAGAACATGGGAAAGTCATTTAAAGAGGAAAACAATTTTGGAATAGTTTTTATCACTTAAATTAATTCCAGGTGATACTTTTCACCAGATCTGTTAAAAATCAATAATTTTTTAATTTCTCTCCATCCCAGCCTACACAACTCCCAACTGTGTGCACATTTTTTTTCACCAAGTGCAATAAAATTAATCAAATTCAGAGGGATTTTCCTCTTTTGTCTCAGTCTCTTTTTGTAACTTCTTAACTTTTCAACATTCCATTTTTTGAAAGTCTGAGAGGAAGGAAGAGAGAAATTAAAGATGGGATTAATTGTCATTTTAGCACTCAAAGTTTTCAGAACTTAAGAGAAACAGAGGGGGGGAAGAAAAAGGAGTGAAATGGCAAAACAATAGCCTTTTGTTGATAGAGAAAGGAAACTGGGAAAGAATAAAGAGAGAAGGACAGCCCTCATGCTCCCCCCAACTTGATGTTTGGTTTTCAAAAGCTAATATTGAATGAAAATCAAACTGTGAAGTGAAATGAATCAGAAATGCTTGTTTTGTTTTAAACATTATTGCTTAAAGCAGTTGATTACTATAAAAACAGAGCTAACTCACATAAATCAGTCAGTGGCTCTATGTCCCAGTGGAGGCCAGTTACAAGCAGAGTCCCTCAGGGCTTAGTCCTGGGACCAGTCTTGTTCAACATCTTTGTTGGTGACATGGACAGAGGCATTGAGTGCACCCTCAGCAAGTTTGCTGATGACACCAAGCTGTGTGGTGCAGCAGACAGGCTGGAGGGAAGGGATCCATCCAGAGGGACCTGGACAGGCTGGAGAGGTGAGCACAAGCCAACCTCAGGAGGTTCAACAAGACCAAGTGCAAGGTCCTGCAGCTGGGTTGAGGCAATCCCAAGCACTGATGTAGGCTGGGCAGGGACTGGTTTGAGAGCAGCCCTGAGGAGAGGGACTTGGGGGTGCTGGTGGATGAGAAGCTCAACATGAGCTGTCAGTGTGCACTTGCAGCCCAGAAAGCCAACCAGAGCCTGGGCTGCATCAAGAGAAGTGTGGCCAGCAGGTCAAGGGAGGTGATTCTCCTCCTCTGCTCAGCTCTGGTGAGACCCCACCTGGAGTACTGCATCCAGTTCTGGAGCCCCTGTTACAAGAGG
Source organism: Indicator indicator (assembly GCF_027791375.1). Classification (NCBI taxonomy): domain Eukaryota; kingdom Metazoa; phylum Chordata; class Aves; order Piciformes; family Indicatoridae; genus Indicator; species Indicator indicator. Next base: position 5,232,846 of record NC_072011.1, on the reverse strand, counting down.
GATCTGGAGATGCTGGAAGGTGTCCAGAGAAGGGCCACAAGGATGATCAGAGGGCTGGAGCACCTCTCCTATGAGGACAGACTGAGAGAGTTGGGGCTGTTCAGTCTGGAGAAGAGAAGGCTCCAAGGTGACCTTCTTGTGGCCTTCCAGTGTCAGAAGGGGGCTACAAGAAAGCTGGGGAGGGACTTTTTAGGCTATCAGGTAGTGACAGGACTAAGGGGAAGAAGAAGCTGGAAGTGGGGAGATTCAGACTGGACATGAGGAAGAAGTTCTTCCCCATGAGAGTGGTGAGAGCCTGGAATGGGTTGTCCAGGGAGGTGGTTGAGGCCCCATCCCTGGAGGTGTTTGCAGCCAGGCTGGATGAGGCTCTGGCCAGCCTGCTGTAGTGTGAGGTGTCCCTGCCCATGGCAGGGGGGTTGGAACTGGATGATCCTTGTGGTCCCTTCCAACCTTGACTGATTCTATGATTCTACACCACTCCTGGTTTTGGGAGTTTGCTTTCAGTTCACATATTACTTGCAGACATGATTATGGCAAGATCCTTGTCTACGTTTTGCAAACTACCTAAGGAGCTGAAGCATTTGCCCTTTAAGGAGGATTGAACCTATGTCTTCATCCAGATGCTCCCTGTGTATCCTGGGCAAGGCTCCTTTGTTTACTCTGTTGGCATTCGGAGCACAGCTCTGGAGATACAGTCACTGAGGGACAGATTCAGGGAAGCAGATGTGAGCAATCATAACTTAGCCTCTTCATTAGGGCAGGCAAGCAGCTATAGGTAAAATGTTTAATCATGGTCTAATGCATTTACATTAGATCATGATTAAAAAGCCAGAAAATAGTTCTGGGGCCTCAGAACAAACTCATTTGACTTTAAGGTATTTCAGAGAATCATAGAATGGCTTGAGTCAGAAGGGACCTTAAAACTCAAGAAATTTCCCTGGTTGTCCAGAAAAAAATAATTGTCATCACAGAAGTAGCAATAAGTCTGCCTCCCCAGGATGGACTTAAACCAGAGTGAGCCAGTCTCTTTATTAGAATCATAGAACTGTTAGGGTTGAAGGGACCTCATGGATCATCTAGTTCCAGCCCCCTGCCATGGGCAGGGACAAGTCACACTAGCTCAGATTGCCCAGAGCCACATCCAGCCTGGCCGTAAGAACGTCCAGGGATGGGGCTTCAAGCACCTTAAGGACTTGCTTTGAAGTCTTCTATTAGACTTGAAGACTTGAAGTCTTCTATTAGATCTGCACTTGACTATAGGGCAGAGAAGACATGAACAGTACTCACTAAAGTGTTGCTGCTCAGACAAGAAGAGCCACAGGAGGAGGCAAGAGTGATTGGAAGCTGGTGGTCACCCAGCATGGCACAGCTTGATGCCTCATCCTTTGGAAAGACTTCTAATGATGGAAAGCTCTTTTTAAGTTACCAAGCCAAGGCATAGAGTGGGTAAAAAAAACCAACTAGATACTTCAGACTAGAAGTGAAGTGCAGGGAAATTAAGTGCAGGAATGGAGTTGAGTGGCCAAAGCCCTTAAGCAGGTGGTGGGGCTGTAAGCAAGTTGGGACTGTAACCTGTGGAAAGAAATATTCTGTGTGTAGGACAAATTGCCCAAGAGCTCCAGATCCTGATGCTTCAATTTGCTGTTCCATGGAAGTACAAAATGACCAAAGCATGTTTTAGTTAATGAGCACAACTGCAGTGAATCAAGACTTTGTTTTGGCTTTCAGCTCTCTCCTCAGTACTCACTGTGTGTGACCAAACAGAAGCTATTCAGGGCAACAGCATATTTTTAGCCCTGCTGCATGGATTCCTGATTTCTTCATAGTGCTCTGTCATGGGGAAGACCAGAGGCATAGTGCTGCTAGTTATATTCTGAAAGAAATTAAAAGGAGCTGCTAAAAGCCTCCCTAAATCTTTCATATTATGCCTATATTATCACAAAACAGCTTTGCAGAAGATGTAAAATTTGGATGGTAAACGAGAACCTGTGTAGCATTAGGGACAGAACAGAGTCCAGGGAGAGGGAAACTTAGAAGCTACCTGTTTTGTGGTGGGCTGAAAGGTGGTCATAACCTGGCCTGGATCAGGAATAATGTGGCCAGCAGGAGCAGAGAAGTCATTCTGCCCTGTACACTGATCAGGCCACACCTTGAGTCCTGTGTCCAGTTCTGGGCTCCTCAATTCAAGAAAGATGTTGAGTTGCTTGAACATGTCCAGAGAAGGGCAACAAGGCTGGGGAGGGGTCTAGAGCACAGCCCTGTGAGGAGAGGCTGAGGGAGCTGGGGGTGTTTAGCCTGGAGAAGAGGAGGCTCAGGGGAGACCTCATTGCTGTCTACAACTCCCTGAAGGGAGATTGTAGCCAGGTGGGGGTTGGTCTCTTCTCCCAGGCAAGCAGCACCAGAACAAGAGGACACAGTCTGTTCCCCCCCAGCTGTGCAGGGGGAAGTTTAGGCTTGATCTTAGAAAGAAATTCTTCCCAGAAAAAGAGATTAGCCATTGGAATGTGCTGGCCAGGGAGGTGGTGGAGTCACCATCCCTGGAGGTGTTTAAGAAAAGCCTGGATGAGGCACTCAGTGCCATGGTCTGGTTGATTAGTTAGGGTTGGGTGATTAGTTGGACTTGGTGAACTTGGAGGTCTCTTCCAACCCGGCTGATTCTGTGAATTCTGTGAATTCTGTGATTTGAAAGATTGAGAGTAAAACCTTACTGGTTTCATACAGTTTCTTCTTTACCTACTAAAGATAAAAGGAAAAAAGTAAAAACAAACCAACAAGATGCCTGGATCAGTCCTAATGTTGACTTGAACAAATGCCTAACAGAGAGCAAAGCACTTCTGAGAAATGAGAAAAGGGCAGAATGGCAATTTTGAAAACAAAATAGCAAGCAAAAAGGTAATATAAAAGTGATGCAGGATATGGTAATAGTGTGCTAAGTAAGTTATTAGCATGCCAGAGTCGAGGGAAGCTAGATGTATTCTCAGGTCTGCTCACTTTAGGAAGAAACACAAAGGTTCTGTAAAGAGCATTAATGTGTTGCATATATTAGCTTCCACCTGAAATGGGAGTGCTAAGGGTTTGCAAAGAAAGTTATTGCCAGACTAATTCCTTTAAAAGGGCTCCTTGAAGCTCCTACCCTGGGCTGATGTGGGTGAGCAGCCAGGACAATTGCCTCCAAAGGTAACAGAGGAGCTTTGAAAGGTTAAAATGGGGAACAGGAAAGGGCAGCATTGTGTGTGGCTGAAGAGCACAGGGTCATAACTTCACAGAATCACAGAATCTTAGGGGTTGGAAGGGACCTTGAAAGATCATGCGGTCCAACCCCCTACCAGAGCAGGATCACCTAGAACAGATCACACAAGAACACATCCAGGTGAGTATTAAGTGATTTTTTAAAAATTGTTTTCTGTTTTCACTTTGACTAAATGTGATTTTGGAAACATGATTTAACTACTGGGCAGTTCACAGGGTGACAGGATGTTAGGGGGTGGAAGGGGCCTCCGAAGGTCATTGAGTCCAACCCCCCTGCCAGAGCAGGACCATAGAATCCAGCACAGGTCACACAGGAACACATCCAGATGGGGACTGAAAGTCTCCAGAGAAGGAGACTCCACAACCTCTCTGGGCAGCCTGTTCCAGTGCTCTGTGACCCTCACAGTGAAGAAGTTCCTCCTCACGTTGAGGTGGAACCTCCTGTGCTGCAGTTTCTATCCATTGCCCCTTGTCCTTGCACATTACAAACCATCTATGGCTCAGAGTGCTTGGGCCAACTTTGCTCTGCTCACTCCTTGTACTCTGGTGGATCTGTGTTGAAGATTTTAATTGTTTTCCTTCTGGTCAGCTATTCTGAAAAGGAGGGTCTGGATTATCCTCCCTGGATGAGGATTTGATGCCCTGGGCTGGGGGCATCTGAAAGGTGTTGGCTGAGAGAGAAGGTGCGTGGGGACACTGCTCTGAGTGAAGGGCTGACATGGGCAGTATGACCAAACATGAAAGGGCCAGATGGACAACCTCCACACCTGCTGGAGAGAATCCAATAGAGAGCCACAAGGATGCTTAGGGGACTTGAGTATCTCCCCTGTGAAGAGAGACTGAGAGCCCTGGGGCTGTTTAGTCTGGAGAAGAGAAGACTGAGAGGGGATCTGATCAATGCCTATCAATATCTGAGGGGTGGGTGTCAAGTGGAGGGGGCCAGGCTCTTTTGGGTGGTTCACAGTGATAAGACAAGGAACAATGGGTTCAAACTAGAGCATAGAAGATTTCACCTCAACATGAGGAGAAACTTCTTTGCAGTGAGGGTGACAGAGCCCTGGAACAGGCTGCCCAGGGGGGTTGTGGAGTCTCCTTCTCTGGAGCCTTTCCAACCCCACCTGGATGCATTCCTGTGCAGACTCCCCTAAGTGATGTTGCTTTGGCAGGGGGCTTGGACCTGATGATCTCTTGAGGTCCCTTCCAACCTCTGATATACTGTGAGACTGTGACACACCTGCAACCTGAATAGGGCTGAGACACAATGGTCGTCACAGGTCTCTTATCTCTGGTTTAGGGATCTGATTGTTCCATCACACTACAGAAAATTTCCTGACCAGCATGACCTCGTTTCTTCCCTACCAGCCCAGGTCCTCTTCCTTCTAGCACCCAGATGCTTTTGGAAATTTGCTGTTCAGAAGGAGCAGCTAAGGCTTTGCCAGTACAATCTAGCAGGAACCCAGGGAAAAAGCCACTGTATATTTTAGTGATATGTTAGCTTTGTAAGAGGCATTTACCAACAGCTGTTTTTAACTTTCTAGGTCTTCTTCAGGCAATGCTAGCAAAGAAAGTGTATCAAAAACCTAGAAAGAGATGCTGCACTCTCAAGTAATTTCAGCATCCCTGGGCTAGCATATGGCTTTAACGCAGACCTGAGCTCTGCTTACTCCTGAGATAGCCATCCATACTGAGATATTCAGCTGCACAGATGGGTCAGAGTAAAATGGAAGCTCGCAAAATGAGTTTTCAAATACATAAACAGATTTCTGTCGATGGCAACCTAATAAAGGAGGTAATTCTCTAAACATACTGTTCCCATTTTGTTTCTAATTACAGTGAACTAGAAGGTTAGTTTTGCTCTTTAGGTGCACTTTAATTACTCTCTCAATGTTGACTTTCTGCATTATGATTCCTGTAACATGCCATAGGAAATAGACATTTAATTAACCAGATGTCACTCAATAAATCTGAACTTCTACTCTCTGAATCAGGAAAGCCAATGTTAATGGGTGTAAAAGGGCCAGGACTTTAGAAAAAGAAAATTACTTTTTATGTCCTTTAGGTCTTTGTCACGATAAGGAAAATGTCTGTAACAAAGGAAAATTGAACTGATGTTTGTAAGCATTTAATGTAATGAAAAATAGCTCCACAAAGTAAAATCATTATGGAAGTGTTGATGAAGTGCAGCAAAGGCTATTGACAATGGTTAGATAAGCAGTGTGGTATGACTACAACCTGGTGTATCACAGTATCACAAGGTGAGGCTTGACAAGGCCCTGGGCAACCTGATCTAGTTGGGGATCACAGTATCAGAGCATATCAAAGGTTGGAAAGGACCTCAAGAGATCATTGAGTCCAACCCCCCTGCCAGAGCAGGATCACCCAGGGTAGTCCACACAGGAATGCATCCAGGTGGGTTTGGAAAGTCTCCAGAGAAGGAGACTCCATGACCCCCCTGGGCAGCCTGTGCCAGTGCTCTGTCAACCTCACTGGAAAGAAGTTTCTCCTCATGTTGAGGTGCAATCTTCTCTGTTCATGTTTGAACCCATTGTTCCTTGTCTTATTACTGTGCACCACCCAAAAGAGCCTGGCCCCCTCCACTTGACACCCACCCCTCAGCTATTGATAGACATTGATCAGATCCCCTCTCAGCCTTCTCTTCTCCAGATTAAACAGCCCCAGGGCTCTCAGTCTCTCTTCACAGGGGAGATGCTCAAGTCCCCTAAGCATCCTCAGATCTTGTTGGATAGCAGCTACCTCTCTACTCTGCCCTGCTGAGACCACAGCTGCAATCCTGTGTCCAGTTTTGGTCTCCCCAGTTCAAAAGAGACAGAGACCTGCTGGAGAGAATCCAAGGGGGAGCCATGAGGATGATTTGGGGACTTGAGCATCTCTCCTATGAAGAGAGACTGAGAGCCCTGGGGCTGTTTAGTCTGGAGAAGAGATTTGTGCTTGGGATTGCCTTGACCCAGATGCAGGGCCTTGCACTTGGTCCTGTTGAACCTCATGAGGTTGTCCTGGGCTCGGCTCTGCAGCCTGTCCAGGTCCCTCTGGATGGATCCCTTCCCTCCAGCCTGTCTGCTGCACCACACAGCTTGGTGTCATCAGCAAACTTGCTGAGGGTGCACTCAATGCCACTCTCCATGTCACAGAGCTCCCTTGGTTTTTGTCCAGGGGGATTCTTGTGCTGTTTATAAATTTTAAATACCTGTAAATATTGTAAATCCTGTATATTTTCTACATATTCATTGCATTTCATTGTAGATTGTAATTTTGCTTGTGATTACAGCTTCATTTGCTTCCAGCTGGGCTGGGCTGGCAATTTAATGCTGGGGGTAATTTTCAGCCCACCACACTGTTTTACTCTGTGTATTCAGAAAAGTTGCTGGGGCTCTCCACAGTAATCTAGAGCAGTAGAGTCTCCCTTCCCTGACCTCTCCTTAGGGTCAGTGTCTGCTCAGAGACTTCCTCACATCTGACCTCCACCCTAGTCCCATTTCTTATGTATTCTTGGTTTCAAATTACAGGAATCTCTTGAGTGTAGCCACATCACCCTTCCTTTCTCCATTCCCTCTGTGTCAACAGTACTTTGAGCCTTCCTTTGCAATGTCACTGAACACAGCCAGAGTCCCATAAAGGAATACATCAGGGCACGTTCTGCCATTAATAATTGCAGTGCAAAGCTCCTATTAAAATTAATGGGCACTCCATGTGCACTGGAGTGTAAAAATAACCCCCCTATTCTCACATGCTATTTCAGTCTCTTCATTCTTTCTGACCAATGTTTCCACTTCCATCACACCTAAATGAACGCTGAGGGAATGCAATTTGCCCCTATCTGAGGTTAGTGGCATCAAAGCTGTCCCTCAGTCTAACATTCAGATCGGGGCCACTCGGTCTCTTCTTCAAAATGGAGCCAGGCACATGTTCTGCAGCTCTTGTGACACCTGGTTTGAGAGTTTTCCAAGAGTGATAATACTACTGAACCTCTTTAGAAACCAACCCAAATGCAAAGGCAGTGACATCAGGGAATATGCTATTCCTGAAAGGTACCTGTCAAGAATTAATTGAATTTCCAGACTTGACCTTTGCCTCCTTTGATGCCCAGCCTACTTTTTGGCAGAACAAGGACAGCTTTTTCAGGTTGGCCTCTCAGCTGCCAGGTACTTTTCTGCTAGTCTGGTAAGCCAACTGCTAGTTCTTTTCCTGCAGCTCCAGAACAGGTTTTTTTTTTTGTCCTGTAAGTTTTCTGTGCCCTGCTTGGATATAACAGCAGTCAATATAATTTCATAGGCAGCATGACTCCACCTGAGCATCATAAGCAAGGAAAACACAAAACTAAAGAAAATTAACTTGTGGATCCTTAAAGCAAGCAAGTTTGCTAAAGCTTCCCAAAACTGGTGAGAAAAGTACTACATAAATACCTCTTCCAAAACCTAATTAAAATCTGCTTGTCCACAAACCATTTCACATGAGGATCCACAGCCCATTTGGAGGACATCTGGAGTGTGACACAGCCCATTTGGACTGTGTCCAGTGGGTCCAGGGAGGTTCTCCTCCCCATCTACTCTGCCCTGGTGAGACCTCACCTGCAATATTGCACCCAGTTCTGTGCTCCCCAGTTCAAGAGGGACAGGGATCTGCTGGAGAGAGTCCAACGGAGAGCTATCAGGATGACTGAGAACTGGAGCACTGCCCTGTGAGGAGAGGCTGAGAGCCCTGGGGCTGGTTAGCCCAGAGAAGAGAAGACTGAGAGGGGATTTAATAAATGTTTATAAATAACTGAGGGATGGAGGTCAAGAGGGAGGGGACAGGCTCTGCTCAGTTGTACCCTGGGATAAGACAGGGATAATGGATACAAACTACAGCAGAGAAGGTTCAAACCTCAACATGAGGAGGAACTTCTTCACTGGGAGGGTCACAGAGCACTGGAAGAGGCTGCCCAGAGAGGTTGTGGAGTCTCCTCTGGAGACTTTCAATCTCCATCTAGATGTGTTCCTGTGTGACCTGTGCTAGATTCTATGGTCCTGCTCTGGCAGGGGTTTGGACTCAATGACCTTCGGAGGTCCCTTCCAACCCCTATCATCCTGTGATCCTGTGAAAAAAAGAGAAAATAACTTTAAAAAAAGAGTTGTTTAATTGAAGAGAGCATATTAGGAACAACCCCGTGCATGGAAGTTGTGAAACTTGCTGTGTGATCTCCCCTGCGGAGTGTGGCCTGAAGGGAGCAGTGACTGTGTGTGGAGGGCTTGGTGGGAGCTGCTCCCAGCAGAGCCTGTGAGCCTGTTCTGCAGAGCTGGGAGGCTGTGGCTGCTGGTGCAGGGAGAGCTAATGCAGCGTGATGCTGGCTTGGCTCCTTTTGCTGGCTGCTGGTGAAATGTCAGAAGATTGAAAACAGGGAAAGGAATCACAGGAGCACAGTTAGAGTTGTTTTCTAGCCTCATGCAGGGGGATGAATTTCCTTGACTTATGGCTGCAACCACAATGGAGCTGTGGGTGTGGGGAGGACCTGGTGCAAGTCCAGGGAGACTTTATAGCAGCCTTCTAGGACCTGAAGGGGGCCTAGAAGAAAGCTGGGGAGGGACATTTTATCAGGGTTTGTACTGACAGGACAAGAGGGAATGGATTGAAGTTTGAGGAGGGTAGGTTTAGACTGGAGATTAGAAAGAAATTCTTTGCCATGAGTGTGGTGAGACACTGAAACAGGTTGCCTAGGGAGGCTGTGGATGCCCCCTCCCTGGAAGTGTTCAAGGCCAGGCTGGATAAGGCCTTGAGCAACCTGGGCTAGTGGAAGGTGTCCCTGCCCATGGCAGGGGTGTTGGAATGACATGATATTTAAGATCCCTTCCAACCCAAACCATTCTATGATTATGACTCCTTGAACATGACCCAGCTGCTTGTCCATGCAGGGGAGTCAGTGGAGCAACATGAGGAAGGATGAGCATCTGAACTTTCTACCCTTTTTAACTGCAACATAATGCAGCAATGAACAGGTGCACTTCTGATGGGATTTCTGGGTAGTTCTGAAGAGCCCACAGGCAACTCCCTCCATGCCTAGACCAGGATTGGGTGCCCAAACTTGTTCTTCTTCTAGGTGGAGTTATGTTCAAACTTTCTTTTTATTTTCAGCATATAGAAACAAATTGTAAAATCATAGAATTATTAGGGTTGGAAGGGACCTCAAGGATCATCCAGTTCCAACCCTCCTGCCATGGGCAGGGACAACCCCACACTAGATCAGGTTACCCAGAGACACATCCAGCCTGGCCTTAAAAACTTCCAGGGATGAGGCTTCCACCACCTCCCTGGGCAACCTCTTCCAGTGTCTCACCACCCTCATGGGGAAGAACTTCCTGACATCCAATCTAGTTCTTCCCAATTTCTAGTTTTGCTCTAGTTTTGTTAGACTTAGCTTGCCAAGGTCAGTGTGTTATCTTCAGCCAGAAAAGAAGCAGCAGCCAGACAGAAGCCGAGCAAGCAAGCTGAGACTCAGACTGCCCAACTCCCCAACCTTGTTTTGAGTAGAGATTCTTAAACATTTCTATCTCTCCAGTGGAAGAGTTCAGAATAATCATTATTTTGCTTTCTAACATCCAATAGTGAGTTATTTACATTCTTTCACTTTCTCTGCTCAAACTTTGTGAAGAAAAATTAAAAAAAAAAAAAACAGTCTTAAAACCATCACACCCTTACTCCTATCACTTCCTGACACCCTAAAAAGTCCCTCCCCAGCTTTCTTGTAGCCCCTGGCCCTGGAAGGCCACAAGAAGGTCTCCTCAGAGGCTTCTCTTCTCCAGACTGAACAGCCTCAACTCTCTCAGTCTGTCTCCATAGGAGAGGAGCTCCAGCCCTCTGATCATCCTCATGGCCCTTCTCTGGACATGTTCCAGCATCTCCAGATCCTTCTTGTAAGAGGGGCTCCAGAACTGGATGCAATACTCTAGGTGGGGTCTCACCAGAGTGGATAATTACTCCCAGTTGATCAGGGTTCTCATCAACCAGACCATTTCTGGTCTGGAACTTCCTATCCAAACCATATTTCTTGCTTCCACCTGTGCCTAAGTTCTCCTAAAGGAAATAATTTTTTAGATGCTTGACTGAGCTCCAAGCTTAGGAGGGCATTACCCATTCAAAAAAGCCTCCAGTGAATTTCCATTTGTGCTAAAGCAACCAGGTGAGTCATCAGCACCTTTTAAAGATAAAAATTCACACAAGACTACCACAGTAATATCTCCAACCAATTCAAGAGAACAGTATCAGGCAAAATATTCATTCAGTGGTGAAATGACATTTCCCAAAAGACAATTTTTGGGGACCACATAATACCCTCTTTATAGGAGGGTACATCTTATAGCTATGCCTTTAATTGCCTCTGGAGAGCTGATGTTCCCATCTGGCTGGTTGTGCTGCTGTATAACTTAATAATAAACTCCATCTGTGCCATCTCAGAATATGTGATGTCCCTTATAATTACTCTGTAATTATTTACTCTCCTCCTTGAAATCTAGTAAGCTTATCTGAAAAACAAGAGTCTTAAAGCTGCTGAGCTTTTGCAGCATTCCTCAGTACATTTCCTACCTCAGAAGGGGATCTCCACTTTTCAGAGGTGCTCTGTGAGGTACCAAGGGAAAGGAGATGGCCACCCCAAAGGAATATAAAAAAGAGCTGGATCCTGGAACAAACAGAAAAACCTGAGGGGTTTGGTTCCTTGCAGTTGTGTTTCTTTGGTAAGCAGCAATCAGTGGAGGAAGTTCTTCACAGAGAGAGAGATTGCCCCTTGGAATGGGCTGCCCAGGGAGGTGGTGGAGTCACTGTCCCTGAAGATGTCCAAGAGGAGACTGGATGAGGCACTTAGTGCCATGGTCTGGTTGATTGGATAGGGCTGGGTGATAGGTTGGATTGGATGATCTTGGAGGTCTCTTCCAACCTGGTTGATTCTATGATTCTATGAATCAAGCCACAGGCAGGTTTCTAGGTAACATTTGCTTCCTTGCACTGGGGCAGAGTGTGGTGAAAACTGTGGTGAGGCAGTGTGTCCTCTTCTAGCCCATGAAGGTTCACAGTGGAGCAGATACACTGTGATGGGGTCTCCCCTTGTAACAAAAATGTGTATTTCATATATTTTATAATTACTGTCTTGGGCAGTGGTATCTTCAAACACCACCAAAACTTATTTACAAAGTAAGTATTCAGAGGTTCAATTATTTGGTTGTGGGTTTTACACTGCACATCTAAAGACAGTGAAATGATTTAAGCACAGATCTAACCTTTCCAATACAGCAATTCAAATTGGACATCCAGGGGCTGTGATCTGTGGGTTTCCCACCAATGGGATTCCATGGCAGATTGGCCTGGGACTCACGACCTGATCCTGTGTCTGGTGTCTTCCCAGAGGCTGTGGCTATGATTTGAGCAGTCCTTGGCTCAGAGAGGGCTAAGGACCTCTCTCTTGTCATGCCCAGTTCACAGTCTGGAGCTTGCCTTGGCTCAGAGAGGCTAAGGACCTCTCTTGTCATGCCCAGTTCACAGTCTGGAGCTTGCCCTTGGTTCAGAGAGGGCTAAGGACCTCTCTTGGGTGCTCTGTCACTGGGCTGCAGCCTCTTCTGGGATTCAATTCCTTTGGAGCTTTTCCCCTTTCTGCCTTGGTCCAGGTGCCAGGCCTGGGTGAAGTTGTTGGTCTGCTAGAGCAGGTTCCTCAGCTGCTACTCAGGCAGCATTTGGCTCTTGTTGCTGTCTGGGTGAGCACAAGGCAAGCTGCCTGACTTCTTGGCTGCTTTAAATACTGTCCCAAGCAATGAATGCCCTTTGGTAACACAGGGAAAAGCACCTCTCCCTGTGACAGACCTCATGGATGAGGATCTCATATAAAATACACAGAATACTTTGATTACTGCCTAATATTATTCAACAATCAGATCATTCCCTGTGGCTTTTCTTAGTCATCATTTAGACTGAGTCTGAAGAGGACTCTTTTGCTTCAGCAGACAATAACCATTTTTTAAGCAATTTTCACAATGAAGGTGGTGAAACATTGGAACAGAGAGGTCACAGAAGCCCCATCCCTGGAAACATTCAAGGTCAGGTTGGATGGGCCTCTGAGCAACTTGATCTAGTTAAAGATAGGCTGGGCAGTGACTGACTTGAGAGCAGCCCTTGCAGAGGGACCTTGACCAGCTGGACAGATGGGCAGAGTCCAACAGGATGGCATTTAACAAGTCCAACTGTTGGGTGCTGCACTTTGGCCACAACAACCCCATGCAGAGCTACAGGCTGGGGTCAGAGTGGCTGGAGAGCAGCCAGGCAGAGAGGGACCTGGGGGTACTGGGTGACAGCAGCTGAACAGGAGCCAGCAGTGTGCCCAGGTGGCCAAGAGAGCCAATGGCATCCTGGCCTGCATCAGGCATAGTGTGGCCAGCAGGAGCAGGGAAGTCATTCTGCCCTGTGCTCAGCACTGGTTAGGCCACACCTGGAGTCCTGTGTCCAGTTCTGGGCTCCTCAGTTTAAGAAGGACATTGAGATACTTGAATGTGTCCAGACAAGGGCAATGAGGCTGGTGGAGCACAGCCCTATGAGGAGAGGCTGAGGGAGCTGGGGGTGTTTAGCCTGGAGAAGAGGAGGCTCAGGGGAGACCTCATTGCTGTCTACAACTACCTGAAGGGAGGTTGTAGCCAGGAGGGGGTTGGGCTCTTCTCCCAGGCAACCAGCACCGGAACAAGAGGACACAGTCTCAAGCTATGTCAGGGGAGGTTTAAGCTCGAGGTGAGGAGAAAGTTCTTCACAGAGAGAGTTGTCAGACATTGGAATGTGCTGGCCAGGGAGGTGGTGGAGTCACCATCCCTGGAGGTGTTCAAGAGGGGATTGGACGTGGCACTTGGTGCCATGGTTTAGTCGTCATGAGGTCTTGGGTGACAGGTTGGACTTTCATGATCCTTGAGGTCTTTTCTAACCTTATTGATTCTGTGATTCTGTGGAAAGGACTTGGGGGTGCTGGTGGATGAGAAGCTCAACAGGAGCCAGCAGTGTGCACTTGCAGCCCAGAAAGCCAACCAGAGCCTGGGCTGCAGCAAGAGAAGTGTGGCCAGCAGGGCAAGGGAGGTGATTCTCCCTCTCTACTCAGCTCTGGTGAGACCCAACCTGGAGTACTGCATCCAGTTCTGGAGCCACTATTGCAAGAAGGATCTGGCAGCCTGATCTAGTGTGAGGTGTCCCTACCCATGGCAGGGGGTTGAAACTAGATGATCCTTGAGGTCCCTTCCAACCCTAACAATTCTATGATTCTATCATTCCATGATTTCCCTGCTTAGTGCAGGGGAGTTGAAGTAGATGATCTTCAAAGGTCCTTCCCAACCCAAATCTTTCTATGTTTCTAAGTACAAGATATACCCACATGCAATTTCTTTAAAAACCACTGAGAAAATAACACTTTCTTGTGCTGTGCATCATTTAAAAAGGTTCTGGGCTATGCAAAAGAGCCTTCTGAATTGCCCAGGCAGGAGAAGGGGATAGCTCCTGGGCAAAGGAGATAGCAGCAGCAATTGGAATTGCAGTTATCAAGTCCTGTCTACTTTGCCAGATGGGAATGAATTTCCCAAGCAGCACAGAGTCAGTCACCTCTTTCACCAAGGCCAACTGCAGTGGCACTGCAACCTTCTGCATTGCTGAATGACCATGGCAGTCATTTCCACAGTCAAATTATTAACTCCAAGCTGCCATTTTAGTCATGCTGGGTAAGAAGCTGCAGCTGTAATTAGTGGCAATTTTTTTTAATTAAGAAATTAAGTACTTCTTATTAACAGCTGTCTGAGAAATAAGCCAGGATTATTTAATAGGTCCCTTGGATCTGTAATATATTAGACTTACATTCTCTTATTGTGAATGCTGCCATCATATCTGTGCACCTGTCTACAGCTCTGTGTCTCCATCAGACATGTGAGGTCTTGATATAGATTTATATGGGCATTAAGATCAAGATCTATAAGACTTTGATTCATATGAATCATCCTGGAGATAGTTTAATTACTCAGTTTTTACATATTAGTACTCACAAGAACCTTAGAAGCTGTTTGACCTAAAAAGAGTTTATGAAGATTTGGTGGGGGGTTGGAGAATAAATAAAGGAATTATGCCATGTTTTAGTGTAGAAATACGCCAATCTTCACTGGGGAACTGATGTAGTTTAATTTTCTGGCTGACAGTTGTATTTATACAGTCTAAAAGAAAAAAGAATATAGTATTTTGTTACAGGTAAAGAACACTTAGATTATGTTTTTCTCTTGCACATAGCCTATAATGTCACACTGGAGGGAAGGAATGCCATCCAGAGGGACCTCATGAAGTTCAGCATGACCAAGGTCCTGCATCGGGGTCAGGGCAAACCCAAGCACTGATACAGGCTGGAGAGTCACTGGCTTGAGAGGAGCCCTGAAGAAAAGGACATGGGAGTGCTGGTGGATGAGAAGCTCAACAGGAGCCAGCAGTGTGCACTTGCAGGCCAGAGAGCCAACCAGAGCCTGGGCTGCATCAAGAGAAGTGTGGCCAACAGGGCAAGGGAGGTGATTCTCCCTCTCTACTCAGCTCTGGTGAGACCCCACCTGGAGTACTGCATCCAGTTCTGGAGCCCCTGCTCCAAGAAAGATCTAGAGAGTGGTCCCTGCCCATGACAGGAGGGTTGGAGCTGGATGATCATTGATGTCCATTCCAGCCCTGACAATTCTGTGATTCCCTGACTGCATGCTTGAGGTATCAGCATGGTCCAAGAATCACTGACTACAGGACCAATGGTTCAGAGGTGACAGCACAGATGCAGGCCACACTGTGCTGTAGGGCATCAAGAGCTGCAAAACATCACACTGTGCCTGTTGTCAAAAATATAGATTTACTTTTGAAGTCTAAGTGCACTTCCTAGTGATCACCGGCCAAGAGAGCCAATGGGATCCTGGGGTGCAGCAAGAAAAATGTGTCCAGAAGGTCTAGGGAGCTTCTTCTCCCACTCTGCTCTGCCCTGCTGAGACCACAGCTACAATCCTGTGTCCAGTTTTGGGCTCCCCAGTTCAAGAGAAACAGAGACCTGCTGGAGAGAATCCAAGGGAGAGCCACGAGGATGCTTAGGGGACTTGAGCATCTCCCCTGGGAAGAGAGACTGAGAGCCCTGGGGCTGTTTAGTGTGGAGAAGAGAAGACTGAGAGGGGATCTGATCAATGTCTCTCAAAAGCTGAGGGGTGGGTGTCAAGTGGAGGGGGCCAGGCTCTTTTGGGTGATGCACAGTGATAGGACAAGGAACAATGGGTATAAGTTAGAGCACAGGAGGTTCTATATCAACAAGAGGAGAAACTTCTTTGCAGTGAGAGTGACAGAGCACTGGAACAGGCTGCCCAGGGGGGTTGTGTAGTCTCCTTCTCTGGAGACTTTCCAAACCCACCTGGATGCATTCCTGTGTTGACTACCCTGGGAGCTCCTGCTTTGGCAGGACCTCTGGAGGTCCCTTCCCACCTCTAACATTCTATGATTCTATGACTTTTATTAATAGGCTTACTCTGAGAATTTTCCAAAGCTATACCAGTGGTTTTTATCTACTTTGAAAACAACTGACAAACCCATTGCTCTACTCCCAATCTAGTTTTCCTTTGCTAATGGACGTTTGAGACCTTGAAGTTCTTGCATGGATCATCCTGCTATGTTGAGAAAGGCTTGTGAGTAACTACAATGTGCACGTTATCTGTTTGAACATTGAGCTATTTGGAATGTCAGGCTGAGAAATACCTGTGTAACTTATGTATGTAGTATATGATTCAAGGAAAGATTTGGCTTCTCAAGTTTCATGGAGAATGGGGGGGAGGAAAACCATCCTCATGTCCTATGAAAGTTCTTCTTACACCTTCAGGTAGATCCTAAGTGAGATTGATGACACTGGCCATAGGTGAAGGCATCTACAGCTTTCCTGATCTCTGCAGAGAATGAGCAACAGTTTACATTGCAGCAGAGAGCAGAGGAGGTTGCTCAGTAGCCTGGTTAGTTTTGTGAGTGAAGTCTAAGATTGATGCTTAATGTCATTTCTTTTGCCAGTGAAGGAAAGTAAGACATGAGAAGACCTCAGCTTGTCTCTGGAGTGGATTCATGACATGCAGGAGGGCAAATTGTGTCTGTGATCTGCTGTGGCAGTTTGTGGCACTCTTGAGATCACAGGATCACAGAATTATTGAGGCTGGAAAAGACCTCTGAGATCACCAAGTCCAGCCTATGACCCAACACCACCACATCAGCTACACCATGCCACCAAGTGCCACAGCCAAGCTTTTCTTCAAGACCTCCAGGGATGGAGACTCCACCACCTCCCTGGGCAGTCCATCCCAGTGCCTAATCAGCCTTGCTGTCAGGAAGTGCTTCCTAATGTCCAACCTAAACCTCCCCTGGAGCAGCTTCAGGCCATGCTCTCTTGTCCTGTCACAAATTGCCTGGGAGAAGAGCCTGAGCCCCACCTGACTACAGCTTCCTTTTAGGTAGTTGTAGAGAGTGCTAAGGTCCCCTCTGAGTCTCCTCCAGACTGAACACCCCCAGCTCCCTCAGCCTCTCCTCATCAGACTTTCCCTCCAGCCCCCTCACCAGTCTCATTGCTCTCCTCTGGACCTGCTCCAGCACCTCAAGATCCTTCCTGAAGTGAGGGACCCAGAGCTGCAGACAGTGCTGGAGGTGAGGCCTCACCAGTGCTGAGCACAGGACAGAATTCCATCCCTGCTCCTGCTGCCCACACTCTTCCTGATCCAGGCCAGGATGCCATTGGCCTTCCCTGACCCCTGGGCACTCTGCTGGCTCCTGTCCAGCTGCTGTCACCCAGCACTGCCAGGTCCCTCTCTGCCAGGCTGCTCTCCAGCCACTCATCCACCAGTCTGTAGCACTGCATGGGCTGATTGTGGCCAAAGTGCAGGACCCTGCCCTTGGCCTTGTTGACTCTCATCCCATTGGCCTCAACCCATTGATCCAGTCTGGCCAGACAGAACATTCACAGGGACAGTGGTCACTGGGGTGAACAAAAGCTTTCCCCACTCTTGGGTTCATTGAAATGAAAGAAATTTGCATCCAGAGTCTGAAATGGGATTTGAGAAAAGTGTTCTGGGTGTTGATAAGTATTCATATGGGGGAGATAAAAACAAGGCTGTGTGATAGAACAAGAGGGAATGGACTCAGGCTGCCACTGGGTAGGTTTAGACTGGACATTAGGAAACCTTTTTCATGGCAAGAGTGGTCAGGCATTGGAATGTGCTGCCCAGGGAGTGGTTGAGTCTCCAAGCCTGGATGTGTTTCAAGGTGGTTTGGATGTGGTGCTTGGGGCTCTGGTTTAGGGCTGACCCTTGTAGAGTAGGGTTGTGGGTTGGACTTGGTGATGCTGAGGGGCTTTTCCAACCTGAATGTTTCTGTGATTCTGTGACTCTTCCAGCCCACAATGTAGTGCTTATAAATGCTAATCAACACCCTTACTTAATACATTAATTAGGGTCCCCCTTTCTGAATGGAAATTTGGAGGGGATAGCTTGTGAGCACAGGACTGAGGGGGAAACTTAGCAGCCCAAAACCATCTTGCAAGGATAAGAGGTTCTCCTTGTTTTCAGTTCTGCTCACGCCTTTCTGGATGGAAAGCGTGGCTGAATGAATATCAAGATCATAGAATAGAATCATAGAATAGAATCATAGAATCAGCCAGGTTGGAAGAGACCTCCAACATCATCCAGTCCAACCTATCACCCAGCCCTAAGCAATCAATTAAACCATGGCACTAAGTGCCTCATCCAGGCTTTTCTTGAACGTCTCCAGGGATGATGACTCCTCCACCTCCCTGGGCAACCCATCCCAATGGCCAGTCTCTCTCTGTGAAGAACTTCCTCTTAATCTCCAGCCTATACCTCCCCTGGTGCAGCTTGAGACTGTGTCCTCTTGTTCTGCTGCTGGCTGCCTGGGAGAAGAGACCAACCCCCACCTGGCTACAACCTCCCTTCAGGTAGCTGTAGACAGCAATGAGGTCTGCCCTGAGCCTCCTCTTCTCCAGGCTAAACAGTCCCAGCTCCCTCAGTCTCTCCTCATAGGGTTTGTGTTCCAGGCCCCTCACCAGCTTTGTTGCCCTTCTCTGGATACATTCCAGTACCTCAACATCTCTCTTGAATTGGGGAGCCCAGAATTAGACACAGATGAGCAGAACTGAAAGCAAGGAGAAGCTGTTACCCTTGCAAGATGGCTTTGGACTGGTAAGATTCCCCCTCAGCCCTGTGCTCAAAAGCTTTCCCCTCCAAATGATCTCACCTTGCAGACAATCTTGTGCATCTTCAGTCTCCCCAAGTCTCCTCCCCTCCTGCTCCTGTTGAAAATTTGTCCTCACATCCACACAGTTCTGAATGTTCTGACCATGCAGTGCTGGGTCGAAGGTTGGGCTGGATGATCTTTGAGGTCTCTTCCAACTGAATGTTTTCTGTGATTCTCTGAATGTAAATCACTCTGTTGCCTGTCTCTGAAAATGGAACACTCCTGAGTGCTGGCAAGACCTCAACTCCACACCCTGTGACAGCACACCAGTAGATAATATCCATTATTTTTATATCCATGCCCTCAGGGACATTCTTTGTCTTGAACAGGACATTTTTCTGATGATCTGGGTAGAAGTTACTCTAATTGTGAACAGGTTTTGACAAGTGTCATCCTCTCAATCCAGCAAATCAAGTTAGCCTGTAGGCAGTCACCTACTGTTTGGCAAAGCTGTTTGCATCTCCTCTTCATGCCCCAATATCCTGGGTTTTGACATATTACTAATTGCAGGGCCTGGAAAATACTATAGGGCCAATTGTGTTCAACAGGTCATGCTTGTCTGTTTGTATCAGTATCACAATTAAGGGTGAGCAGATGTTTCCAACTGAAATAAAAATAGAGTGAGAACCTTACCCTCCCTTTAGATGAAGCCTGTCTTGAGTTTGGGGAAGATTTACTCAACTTTTTTCTCATCCACTCTACTGTTCTGTGTTTTCTGCATGCCTTTTGGGCTAAAAAATGCAAGTGAAAGCATAAAAACAATTCTCAAGTGATACAATGGAAGTATTTGTAGCCTGGGCATAAAAGCAACCAAAAAAAATGGGAAAAGGGAGCTTATTCCCTGAAGATGCCAACTGGGTTAGCTGGCTGACTGATAGGAGCACAGACCCTCTGTTATTCAAGGGACACCAACTTAGGCTTTGACTCATTGTACGTAGTTTGTAGTCAATGTGTTAAAATTCTTGCCTCTGCTGCTCTATTCAGGGCTTCATGGTGCTTGTGGATGACTTTCAAACACTGAATTTCAGGACTGTACTGCTTTTGAGCACAGTCCCAGCACACCTCAAGCTATGTGTTCCAGCTTGCATGACCCCAGGCCACTCAAGGCTGTGTACACCTACATGCACAGCCCCAGCTCACACCAGCCCTTTCCCACTAAAAGTCTCTGTTCTTTTAATTCTGAGTATGATTGATAATTTTTTATTTTGCTTTCTTTAAGCAACCTATTTTTTTTCCCCAGGTAGATTTAATTTGGTTAATTATTTATGCTCTTTTCTTTCTGATCCTCATCATATTATCATCTCACTGTTGCATGGTTTTGTTAGCCGCTCATCTTAGCAATGCATTTTCTGTATCACAGTGTCACAGTACATTAGAGTTGGAAGGGACCTGCAGAGATCATTGGGTCCAACCCCTCTGCCAAAGCAGCATCAGCTAGGTTAGTCAACACAGGAATGCATCCAGGTGGGGTTGCAAAGGCTCCAGAGAAGGAGACTCCACAACCTCTCTGGGCAGCCTGTTCCAGGGCTCTGTCACCCTCACTCCAAAGAAGTTTCTCCTCATGTTCAGATGAAACCTTCTATTTTGTTTGTATCCATTGTTCCTTGTCTTATTACTGTAGACCACCCAAAAGAGCCTGCCCCCCTCCACTTGACACCCACCCCTCAGCTATTGAGAGACATTGATCAGATCCCCTCTCAGTCTTCTCTTCTTCACACTAAACAGCCCCAGGGCTCTCAGTCTCTCTTCGTAGGGGAGATGCTCAAGTCCCCTAAGCATCCTCATGGCTCTCCCTTGGACTCTCTCCAGCAGGTCTCTGTCTCTCTTGAACTGGGAAGCCCAAAACTGGACACAGGATTGCAGCTGTGGTCTCAGCAGGGCAGAGCAGAGAGGTAGAAGAACCTCCCTAGCCCTGCTGGATAGTGTTTTCTTGCTGCACCCCAGGATCCCATTGGCTCTCTTGGCCACAAGGGCACGTTGCTGTCCCTGGAGAACTTACTATCCACCAGCACTCCAAGGCCTTTCTCTGTGGAGCTGCTTTCCAGCAGGGCAGCCTCTAACCTGTCCTGGTGCCTGTTGTTATTCCTCCCCACATGCAGGCAATTCTTTACAAGACATTGATAATACTTACAGAGGTGTCCAAGTGTGTAATTTTACTAGTTTAGCTTTATGATTAGCAATATTATTTTCTTTCTAGAAGCCAGAATTGCTCCCACTGTGTTTAAAATGGGATTCTTATGTCTGCAGACTGAAGGTGCCCCCTGAGATTTTCCTAGGCTTACTCCCTAAAGAGGATCAAAATCTAGACTTTTTGAGGCCTCATGCTTTCAGTACTCAACAGTAATTTTTTTTCTGTATCTCATCACACAGCTCCTGCCATTTTATCATGAACACTATTTGTTATCCCTTGTTAGAGTTCTTTAATCTCTTCTCAAACCATTTGTTCACCTTCCAGCCAATTCTGATGCAATCATGCTGCAGGTTTCCTACCACTGTTTCACAGGCTTTGCAAAATCAAACTCTCCCATCTACCTCGTTCCTCTTTGCCATTTATTTTCATAATTCCATCAAGCACAACAGTTTGATTTTGGGCATGATTTATTCCTTGCAAACCCACTCATTTTTTTTATCACAGATCACATTATCTTTAATGCAACTATCTGGGCATCGAACTTGAGGTGCGGATCTTGATCATGACTTCTGCATGTGCAGAATTGCTAAATAAAGAAGAACTTTACAGGCTGAAAATGGAAAAAAATTATCTGCACTTCATATGCATGTATGCATCAGATGCTATTCCTTTGGCAACAGTGTTTTGAGCTTGCCAAAATGATGCAAAATTATTTGCTCACCGTGTCTTGTGGTTTCTTTTAAAAGGTTTTTCACCATGTTTTCTGAAAGCTGCAGCAGGAAAAAAAAAAAAAAAACAACAAGCAGAGAGTGAAGATATACCAAAGAAGAGACTCAAATGAAAGGTTAATTTCTACTGGATAGGAACCTGCTCTGCTTTTATGATATAGTGCTCTTGGACTGGGTCAGAAGGATGGGTGCAATCCCAAGCACTGATATAGGATGAGAGCAGGCCTGAGGAAAAAGACTTGGGGGTGCTGGTGGATGAGAAACTCAACAGGAGCCAGCAGTGAGCACTTGCAGCCCAGAAAGCCAACCAGAGCCTGGGCTGCAGCAAGAGAAACGTGGCCAGCAGGGCAAGGGAGGTGATTCTCCCCCTCTGCTCAGCTCTGGTGAGACCCCACCTGGAGTACTGTGTCCAGTTCTGGAGCCCCTATTACAGGAAAGATCTGGACATGTTGGAAGGTGTCTAGAGAAGGGCCATGAGGATGATCAGAGGGCTGGAGCACCTCTGCTATGGAGACAGACTGAAAGAGTTGGGGTTGTTCAATCTGGAGAAGAGAAGGCTCTGAGGAGACCTTCTTGTGGCCTTCCAGTATCTGAAGGGGGCCTACAAGAAAGCTGGGGAGGGACTTTTTAGGGTGTCAGATAGTGATAGGACTAGGGGGGATGGAGCAAAACTAGAAGTGGGTAGATTCAGATTGGATGTTAGGAAGAAATTTTTCCCCATGAGGGTGGTGAGACACTGGCACAGGTTGCCCAGGGAGGTGGTGGAAGCCTCATTCCTGGAGGTTTTTCATTCCAGGCTGGATGTGGCTCTGAGCAAGCTGCTGTAGTGTGAGGTGTCCCTGCCCATGGCAGGGGGTTGGAACTGGATGATCCTTGAGGTCCCTTCCAACCTTAACAATTCTATGAGTCTATGAGTCAGAGAAGGTAGGCACTCATAAGGAAAGGATAACTGGTACAGGGTATTCCAACCTGGGAAGGGAGAGGAAAGGGAATTAGATTCCCTGAGTCTGTATCTGCTGTCTAACTCCTCTTACCCTCAAGAAAGAGCAGGCACTTTTACCAAGCGGAAAGAAAGTAGAAGATGAAGCTTGAAGTGGCCAATTTTTAATGGCATGCCCTGTAGACTCCTATCACTCCTTCTTTTGGTGGTCTTCATGGTGTTATTTTTATTTAGTAATTGTTTCCAATATTCCAGTAAAATGTCTAACATTTTCCCATGACAGAACTCTGAATAAAATATTTGTGTAATCTGAAAAGAACATTCGAATCATAGAATGGTCCAGGTTGGAAGGGACCTCCAAAGCTCATCCAGTCTGACCTCCCTGCAGTCAGCAGGGACATCCCCAACTAGATCAGGCTGTCCAGGGCCTTGCTGAGCCTCACCTTGAATATCTCCAGGGATGGAGCCCCAACCACCTCCCTGGGCAACCTGTTCCAGTGTTCCATCACCCTCATAGTGAAAAACTTCTTTCTGATATCCAATCTAAATCCACCCTTCTCTGGTTTGAAGCCATTGCCCCTCATCCTGTCACTGCAGGACTTTGTAAACAGTCTCTCTCCATCCTTCTTGTAGTCCCCTTCAGGTACTGGAAGGCTGCTATTAGGTCTCCCTGCAGCCTCCTCTTCTCCAGGCTGAACACCCCCAGCTCCCTCAGCCTGTCCTCATAGCAGAGCTGCTCCAAGCCCCTGATCATTTTCATGGCCCTCCTCTGGACCCTCTCCATCAGCTCCATCTCCTTCCTATATCGAGGGCTCCAGACCTGCACACAGTACTCCAGGTGAGGTCTCAGCAGAGCAGAGCAAAGTGTCAGAATCACCTCTCTGGCTCTGCTGGCCACACATCTTTTGATGCAGCCCAGGCTGTGATTTGCCTTCTGTGCTGAAAGCTCACACTGCCTGCTCCTGTCCAACTTCTCATCCATCAGCACCCCCAAGTCCTTTTCCTCAGGGCTGCTTTCTATCACCTCCTCCCAGTCCGTATTGATAGTGAGGATTGTTCCAGCCCAGGTGCAGAGCCCTGCACTTGCTGTTGTTGAACCTCATGAGGTTCACCTGGGCACCACCTCTCCAGCTTGTCCAGGTCCCTCTGGATGCCATCCTGTCCCTCTGGTGTATCAACAACACCACACAGCTTGGTGTCATCTGCAAACTTGCTTCTTCAGATGTTGACTGATCAGTGTCAACTGGGGAACTCCTGGAGCAGTCTCTGGTGCAGGATGTTCTCAGGAGAAGGACACAGCTTTGACACTAAATCAAAGGCAGACTGTTAGGACTCAGGCTTTTATTAGTACTGCTTTAGCAAAACGTGTATAGCTGGTGTGAAAGTTCACATGACTCAACTACGAACCTCTTGAAGCCTTGCTCAAGGATCTTCAAGGGATTTGCAGAAGCAAGTAATAAGGTTGGAGCTTTTCATTGGAATTGTTCAGGTCTACAGACTGACAAAACAGCCCCTAAGAGCCAGGCTTTCTCTTGATTTGCAGTAAGGAAGCGAGGAAAAGCATTTACATTGGTTCAGTTCACGTTCAGCAGAACAGAAACCACGAATTCTGTTTTTCCAGGTCACTTTCTAAATATACACACTCGCTCTGTTCTTCTCATGTGAATTCCCTGGAGGTTGTCTGCAAGCCACCCCCTCACTCAGTGACAGAGCAACAATAAGGGGTGTGTGCTTCAGTACTACAAACAGAAATAATAAAAGTGTATCTCTCTCTGCCCCTGTAGGCTTCTAACCCAGATCCCATATCCTACTTCCTCTACTGCAGTGACCCTATGCTTCTGATCCACAGAATCACAGAATTATTGAGGCTGGAAAAGACCTCTGAGATCATCAAGCCCAGCCTATGACCCAACACCACCACATCAGCTACACCATGCCACCAAGTGCCACATCCAAGCTTTTCTTCAAGACCTCCAGGGATGGAGACTCCACCACCTCCCTGGGCAGTCCATCCCAGTGCCTAATCAGCCTTGCTGTCAGGAAGTGCTTCCTAAGAGCCAACCTAAACCTCCCCTGGAGCAGCTTCAGGCCATGCCCTCTTGTCCTGTCACAAGCTGCCTGGGAGAAGAGCCTGAGCCCCACCTGACTACAACTTCCTTTTAGGTAGTTGTAGAGAGTGCTAAGGTCCCCTCTGAGTCTCCTCTTCTCCAGGCTGAACACCCCCAGCTCCCTCAGCCTTTCTTCACATGATTTTTGCCTCCAGCCCCCCCACCAGTCTCATCACTAAGTCCTCACTCCACTCTTCTAGTTGCTGGTAGGGGCACACTTCTGCAGGTCATGCACATATGAATGCAGTATGGTGCACAACATGAAAAAAATACCAGTTCCTCACTTTGAAGTCAATTACATCTATCAGTGCTTGTGGCAGAACAGGCATACTGCCTTACCTGAAGTACTGTGTCCAGTTCTGGAGCCACTATTACAGGAAGGATCTGAAGGTGCTGGAAGGTGTTCAGAGAAGGGCCACCAGGATGAGCAGAGAGCTGGAGCTCCTCTCCTATGGAGACAGACTGAGAGAGTTGGGGTTGTTCAGTCTGGAGAAGAGAAGGCTTAGAGGAGACCTTCTTGTGACCTTCCAGGATCTGAAGGGGGCTACAAGAAAGCTGGGGAGGGACTTTTTAGGGTGTCAAGTAGTGATAGGACTGGGGGGAATGGAGCAAAACTATAGGAGGGGAGATTTATATTAGACATTAGGAAGAAATTCTTCCCCATGAGGGTGGTGAGACACTGGCACAGGTTGCCCAAGGAGGTGGTGGAAGCCTCATCCCTGGAGGTTTTTAAGGCCAGGCTGGATGTGGCTGTGAGCAACCTGCTGTAGTGTGAGGTGTCCCTGCCCATGGCAGGGGGGTTGGAACTGGATGATCCTTGAGGTCCCTTCCAACCCTGACATTTCTCTGGTTGTATATATTGCTCCTCTACCATAGCTCTCTCATATGTGTAGAGCTCAGCATTTCTGAACATCCTTTGAAAAGGATCCAAAATTGCTAATAAATTGAGGAGATGTTTTTTGTCAGTGGGAGGAGGGATGTGTGCTAAGTGGCCAACAGTAGCTGTGAGTATGGGCTAAAAGGTTCATCCAATACTCAGTGAATAGATGATTGACACCACACAATCAAACACAATTGGGAAAGTTCTTTGCTCATTGACAATTAAAGATTGAGGTATCTTTAAGGAAGCCACAGAGCTGCTTCTGCAGCTTCTGTGCCATGAGTGAGGTGGTGTGAGAGCTCAGGGGGATTCCAGAGAGCAGAGAGAACTGGTACAGAGACAGCACAGTTCACCCTGCCCTGGATTTACCCTGGGCTAGAAGCACGTCTGGGAATATTTTTACTTTCCACATTGCTCATATTCAAGTGTTTGGGTCAAAGAGAGAAATGTTGAGTTTTCTCTTATTTTAAACTGTGTGTTGCAAGTTAATGCTGCAGTGAAGCATCTTCTGTAAGAGATCCTCTTGTGTTCTGATTTCACAGAATCAACCAGGTTGGAAAAGACCTCAGAAATCATCAAGTCCAACCTATTACCTAATACCTAACCCTTGCTGACAATTAAACCATGGCTCCAAGTGCTACAGTCCAGCTTTTTTTGAACACCCCCAGGGCAGTGACTCCACCATGTCCCTGGGCAGCCCATTCCAATGGCCAATTACTCCTTCTGGGAAGAACTTTCTCCTCACCTGGAACGTAAACTTCCCTTGGCACAGCTTGAGACTTTGTCCTCTTGTTCTGCCACTGGTTGCTGGGAGAAGAGACCAACCCCCACCCATCTACAACATCCTTTCAGGTAGTTGTAGAGAGCAACAAGGTCTCCCCAGAGCCTCCTCTTCTCCAGGCTAAACAATTTCTTGAGTTTCGGCTTCGGATGTGTTCCCTGATTGTGGGATGAAGGGCAAAAGGTTGTGACTACAGCTGCTAAAGCTGACATGCAAGGTAGCATTACAGTGTCTGGCTTGGCTGATATCAGCTAGGTGGCCATGGCAAGTGGGGCTCACTGTGGGCATCATGTTCCACTCCTTCCCCCCAGGTCACAGAATCCCACCCAGAATGTTAGGGGTTGGGCATTGCGCTGCAGCCAGGCAGCTGTGCTGCTGTGGGTGCTCAGAGCAGCTCTCCACATTCCTGTCATGTTGCAGACACAAACTGGACACGCTTTGAAAGCAAGGGAACTGGGTGGTGAGACATCTGTTTCAGCAAGGGAGAGAGTATTTCTGTGCATAGTGAGGATGGGGTGAAGCAGACAGCATCATCAAGAGAATTTGCAAGGATTAGGAGGGGCTGCAGGGCTCTGCAAGGCCAGAAGTCCAGGCCTTTAAGCTAGGAAGTGTTGGTACCAAGTGCCTCTGACATTTAAGAAAAAGGGACAAATAGCATCCCTGTTTAACACCATCAGGATAAGCTCAAAGGAAGGAAGAGTTATTCCTGCACAAACCCTATAGCTACTCCATGTTTGGGAAGATAAATGGTAACCCCCCTGCCTCCTCTAAACAAAATAACGTCTCCCACTTTCCCTTGTCATAGAAGCATAGAATGATCCAGGCCAGAAGGCACCTCCCAGGGTCATCCAGTCTGACCTCCCCACAGTCAGCAGGGACATCCCCAACCAGACCAGGTTGCCCAGGGCCTCCTTGTCCACCTATTTCACTGTGCCTGCAGCATAAAATTTTAAATATGACCCAAATTACATCTTTGAGTTCTTTCCCCCCCCCTTTTTTTTCTTCTGCAAGCCATACTTTTCTAGAAACATTTCCTGCAATATTCTCATTCTGCATGGAAGTCTTAGAACTGTTTTGCATTTACATGCAAGGCTATGCAGCTGGATTTTGGCAGAGCAGCTCACAGCTGTAGTTTGGGGTTTGGGTTTTCTTTTCTTCATTTTCTTTTCTTCATTTTCTTTGTTTCCTACCTTGCAGGATTGTGGCTCCTGTACCCCACAGAGAGGTCAGCTTATTTCCACATGCAACAGTAGATGCCATAATAGACGACTTGAGTGGATCACTGCAGCAAGACCAGGGTGATACAAGCAGCAAGGGCCAGAGGCTGTGGGCAGAGGGACCTGCTCAGGCACCCTGCTCTCAGCTCCTCTCTCTGCTGTGACAAGCTCACCACAAGAAACTGGCAGGCTTGTCAGCATGGCATCAGCAGAAATGAATGCTTGGTTTGGAGAGGTGAGCACTGGAGGAGCTGCAGGCAGTGCTTGTTCCTTTTCCATTTAAGAGCAGGGAAAAGGGCAGCCTTTGTGAGCCTCACCAGCCCTGGTATCCTATTGACACCCCGAACTGCTGGCTTGAGAATCAGAATAAATGATGACAATAGCATAAGCAGAACAAGGGGAGCTATTAGTGTACAAAACAAAGGCTTTTCTTCTGGATTTGCAGACATTTTTAGTTTCACTGTCCCAGAAATGTCAGTGGATTAAAAGAACAACTTCAGCCATAGCTCAGCTCCGGTGTCATTTACATCTCAGGTTCTCGCACTTCCCTGGCTGGAGGCACTGAAGGTGGGTGTGAAACAGATTCTTGACAACAGATTTGAAAAATGAGAGCCTAAAAAGTTAGAAACCCTTCCCCCACCTCCCCCCAATTCCCCCAGTCCCCTCCCAGTTCTGCAGAAGCTGCTGGATGTTCAGAGCTTGGGAAAAAAAAAAAAATCAGCCAGTCATGCACATCCAGATGTAGGTATTAGGGACCCTCTAAGAAGAAAGAATCTTGTTCTCTGAGACCAGTTCATCCAATACCTCTTATAAGATGGTGAGGCTCAGTTCTGCTGATCATCACAAAAGCAAAGGCAGAGACTACTCAGTATTCCAGTGGCTGATTTTTATTCAAAGGCCATGATACTTGCCCTTGACACAAGAGCTGCTGAGAACCAACACTGTATTTTTTTGCCCATGGGATCACAGGATGTTAGGGGTTGGAAGGGACCTCCAAAGATCATTGAGTCTAATGTCACTGGCAGACCAGGACCATAGAATCCAACATAGGTCACACAGGAATGCATCCAGATGGGTTTGGAAAGTCTCCAGAGAAGGAGACTCCACAACCTCCATGGGCAGTCTGTCCCAGGGCTCTGTGACCCTCACAGTGAAGTTCTTCCTCGTGCTGAGGCAGAACCTCCTGTGCTGTATTTTCTATCCATTGCCCCTTGTCCTATCCCAGGCTGCAAGTGAGCAGAGCCTGTCCCCTCCCTCTTGACACTCAGCCCTCAGATATTTAGAAACATTTATTAAATTCCCTCTCAGTCTTCTCTTCTCCAGGCTAACCAGCCCCAGGGCTCTCAGCCTCTCCTCACAGGGCAGTGTTCCAGTCCCTTCATCATCCTGGTAGCTCTCTGTTGGACTCTCCAGCAGATCCCTGTCCCTCTTGAACTGGGGAGCCCAGAACTGGATGCAATATTCCAAGTGAGGCCTCACCAGGGCAGAGTTAGAGGGGGAGAAGAACCTCCCTGGATCTGCTGGACACACTCCTCTGAATGCACCCCAGGATCCCATTGGCCCCCAGGGCACATTGCTGTCCCATGGATAACTTTTTGTCCACCAGCACTCCCAGTTCCTTCTCCACAGGCTGCTCTCTAGCAGATCACCTCCTAACCTGTACTGCTGCAATTTATTCTTCCTTCCCAGATGCAGGACTTATCCTTGTTGAACCTCATTGTGTTCCTCTCTGCCCAGCTTTCAGTCTGTCCAATTCTTGCTGAACGGCCACCCAGCCCTCAGGTGTCTCAGCCAAGCCCACTGTCTCATCCCTCTGCACTCAGGTGACACCAGCAATCTCAGAATTGTGGAATCATAGATTTGTTTCTGTTGGAAAAGACCTCTAAGACCACTGAGTCCAACAGTTGACCTAACATTGTTATAACCATTTACTCATGTCCCCATGGTTTTTGAACACCCCCAGTGATGGTTACTCCACCACCTCCCTGGGCAGCCAGTTCCAATGCCTGGCAGAAGTGAGAGCAAGGCTTGGAAAAGCTGGAAAACTGAGTTACTTCAGTTTGGAGGCATCACTTCAAGTCAGGTCAAAGCTCTGTCGAGAGGAGTTGACAAATAGATCCTTCGGAACTGAAACCAGCATTGAATGGCTTCTGGGCTTTGTTTCTGGCTCTTCAGTTCAATACTTGTCCTAAAAGCCACATTCACATTAAAAATAAAAATACAAATATGAGACTTGAATAGTGAGGAGAAGCTTTTGTTCATTTCTGAGCTGATTACTCTCTCCCAGGGTTTTGCTGCGAGCGCAGAAGCTGTGTTGCTCCTGATTTACTTGGCTGTAGTGGAAAGTTCCTCTGCAATTTTAATGGCTTGTAAAACTTGAGATTAAGATTTAATGGATGTGTTAGCAAAACACATTTTTGGGCTTGTAGCATGATTTCATGCTATGATGCCTACATTGACTTGGTTAGTTACAAACCTGCTTCACTTTCCGCTCCCAATATATTTCTAATTAACAAAGGCATGGCTGAAATATTGAAAATCTCCTTTATCAAAGAGATGTAGGCCCTGTAATTATTCTTCCTGGGTTTTTTCTCCTCCCCCCTCTTTCATTCCCAGAAAGGGATTTTGTGCTCTTTACTACCTCAGGAAACCTCATTCTCTCCACAACCTACAAACTTCCCTCCACTTCCTGAGCGTTGCCTTCCCCCCTGCACATGGCTGATTTATTAGAGCTCTGAGTCCACAGAATTGCTCACACAGAGCACTCACACCATCATTCATTATTTATATGAAGTGCTTTACAGGCAGTTCATGGCAGGACGACAACAGGACACCACTGCTTACAAGGGTCAGGGCTCAGCTTGCTTGAACTTCCCACAGCAGCCAAGGAAACGCCATGGTCTTGGTGGAGGGGAGTCACTTTGCTGGGCTAAAGGTGGTTTTGCATGGCTTCATGGGGGCCTGACGTGGACTTGGGCACCCAGTGCATAGCTGAGAAGTGTGAGCAGCTCAGGCTGACAGACCCCTGGTGCAATCACAGTATCACAGGATGTTAGGGCTTGGAAGGGACCTCTGGAGATCATTGAGTCCAACCCCCCTGCCAGAGCAGGGCCATAGAGTCTAACACAGGTCACACAGGAATGCATTCAGATGGAGATTGAAAGTCTGTAGAGAAGGAGACTCCACTACCTCTCTGGGCAGCCTGTTCCAGTGTTCTGTGACCCTCAGAATGAGGAAATTCCTCCTCATGTTGAGGTGGAACCTCCTGTGCTGTAGTTTCCATCCATTGCCCCTTGTCCTATCCCAGGGTGCAAGTGAGCAGAGCCTGTCCCCTCCCCCTTTACCCCCAGCCCTCAGATATTTATAGACATTTATTAAATTCCCTCTTAGTCTTCTCTTCTCCAGATGAAACAGCCTGAGGTCTCCCAGCCTCTCCTCATAGGGCAGTGCTCCAGTCCCTTGTGTACTGCTAAGGTGCTGAAGTGTGGAAAAACTATTTATAGGGCAGTGAGCTTGAAAATGCACTGTCCTGAGAAGCACAGCAAGACAGAGTCCTTGCCCCAGCTGCATTACAAAGGGCTGGCAGCAGTTATGCCAGAGGAAAAAGCACTGAATCTCCCCCTGCTGACTGCAGAGGGGTTTGGACTAGATGACCTTTGGAGGTCCCTTCCAACCCAAGACCATTCTATGATTCAAGTAGAGACATTCACTGCTCTCTGTGTGCTGTGATTAGGGGGACAAAACTGTGAGGAGAAACACAGGATGGAAGACTTCCAAATCTGTCCCAAATCACTAGCCAAGGCAGGGCAGCACCATGCCACTGGCACAAATCCAGGGTTCATATCTTTAGTGCTATGTGGTGCTCTGATTTCACCCTGGCTCCAAAGGGTTGTGGTGAGACTGGAACAGATGGAGAGGAGGGGGATCAAGGCAGCTTCTGTATCAGGAGCAGATGAGTGAGGAAGAACTTGTCAACCTGGAAAACAGACAGCTGAAGGGCATGTGACAGAGGTCTGTAAAAAATGCAGAAGACTTGGCAGAAGATGAATGGATAGGTACAGACTGATGGTTTTCTGTTCCTGTAAGGAATCACAGAATCAACCAGCTTGGAAGAGACCTTCAAGATCATCAGGTCCAACTGATCACTTAACCCCATCTAATCAACTAGACCATGACACTAAGTGCCTCATCCAGGCTTTTCTTAAACACCTCCAGGGACATTAACCCCACCACCTCCCTGGGCAGCCCATTCCAATGGCCAATCTCTCTTTCTGGGAAGAACTTCTTTCTAAGATCAAGCCTAAACTTGCCCCTGCACAGCTTGAGACTGTGTCCTCTTGTTCTGTTGCTGGTTGCCTGGGAGAAGAGGCCAACCCCCACCTGGCTACAACCTGCTTTCAGGTGGTCATAGAGAGCAATGAAGTCTGCACTGAGCCTCCTCTTCTCCAGGCTAAACACCCCCAGCTCCCTCAGCAGCTCCAATGAGTGAATGAAGAGACATCAGATGGAGTTGGTGGGAGCTAGGCACAAGAGAAACCAATGAGTTGGTCCTGTGTTAATCAAACAGTGGAAGAAATACAAGGAATTTATACTGAATGTGGGACAAGATCAAGAAAGAGATACACCAAATATAACTGGTCTGGAAGTCCTGGAGCTTCAAGCACTGGAGGCTGGTGGAGGTAGGAGGTGTGGGGGGCACTAAGGACACATATTGCCCCTGGTTCTTTTTTCTTGGTATTTTTGTATATCAGGCACTTGCTTTTGCCCATGTCTTAGATACAAGACACTGAACCTAGTGGACTTTTTTCTGGCTGAGTAAAGCTGTTCCCATAGTTTGTGATTATGAGAGAATCCGTAATTTTCATCAGAAATCTGATGCACAAAGAAATGAAACCACAGGGGCTGTCACTGTGCGTTCAGTCAAAGCTTTTGTGTCTCCCTTGGGACAGGCTGAAGCAACTCTCATTGCTGTATATATATTAGGAGCTAGGGCTGTTTAGTTTGGAAAAGAGGAGGCTGAGGGGAGACCTCATTGCTCTACAAATACCAGGGAGAGGTTGGTGCTGGTCTCTTCTCACAGGGAATTAGTGATAGAACAAGAGGGAATGGCCTCAAGCTGCCACTGGGTAGGTTTAGACTGGACATTAGGAAACATTTTTCATGGCAAGAGTGGTCAGGCTGCCCAGGAAGGTGCTTGAGTCCCCAGCCCTTGGTGTGTTTCAAGGTGGTTTGGATGTGGAGCTTGGGGCTATGGTTTAGGGGTGCACCTTGTAGAGTAGTGTTCTGGGTTGGACTTGGTGATCCTGAGGGTCTTTTCCAACCTGAATGTTTCTGTGGTATCCATGCAGAATTATGAAGGTAGAAGCATCATTCCTGTGTCAGATGTACTTTACTGTATGTGACAAAAACAATTATTTGCTACCTGTCCTGTTTCCACCTTGGCAGTGTGAGTTCAGTGAGAAGTGATGAAGGAAAAAGGTCCTTTGGTTCAATGTTAAGAAGGTAGAGCTGTTGCATGAGATGTGTTTTGTCAAGTTTATAACAGTTAATAGAAACCTAAAGTACACAAGGTCTGTGAGTTCAATGTGTTTTAAGGCCATGCTTAAACTCATTAACCATCAAAGAGGAAAAAAACATTAAGGCCAGTAAGAATCTGGAACTTTGTTTCTCCCTTCTGCTCTATGCAAGAGACCAATTTTTTTCCTTTTTTTTTTTTTTGTTGGTGGTGGGTGGGGTGTGTAGTGCATATTCTGGCTCTGCAGTGCAGAAATGTCAACTTCACAATTAAATGAATATGGATCGAGGAATGTTTGAAGGACCATTTCTGCTGGGTGTTCAGGGCTGCAAAACCCTCCAGTGAATCAACACTCCATCATTCTGTTATCCATCTCCATCACTTTGCATCCTGGCAGAGGCAGGATTAGCTCTGCATTTAAAGTACTGTGCACAGCTGAGAGTTCTGTAAAACAGAAAAGAAAAAAAAAAAGAGGGAAAAGGAAAAAAGGAAGGGTAGAAATCCTCCTGTCCAGCCAAACAGGACTGATTTAGGGTCATGCATTCCTGATCTCCTCTTTTGACAGCCTGTGGTTTCATATTTTCATTTGTAAAACCTCAATAGGTGGTGATTGATTTGTAAAGGAAGAAAGAAAAACCAAAACAAAATCACAGTTTTTGTAGAAGTTTCTTAAAAGGCCTTCATTTGGACCAGCTTAGTGGTTTTCTGCTCAGCAAATTCACCACTGCTCTGGGAGCCTCAGAATCAAGCATCATTTTTGTTTTAAGGCATACTGTTCTTTTCTAGCTGCCTGTCACTTTAGGATTGACAACTGTTGGTCTGAGAAGAGAAAAGGAAGTTAAAGGAAGAGTTGTCAGCACATGACTAAAGCTCACTGACACTTGAGTTTACCATATGAGTGATCCTGGAGGTCATTGCACTTGGGTCTACACAGTCACATTTACTTACCCTCTCTCACTGAAGCATGCTGGCAATGATCTCACACCTCCTAGCTGAGCAAAACTGATGTGCTGCTCCTCACTTCCCTGTGGTCATTTCAGTTATTACAGCAAGTCTGAGTGGCAGATTTCAGCTGCAGCACTGATTGCTGTGTTTTGAGGGTGACCAGAAAAGGCAGAAGAGGGCTAAAGTTGTAGTTCCTTTGCTCATGAAAGGTGGTATGTATTTGTGAGTCTTATAGATAAGAGGGAAGACTAACATTTCAGGGATTATTTTCTTTGCTCCATCATCAAATGTGTGTGCTTTACCTGTAATCCCATTTGCCAAGGAGCTCCTGCACTGCTCTGTGTCCACAGAATCATAGACATGTCAGGGGTGAAAGGGACCTCAAGCATCACCCAGTTCCAACCCTCCTGCCATGGGCAGGGACACCTCACACTAGGTCATGTTGCTCAGAGTCACATCCAGCCTGGCCTTAAAAACCTCCAGGGATGAGGCTTCCACCACCTCCCTGGGCAACCTGTGCCAGTGTCTCACCACTCTTATAGGGAACAATCTCTTCCTAACACCCAATCTGAATCCACCCACTTCTATTTTTGCTCCATTCCCCCCAGTCCTATCACTCCCTGATATCCTAAAAAGTCCCTCCCCAGCTTTCTTGTAGCCCCCTTCAGATACTGGAAGGCCACAAGAAGGTCTCCTCGGAGCCTTCTCTTCTGCAAACTGAACAGCCCCAACTCTCTCAGTCTGTCTCCATAGCAGAGGAGCTCCAGCCCTCTGATCATCCTCATGGCCCTTCTCTGAACACGTTCCAGCACCTCCAGATCCTTCTTGTAACAGTGGCTCCAGAACTGGACACAGTACTGCAGGTGGGGTCTCAGCAAAGGTGATTAGAGGGAGAGAATCACCCCTCCCGACCTACTGGCCACACTTCTCTTGATGCAGCACTATTGGCTTTCTGGGCTTCAAGTGCACATTAGTGGCTTCTGTTGAGCTTCTCACCCACCAGTGTCCTCGAGTCCTTTTCTGAGGCAGAGCTACTGGTGTGCACATCAATGAAGAGTGCTCCAGCCTGCCTAGCAGAAGCCTGCACCTACCATTCCTACTGTTTTGGAAAGCCTTTCTAATAATGGCAGGTGAAGACAAGAAGTCTTGACTCACTTCATGGTGCCTTAAAAACCTCAAGGTTTTTGCTGCAAGGTTCTTGCTTGTAGAAAGATGTCTTCTTCTGTGGTATGGTGCTAATATTCAGTTGCTACAAATCTACAGTTGTTCCACAAATCTCTTTGTAGAAAACTTACTTGTTTTATCTGAGATTGATCTGAACCACTGTAATCCATTACATTCAGATTGACTTAAAGGAAATGCTGTTATTTGTAGGTATAGGCAATGTAGACCTGCAGCCTCAAGATTCTTACAGATTCACTTACCTGACAACCTTTAATATGATCTTGTTTGCTTGCTTCTTGTTTGGTTTTTCTTTTTTTCTTCTTTTTTTTTTTTTCCCTTTATGATACAATAGAAATCAGGAGGGAGCAGGGGTTGTTTAGCCTGGAGAAGGTCTCTTCATTTAATCATCTAGCTTAACCCCCTGCCTCCCCCACCACCCCCCTTCCTCTTTCCAAAGCAGCTCCTGTTCCCTCTACACCATCCTCCTCCCTGCCTAAACAGCTCCTGCTCCACCATTTCTGCAGCCATCCCAGAGCCAGGGCAAGACCCTCCCCCAGCCAAGACACCCCCCAGAGGGGCTCAGCCCCAGCCAGGAGGCTCAGCAAGCACCCCTGGATGATATTGGAGCAGTTGTCAATGTCAGCCCTAACTAACCGGGGGGGCCACCAGGCCCCCAGCCTTTGAGCATCCATCACCAACACCCAGTGTGCACCATGGGGACTCACCAGGGTGGAGAAGGGGCAGATATGGTGAGAAAGGGGAGGTGGTGGTGAAAGGAGAGTATTTTAAAATACCTTCATAGAACTTTCATAATGCACCACTGCAGCTGATGGTTTGCTTTGCCTCCATGCAAAAAGAACAAACCCACCAATACTTCATCAAATAAAGCACAATGCTGGCCATGACAATGAAATCTTTCCATAGTTATCACTTTGCTTGGTAGGGAAATCTGTGCTTTTCAGATCAAGATAACAAGTTTTAACAAAAACAAACAAACAAAAGTCCTACTAGAGTGAATTTTCTCCCTGGATTTACTGTTGTGTTTGATATCTGAAGTGCCCGTTTCTGGTTTTGCTCATTGAGTGTTGTTATGGTTCTGCTGTTATCAGTTACCCCCAGGGGGGTTGTGGAGTCTCCTTCTCTGGAGACTTTCCAAACCCACCTGGATGCATTCCTGTGCAGACTACCCTAAGTGATGCTGCTCTGGCAGGAGATTGGATCTGATGATCTCTGGAGGTCCCTTCCAACCTCTGATAGACTGCGATGTTACACATATTCCAGTATTATAAATGCTGGAATAGACTCCCCAAGGAGGTGGTTGAATCACTGTTCCTGGGGGTGTTTAAAGAATTAAGAGATGTGGTGCTAAGGGACATGGTTTGACACCAGACTTGGTAGAGCTAAATAATGGTTGGACATAATCTTAAAGGTCTCAATTCTGTGATTCTGTAGCTCCTCCATGGTTCATGAGGTCAAAAACTGAATCCATCCATCTGCCTGCCAGATGATGTCATAGAATCATAGAATCAGAATCAACCAGGTTGGAAGAGACCTCCAAGATCATCCAGTCCAACCTACCACCCAACCCTGTCCAATCAATCAGACCATGGCACTGAGTGCCTCATCCAGGCTTCACTTGAACATCTTCAGTGATAGCAACTCCACCACCTCCCTGGGCAGCACATTCCAAGGGGCAATCTCTCTCTCTGTGAAGAACTTCCTCCTAATCTCCAGCCTAAACCTCCCCTGGCACAACTTGAGACTGTGTCCTCTTGTTCTGCTGCTGGTTGCCTGGGAGAAGAGACCAACCCCCACCTGGCTACAACCTCCCCTCAGGTAGTTGTAGACAGCAATGAGGTCTCCCCTGAGCCTCCTCTTCTCCAGGCTAAACACCCCCAGCTCCCTCAGCCTCTCCTCACAAGGTTTGTGTTCCCGGCCTCTCATCAGCTTTGTTCTCTGGACACATTCCAGTACCTCAGCATTATAGAGAAATCACCTGGATACAAGCAGGCAGCACTGGTGCTTTAAAGACATTCGTTCCACATCAATTGTTCTGCAGGCTGTCAAAATCTGGTGTGTTCCTAACTGCAGTTTTAGATCCTTCCATTGATCTTCACAGGTTTGCACTGTGCATGCCAACTGCACTGCTTGCACAGCTGACGTGGTGGTGGTTGCTCTGCTCTGTAGGACCAAGGTGGGATTGGGAGAGGAAATAGCAAGTCATCACTCTCTCTGTGCTTGTCTGAATTTATGTGATTCAAGGTCAGGTTTCCTGTGTTAGGGTTTCAGAATTAATGTCAAACAAATGACAGGTTAAAAATACTGACCCAGAGCATATTTTTGTGTCTTGTTGTCTTAACTTGTGTCTCGATTTCCTTGCTGTTTTATGAGAATTCTCGATTCTGGAAGTGTCTGATGAGTACCTGCAGAGTAGCAGGTCACTCATACAGCTTTCCTATTCCCTCTACCACTGTGTTTTCATGGGAAAAACCTTAATTCTTGCACAGGGTTGTCTGTCCTGGTTTTTCTTTTGTTTCTGAAATGAGCAGTGTGCCCAGGTGGCCAAGAAGGCCAATAGCATCCTGGCCAGCATCAGGAAGAGTGTGGCCAGCAGGAGCAGGGAATTCATTCTGCCCTGTACTCAGCTCTGGTTAGACCACACCTGGAGTACTGTGTCCAGTTCTGGGCTCCTCAATTTAAGAAGGACATTGAGATACTTGAATGTGTCCAGAGAAGGGCAACAAGGCTGATGAGAAGTCTTGAGCACAGCCCTGTGAGGAAATGCTGAGGGTGCTGGGGGTGTTTAGCCTGGAGAAGAGGAGGCTCAGGGGAGACCTCATTGCTGTCTACAACTACCTGAAGGGAGGTTGTAGCCAGGTGGGGGTTGGTCTCTTCTGCCAGGCAACCAGCACCAGAACAAGAGGACACAGTCTCAAGCTGTGCAGGGGGAAGTTTAGGCTGGAGGTGAGGAGAAAGTTCTTCCCAGAAAGAGTAATTGGCCATGGGATGTGCTGCCCAGAGAGGTGATGGAATCATTCTCCCTGGAGATGTTCAAAAAAAGCTTGGATGTGGCACTTGGAGCCATGGGTTAGTTGTCAGGAGGTGTTAGGTATTAGGTAATAGGTTGGACTTGATGATCTCTGGGGTCTTTTCCAACCTGCTTGATTCTGCTATTCTGCAAGCCAGAAACTGAGAACCCCTTTCCCTGACAGGTGTCTGAGGTGCAAATGCATCCAAATAGGAAAAGGGAATGAAGTGAATAATAAATGATAGGGAAAACTGCAATGCAGGAGATGTTCCCTTTCTGGGGGTGTTGAACAGGAATCCAGGGTTTGATTTACCTATTTCTTACACTAGAAAGAGACTGAAAAATGTAAAATGTTGCCAAAAATCCAGAGAGACCTTGAAGGATAATATCAACGCATACCCTGCAAGGGGTTTCTTCATAAGGAGAGAGACACAGAAGCTTTGACCCTTTCCAGGGAGGCACACTCCCCTTTGCAAAGCTGCCACTGTAACAGCACTGGTGCAACCATGGTTACATCCAGCCTGGTGTCTGGAAAGCTTCCAGACAGCAGCTTGCTTTCTTGAAATGAGCACCAAGGAGACAGAGAGGGAGGTTAGCAAGAAAGTATTTATCTTTACTAGTGTTTTCCTTTCCTTTGAAAGGGAAAAGTCAGTGTTGTGCAACACAGCAATCTTAGAAAGAAAGAAAGCTTCCCTCCACCTCCCTCTGCAATCATACAGTGTCACAGGAAGCCAGAAATGGCCCTGGGGTAACTCCTTGTTTTTCCTTGTTGTTTTTTTTTTTTTTTTTTCTTTTCCTCTTTGTTCTATTCGAGTTGACTAATCATACAAATAATCTTGTGGCCTTTTGAAAATGGAAACAAAGTAAAGATTAAAAAGGTTAAAATCTGCATCCACCCAAATATCAGCTGCACCTCAGGGACCGGAGCGGCTCGAGCATCGCAGCAGTAACTCAAAGCCAAATTAGGCAAGTGTGGCTGCTACTCCCTGTGTTAAATGAGGCTCTGCTCCTCCCATGGGCTTCCCTGAACCCTCTCCAGGGTATCTTCATCTTGCAGAATCAGTTCTACAGAGTCCACAGTATCACACTATATCAGAGGTTGAAAGGGACCTCACGAGATCATCAGGTCCAACCCCCATGGATGTGGCTCTGGGCAACCTCATCTAGTGTGAGGTGTACCTGCCCATGGCAGGGGGGTTGGAACTGGATGATCCTTGTGGTCCTTTTCAACCCTAACAAGTCTGTGATTCTATGGTGACTTGTACTCAGCTCTGGTGAGGCCATACCTCAAACAATGTGTCCAGTTTTGAGCACCTCAATCCAAGAGAGATGTGGAGGTGCTGGAGCCAGGGCAGAGGAGGGCAAGGAAGCTGGGGAAGGGCCTGGAGAATAAATCTGATGAAGAGCAACTGAAGGAGCTGGGGATGGTTAGTTTGGAAAAGAGGAGGCTGAGGGGAGACCTCATTGCTGTCTACAACTACCTGAAAGGAGGTTCTGGAGAGGCTGCTGCTGGTCTCTTTTCACAGGGAATTAGTGATAGAACAAGAGGGAATGGCCTCAAGCTGTGCCTGGGTAGGATTAGACTGGACATTAGGAAACATTTTTTGATGGCAAGAGTGGTCAGGCATTGGAATGTGCTGCCCAGGGAGGTGGTTGAGTCACCAACCCTTGGTGTGTTTAAAGGTTGTTTTGACATGGTGCTTGGGGCTCTGGTTTAGGGGTGACCCTTGTAGAGTAGAGTTCTGGGTTGAACTTGGTGCTCCTGAGGGTCTTTTCCAACCTGAATGTTGCTGTCATTCTGTGATTATGAGTCCTGTTGCACCAGGAAGGCCTTTCTGTCATGCTGAAAGGGAAGAGCTGACATCTGCCTGTGGCACATCAGCCTGAACAGCACCAGCATGGCTCACAGCTCACAGGAGAACTGACCAAGTGGGAACCAATGCTTTTCTTTACTTCATGCAGTGGATCCTTTTATCACCAGGATTTTGCCAAGAATCCTCTGCAAAGCCACAACAGCAGTGGAAGGCCCAAGGAGCAGCCTTATAGGGGCAGTCTCTAGGGAATATTTAAACAAGGAAAAGATATCATGCCAGCTCTGCTCTTCTTTTTTGACTCAAATGCAGAAACTCCTTATCAAGAGGATGCAAGGTTCTTTTGAAAAAGAATAAAATAAAACAAACACCAAAAGAGACAAACATTTTTCTGGGAATATCTTCCTGATACACTCTTTCCCCTCTTCTGGGAAAGGAGGACCACCCCAGGGCCTCAGAGACTCATAAAGATAAAGGTTGTCCTACTTAAGCGTGTCGGAGACACCCTTCGAAGAAGCTGGGAGGGAGCGGAAACTCTCTGATGTTGAGAGAATATCCATTAACAGATAAAATGTCTAGAAGGAAGGAAAGGCCACAGTCAGATAGTCGATTTCTTAACTGGGGAGC
This sequence comes from Indicator indicator, assembly GCF_027791375.1. Taxonomy (NCBI): domain Eukaryota; kingdom Metazoa; phylum Chordata; class Aves; order Piciformes; family Indicatoridae; genus Indicator; species Indicator indicator. Next base: position 5,192,437 of record NC_072011.1, on the reverse strand, counting down.
ATTGATTCCCTTCCCTTTTCTTCTATTAAGCATGCACTCTTCAGTGGCTCCAGCATTTCCCCACGGATTTTCACCTGCCTGTTTGAAGGAGCAGGATGTCTGCTGCACTGGGATTTTGAAACCATCCCAACAACATTTCTCTTTGCTGACCCATCCCACTTCCAAAACTCATCCTGGATAAACATAGGCACCATCTTCTCTGATGTTTTTTTTTTTGCTTCCAGCATCAATGGCTGTAAAGCCATCCAACGTGGCCTGGACAGGCTGAGAGCTGGGTGCAGGCAAGCCTCGTGAAGTTCAATGAGGACAAGTGCAGGGTCCTGCATCTGGGGAGGAATAACAACAGGCACCAGGAGAGGTTAGAGGCTGCCCTGCTGGAAAGCAGCTCCACAGAGAAAGACCTTGGAGTGTTGGTGGACAGCAAGTTCTGCATGGGACAGCAATGTGCCCTTGTGGCCAAGAGAGCCAATGGGATCCTGGGGTGCAGCAAGAAAGGTCTCCAGCAGAGCTAGGGAAGTTCTTCTACCTCTCTGCTCTACCCTGCTGAGACCACAGCTGCAATCCTGTGTCCAGTTTTGGGCTTCCCAGTTCAAGAGAGACAGAGACCTGCTGGAGAGAATCCAACAGAGAGCCACGAGGATGCTTAGGGGACTTGAGCATCTCCCCTGTGAAGAGAGACTGAGAGCCCTTGGGCTGTTTAGTGTGGAGAAGAGAAGACTGAGAGGGGATCTGATCAATGTCTCCCAATATGTGAGGGGTGGGTGTCAAGTGGAGGGGGCCAGGCTCTTTTGGGTGGTGCACTGTGATAAGACACTGTGTCCAGTTCTGGAGCCCCTATTAGAAGAGGGATATGGACGTGCTGGAAGGTGTCCAGAGAAGGGCCACAAGGATGATCAGAGGGCTGGAGCACCTCTCCTATGAGGAGAGACTGAGAGAGTTGGGGCTGTTAAGTCTGGAGAAGAGAAGGTTCTGAGGTGACCTTCTTGTGGCTTTCCAGTATCTGAAGGGGGCTACAAGAAAGCTGGGGAGGGACTTTTTAGGCTATCAGGTAGTGACAGGACTAGGGGGAATGGAATAAAGCTGGAAGTGGGGAGATTCAGGCTGGATGTGAGGAAGAAGTTCTTCCCCATGAGAGTGGTGAGAGCCTGGAATGGGTTGTGCAGGGAGGTGGTTGAGGTCCCATCCCTGGAGGTGTTTAAGGCCAGGCTGGATGAGGCTCTGGCCAGCCTGATCTAGTGTGAGGTGTCCCTGCCCATGGCAGGGGGGTTGGAATTGGATGATCCTTGTGGTCCCTTCCAATCCTGACTTATTCTATGACAAGGAACAATGGATTCAAACTTGAACATAGAAGATTTCAGCTCAACATGAGGAGAAACTTCTTTCCAGTGAGGGTGACAGAGCACTGGAACAGGCTGCCCAGGGGGGTTGTGGAGTCTCCTTCTCTGGAGACTTTCCAACCCCACCTGGATGCATTCCTGTGCAGACTCCCCTAAGTGATGCTGCTGTGGCAGGGGGGTTGGACCTGATGATCTCTGGAGGTCCCTTCCAACCTCTGATATACTGTGAGACTGTGATTCTACTCCAGCTTCTGGTTCTCCTGAGTAAACCCAAACACAGAAACAACCTTCTCACCAGACAGCCTGGAATTCCTATGCAATCTCCTTGCTGCCTTTGCCAGAGCAGGGGTCACCAAGCACAGATTTCCAGGGGCAGCTGAAGAAGCTGTACCCTCTATGGCTGCTCAGCTTGTGCAACATCTCCTCCTGTACCACATGCTTAGAGGCCATTCCTGCAGACAGGTCCTTGTGTATTGGAGTTTGTGGTGATTCAGCCACTTGTTTTCACAAATGAGCTTAGTGAATTGGTTAGCTTTATTTTAAATGAAGCATGCCAGGTAAATCCACCAGCTTCAAAGAGCCTTAATGATAATTGTATTTTCCCTTTATTCCTCTGGCTTATTATGAGTGAAAAATGACACAATTTGCTGAGAGTATTCGGTGTGAAGTCCACAGATACAGCATGGGGAGCTTCAGATTGGATGGAAATTTTCCAAAGCTACAAGCATTTCAAAACAGAGTTTTATGAAGGAAGCAAAATTTTAAGCTACATGACTAAGGAACTGCAACAGTTATGCAGCCATTCACAAGAGAAGCAATGTGTTAGGTGTACCTAAAAGAGTCACAAATAATTCTATATTCTATAATTCTATATTCTCCTCAAAATCAGGAGACCTGTTTCCATGACCAGCCCCCTAAGGCTAAAAGAGGTAGCATCTGGAGGGAGATACATTAGAGAGAAGGGTAGGTAAAGAACATTTACTTCCTTCATACTGTATCCTGACCACAGAAGCACAGAAACATGCAGGTTGGAAAAGAGCCTCAGGAGCACCAAGTCCAACCCACAACCCTGCTCTGCAAGGGTCACCCCTAAACCAGAGCCCCAAGCACCACATCCAAACCACCCTGAAACACATCCAGGCTTGGGGACTCAACCACCTCCCTGGGCAGCACATTCCAATGCCTGACCACTCTTGCCATCAAAAAATGCTTTCTAATGTCCAGTCTAGACCTACCCAGTTGTAGCTTGAGGCTGTTCCCTCTTGTTCTATCACTAATTACCTGTGAGAAGAGACCAGCATCAACCTCTCCACAATGTCCTTTCAGGCAAAGAGCAATGAGATCTCCCCTCAGCCTCCTCTTTTCCAAACTATCCATCCTCAGCTCCTTCAGTCACTCTTCATCAGATTTATTCTCCAGGCCCTTCCCCAGCTTCCTTGCCCTCCTCTGCCCTGGCTCCAGCACCTCCACATCTCTCTTGGATTGAGGTGCCCAAAACTGGACACATTGCTTGAGGTATGGCCTCACCAGAGCTGAGCACAATGCTCTCTCCCATAAACCAGCCCTTCCTTGTCTCTGATATATTGCTATAACATATTATCAGAGACCAAGGATTGCTTTTGCTTCCAGTTGTCTCCCATTTCAATTGTTTTCTCTCCCATTCTGAAGCTAGATTACATCTATGGGAAAAGAAGAAGAGATGTGCATTTTCATTTTGTGTATCCTGCTACCCAAACATCACTTCACATTGCCACTCTTCATTTATTTTTTCTCTTCAGAGATGACAGGGTGCCATACTGTCCATAACTCTGCACCTCACTGTTGTGGTTTAAGCTTTCCCAGAGTCCAAAAGCCCAAATGGAACAGATTTAGACTGCTTCCCCTCTCCCTTTTTTCCTGGCAGGGAAAAGCAAATTAGGCAGGAGAAAGAGAGGTAAAAAAGCAAAAGAAACAGTCTTGAATCAATTTGGAAGTAAAAAGATAAGTATAACAAAATATAAAAGGCATTTGAGTAAAAGGAAGGTTAGAAAGGTATAAGGAAAAAAGGTAAATAAAAATATGTACAAAACAAAACCAGACACAGCTGGCAAAGGATTCTCTGGTGCAAGATGGATTCTGTTTAGATGCAGTCCTTAGGAGTCTGGAGCAGCATGGAACAAGCCACAACCACATGGTTACAGCAGAGGAGTAGAGTCTCAGGCAGGCAAGGTCAAGAGAATAGAGGGAGAGGCAGCAAGTGGCTCCCCTTCAAAACCTTTTCAACCCTTCCCCCCTGGGCTGGGTGTAACCTGGCACATTCAGGTGTTCTCCCTGCTTGTGCCAGAGCTGTTACTCAAGCACAAGGTGCACCCATTGCTGTCTCAGTGAGACCTAGAAACTCTGAGCAGCATCAGGAGGCTGAAGAAGCCCAGACTAGCAGAGAGCAATTTCTACATGCATTTGCTGTCTGCTTTGTATCACATTAATTTCCCCTCTCTTCCTCTCTGCTTGTCAGCAGTGGCATAATGGAGAGGTTTATTGAATCACAGAATCACAGGATCAATGAGGCTGGAAAAGACCTCAAGTTTAGAGACAGTCAGAGATCCTAGACTGGACTGAAGGAGCTCATCTGGAAGTGCAATGTCCTGGACAGACAGATGAAAGCTGGAGCTTCATGTGTGGCTTATATCACTGAGAAAGCTGGAGAGGGAAGGAGAAACCCAAGCAGGCTGGCCAGTACCATCACCAGAGTCAATGGAAAGAGGGATTTGAGCAGTGGGAGAGGCTAACACCAGGAAACACTGTGTGGCAGGCAGCCCTGTGTGGAGAGACAGTGTAGGATGGAGAAGCCATGTATGACTGTGCAAGTGAAGCAGAAAGGCCCTGGAATATAGCCAAGGGGAGGCTAGAAATTCTGAAAGCAGCTCATGGAGTCTGGTGAAAACAAAAAGCAGCTTGGAAAAGATCCAGGCTGAAACTGGAAATGAAAATTGCAGACTAGGGGAATAGCTGAAGGTTCAATGAATTTCATGACCCAAGGGAAAAGGAGTAAAACGGCAGTGGGAAAGCATAGATTTTTTTCATGATTTTTTTTTTCTTTTTCTTTGAGAAAAAAGGCAGAGCCCAAACAATGTGAGAGGACAGGACATTAAGATGAAAAATTAAATCATCAGAAAGGATGTGAAAAAAAAAAAAAGCATTGGAGAGGCCAGGTAAAGAAGAAAACATGTGATTTCAGCAGAGAGAAGAGGAGGGTGGGCTGTTTGCAGGTGTGCATGGTAAAGATACCATTATGGGTCCTTCACAATGCTCTAATAAAATTGTGTGTGTGAGTTTAAGAAGTGCAAGTATGTGTCCAGCTTCAATTTTAAGAGGGGGAGTGTGCAGCAGGATGTGTGCAGTGTGAAATGGGAGCACAGAAGCTGGATAGTAGTGGGGGGAGGAAATTGATTTGAAACCAGGCAAAAAAAGGCAGTATTGGCAGAAGAGGAGAAAAAGGAAAGTCTTGTAGTGCAAAAAGATATATGGAATATATTCCTGATTGTAAGGAAAGGGAAAACAGAGAAACAAACAACAAAAGAAGTGTGGCCAGCAGGTTGAGGGAAGTGATTCTCTCCCTTTACTCCACTCTGTGAGACTCCACCTGCAGTATTGTGTGCAGTTCTGGAGATACAAGAAAGATCTGGAGGTGCTGGAATGTGTTCAGAGAAGGGCCATGGGGATGATCAGAGGACTGGAGCTGCTCTCCTATGGAGACAGACTGAGAGAGTTGGGGTTGTTCAGTTTGCAGAAGAGAAGGCTCCAAGGAGACCTTCTTGTGGCCTTCCAGTATCTGAAGGGGGCTACAAGAAAGCTGGGGAGGGACTTTTTAGGGTGTCAGGGAGTGACAGGACTGGGGGGAATGGAGCAAAATCTAGAACTGGGTACCTTCAGATTGGATGTTAGGGAGAAGTTCTTCCCCATGAGGGTGGTGAGACATTGGAACAGGTTGCCCAGGGAGGTGGTGGAATCCCCATCTCAGGGGCTCCTTCCCAAGCCAGGTTGGATGTGGCTCTGAGCAACCTGATCTAGTGTGAGTTGTCCCTGCCCATGGCATGGGGGTTGGAACTGGATGATCCTTGTGGTTCCTTCCAACCCTGACTGATTCTATGATTCTATGATTTAGACCTTATCACTGTTTCCCCTTTTGCCTCCAATGGTAATTTATTTACATTCTGTCACTTTCTGTTCAGGATCTGTGGAAATGTTTTTAGGCACAGCCTAAAACTTCTGCAGTTCCTCAGCCATGCTGATGGCTGTCAGGCAACCCCCCAGGTCAGCTCCTTTCATGGGGCTGTGCCTGTCTCTCATGGGTGTTATGCAATGAAACCTGCTGCACCACAAGAGGCAAATGCCTGGGCAGGCAATGCTGTGCTTGCTGGCTGATGGGCACCTGTGGGGGTCAGTGGGGGGTCTGTGAAGGCTCCTAGCCTTTCTCCACAATGCTAGCCACGTGCAGGGCACTGTGTCTCCCTCCAGGAGGAAATGTGACTTTGCCACTCCAGGTAGCAATGAGGCAAAGAACAGGAAATACGATGGCATGGGTTGAAGCAATGGGGTTCCCCTGCTGCAGCTCCTGCTGTTAGACCCCCTCTGTCCTGACTGCTCTCTTTCCAGAGTGCTTGTATAAACAATTTTAGATGTATTTACAAGCAAAACTACAATTGTGGTATCGCAGTACCACAGTACATCAGAGGTTGGAAGGGACCTCCAGAGATCATTGAGTCCAACCCCCCCACCAAAGCAGGATCACTTAGGATAAGTCTGCACAGGAATGCATCCAGGTGGGGTTGGAAAGGCTCCAGAGAAGGAGACTCCACAACCCCCCTGGGCAGCCTGTTCCAGGGCTCTGTCACCCTCACTGGAAAGAAGTTTCTCCTCATGTAGAATGTTTACATTCCACCACTTTCTGTTCAAGATCTGTGGAAAATTTTCTAGGCACAGCCTGAAACTACCAGAATGAGTCCTAGTGATCAAGTCAACTTGGAGTGTCCTTTCCTGAGCTGAATCACTGAAACTGCAGCTATAGGTCAGCCAGAAGCTTAGGCCAGAGCTGTGCTGCAGTAACTGCTACTCACCTGCATCAGGGTTTAGGTGTCTCTGGGGACAGGTCACAGCTTTTGACTTCAGTGGAAGTTAGTAGGAACTGCAAACTAATGAAGTTTAATGGCTGCCCCTGAGCAAAAAAAAAATTAGAGGTCTCACTGTGAGCAGGTACAATTTGGTCCAGAGGACTGAGCAGGCTCCAGTGGCATTAAATCCATGCCTATGTCTTCATTCTTTTAATAGCCTTGAGATGGAGGGGGAGGGAGAGGGGGGAGGGGCAGTACCCATGCTTGTCCTGCTTGTGATGTTTGAGAGACAGAGCCCTCAAATCTCCAGAAGTGTTTGCTAAGCATGTTATATGTACCTTGGAAATAAAATAATATAAGCCTGTCTGCAGCTGTGTCAGCTGCTATTTCTTTTTCTAGATAAGAATCTCCCTGTTCTCCTCCTTTCTCTGGCTCCTGCTGGCTATCAGATGTCCTGAGATTTCTCTCCTACTCATCCAGCTTTCTGTCCCCTGTGGAGTGAAGAAGCTTAGACTCTGAAAGCTTTCAGAGTTAGCATTTTATGGCTGTCTTCAGATCATGGCTGGTTTGAAAGCTGCTGGTTAGCTTTAACTAGAGAAGAGCAGCTTTGTGTGTGTGTGCATTTAGCAAAGAGTTACTTAAGCATGCAGCAGCAGTTATGGGATTTATATGGTTGTTAACCTTGTTGTCAATACATATCCTATCCATTTGCATACTTCATGTTTGTTTTTCAATGTCTCAGATTTCCTGGAGGGTGCTCACGTGGATAAAGCAGTGTTTTGCAGAAAGGATTGTGCCCTTAGTCCTGTTGATTGGGTCAGGATAGCTGAAATATTTGTGAAACAGAGATTTTTAAACTACTGAGGATGAAAACTAAGCAGCTAAGGCCACAAGCAAATCATAGTGTTCTACTCAAATTCTTAGTACTGTGTTCATCAGTGTAGCTATAACTTGACAAGTGTTACAGTGCACCTTTGTGAGAACTTTTATGTATGCCCCATTTTTCATATGCTAGGATCCCCTCCTCCTCTCCTCTCCTCTCCTCTCCTCTCCTCTCCTCTCCTCTCCTCTCCTCTCCTCTCCTCTCCTCTCCTCTCCTCTCCTCTCCTCTCCTCTCCTCTCCTCTCCTCTCCTCTCCTCTCCTCTCCTCTCCTCTCCTCTCCTCTCCTCTCCTCTCCTCTCCTCTCCTCTCCTCTCCTCTCCTCTCCTCTCCTCTCCTCTCCTCTCCTCTCCTCTCCTCTCCTCTCCTCTCCTCTCCTCTCCTCTCCTCTCCTCTCCTCTCCTCTCCTCTCCTCTCCTCTCCTCTCCTCTCCTCTCCTCTCCTCTCCTCTCCTCTCCTCTCCTCTCTTTTTTCTCTTTTCTTTTTATTTTATTCTTACCTTGAAAGGAACAAACAAACAGTGCTGATCAAACCTGTCATAACACATTCCTTGCTCCAAATAATTTACTCTCCCTTCTTACCTGTGTTCTTCTTTCCTTTCTGGCCTGTGATTTCTCTGGCCTGTGATTATGCCTGGACAAGTTTTGTTCAACATCACTATTAAGGACCTGGATGAGGGGATTGAGTGTAGCCTCAGTAATTTTCCTGATGACACAAAATTGTGTGTGTGTGCAGGGTGACAACAGGCACCAGGGCAGGTCAGGGGCTGCCCTGCTGGAAAGCAGCTCCATGGAGAAAGACCTTGGAGTGCTGGTGGACAGCAAGTTCTGCATGGGACAGCAATGTGCCCTTGTGAGCAAGAGAACCAATGGGATCCTGGGGTGCAGCAAGAAAGGTGTCCAGCAGGGCTAGGGAAGTTCTTCTACCTCTCTACTCTGCCCTGCTGAGACCACAGCTGCAATCCTGTGTCCAGTTTGGGGCTTCCCAGTTCAAGAGAGACAGAGACCTGCTGGAGAGAGTCCAACAGAGAGCCATGAGGATGCTTAGGGGACTTGAGCATCTCCCCTGTGAAGAGAGACTGAGAGCCCTGGGGCTATTTAGTGTGAAGAAGAGAAGACTGAGAGGGGATCTGATCAATGTCTCTCAATAGCTGAGGGGTGGGTGTCAAGTGGAGGGGGCCAGGCTCTTTTGGGTGGTGCACAGTGATAAGACAAGGAACAATGGGTTCAAACTTGAACATAGAAGATTTCAGCTCAACATGAGGAGAAACTTCTTTGCAGTGAGGGTGACAGAGCTCTGGAACAGGCTGCCCAGGGGGGTTGTGGAGTCTCCTTCTCTGGAGACTTTCCAAACCCACCTGGATGAATTTCTGTGCAGACTACCCTAAGTGATGCTGCTCTGGCAGGGGGGTTTGGAGCTGATGATCTCTTGAGGTCCCTTCCAACCTCTGTTCTATGATTCTATGACCACAGCCTCTGCTGCTCACCCTCCTGCCCAGCAGGCAGGGCCAGCACAGCCCACCCTAAGGAATGGCAGCACAAACCCTCAGAAGCTATAGATGGCCATGGAGCTTAGTGTGACAGATACTCCGCAGTGTAAGCTAAACTTAAGATAGAAGATTTTCCAGGCCTTGTGTTTATGCTGTCTGACAGCAGCAGTGATCTCCAGGCACACCTACCACCACAGCTCACCTGCTTTAGGAGCTGAGCAGTTTGACATTTATAGAGGGTAAAAGCCGTCAGGCAGCAGCGGACTGCAAACACAGCTGTGTGTGGGAGGGGAAAGCTTTGCCTGCTGCTCCCTGGCCTGCTGCTGCCCTGCAGGGAATCTCTTCAGTTGTTTCACCTCCACTTGCCATCTCATCCTGTCCATCCTGGTGATCTGCTGCAGAGCAGCCCCAAGGAGTGCTGGTGGGCAACAAGTTCTGCATGGGACAGCAATGTGCCCTGGGGGCTAAGAAGGCCAAGTGGATCCTGGGGTGCATCCAGAGGAGTGTGTCCAGCAGATCCAGGGAGGTTCTCCTCCCCGTCTACTCTGCCCTGGTAAGACCTCACCTGGAATATTGTGTCCAGTTGTGGGCTCCCCAGTTTGAGAGGTACAGGGATCTGCTGGAGAGATTCCAATAGAGAGGTACCAGGATGATGAAGGGACTGGAGCACTGCCCTATGAGGAGAGGCTGAGAGCCCTGGGGCTGGTTAGTCTGGAGAAGAGAAGACTGAGAGGGGAATTAGTGTCAAGAGGGATGGGACAGGCTCTGCTCACTTGCACCCTGGGATAGAACAACGGGCAATGGATATAAACTACAGCACAGGAGGTTCCACCTCAACATGAGAAAGAAATTCTTCACTGTGAGGGTCACAGAGCACTGGAATAGGCTGCCCAGAGAGGTTGTGGAGTCTCCTTCTCCAGAGATTTTCAAGCCCCATCTTGTTGCATTCCTGTGTGACCTCTGCTAGATTCTATGGTCCTGCTCTGGCAGAGAGGTTGGACTTGATGATCTATGGCTCTGAGCAACCTGATCTAGTGTGAGGTGTCTCTGTCCATTGCAGGGGGGTTGGAACTAGATGATCCTTGAGGTCCCTTCCAACCCTGACAATTTTATGATTCTACGATATTTGGAGGTCTCCTCCATCTCCTAACATCCTATGATCCTATGGTCCTTCATGTGTGGGCTGTGGCACAGTTGGCACTGGGATGCAGCTAGGATCACTACCAGCTCCTGGGGGACAGCTGGGACTGCTGAGTCCCAGACACACCAGACCTCACCTGTGGGTTCAGAGCAAGGTACAAAATCTTACACCTCCTTGCAAGCAGCCAGGTCAGGCACTGTGGTTTGCTCACATCTGATGTCTCTCTGTTTTCTAATTTGTTCTCTTTCCTTGGCCTTGTCTGTTACTTTCCTCCGTCTTTCTGCAAAAATCTAAATCTTTATGTGCCATCCAAGCATGGTCAAAGACCTTTTAAGGGTCTGCTGAGTTCTCGGCTGCCTACTCTAGATGTCTCAGAAGAAGGTGTCAGCCCTTAGCTGATGAAATCAAGTGTTGTGATGAAACACTGGGATCCCAGAGAAGTGCTGTGTGGAATCCCAGAGCATCTCCCAGCCCCTAATTCTGGGAGAAGGAAGTCTTTTCACATCCCTGCTGAGCAGTCATCTCCCAGCACCCTAGAGGCTTTGTGGGAGGCAAGTCCAGATGCATGATGTGGCCAGGTCCCTGGTTGAGACATTCAGTGCTGTAGTCTGAATTTTAACTTCAGGGTCTAAATTTAAAATTAAAATTTCAGTTGAAAGTTAGATTTAAACAATTCATTCTGTGAGCTTTAATGCATGAAAACCTCTGAGTCACTACAAATGGCTTGGGGGCACAGTATAGAGAACAACCTAACTGCTGAAGCAGTAGAAACACTTTAGGTTGATACTGGACTTCTACAAGTTAAAAAAAATGGGAAAAGGAAAAGCTCAGATGACTGGAAAATAAGAAATCATTAAGGACTGGCATGGGCAGAGGTCAGAAAGCAAACCTGTTCACCATCACCAAATGGCTATAAGATTTTCACTTACATAGAATAAGATAATCTTGTGTTAATGCTCTCTGGTTACCTTCCATAGATTAATATGGATTTGATTAGTGGAAATTTCTCCATGAGGTATATTCCTGGATCTTTGAACCTGGCACACAGAGATCTTTTTCAAAGCAGATTCTCTGCATTTGGATAAGCTGTGTCATGATTTCTTTCCTTACAGGCTGGCCAACTGATAAGTTTTTATAAGGAAATAAGAAGTAGTCAGAGTACCAAGTGGATTTGTCCCTGCCCTGTAGTCTTCAGTGATGTGATTTTGATTCTGCAAAGTGTTACAGCACTGAAAGCCTTCCTGTGGCATACATGGATAGAGAAAACTTTCTCCTGCCCACTTCAAAGTAGCAAAGTGTTGAATCCATGAACAACAGAAGAAATTTTGTTCCATGCTGTTTTCACAGTGGCTGGAGGTTTGCAGGTGTTCAGAGCTTTGAAAGGACAAAACCCTAGCATAAAGGTATGACTTTAAAGATTGAGAGCCACACAGTGTCTGCTGTTCAGCAGCCTGACAGATCCACGTAGGGAAAACTATGAGAAAAGTAAAGAAGTTATCTTCTTATGTAACTTGAGCTTCTCATTTTCACAGCCATGAACCAACCCAGAAGTGGGCTGCTCATTATCATAGGCTGTGGGGATGCAACTGCATCTGTAGCCTCCAAAACAGAAGCTTTGATCTCAGTGTTACTGCAGAAACCTGAGAGGTGAGAGATGCTAAGGCTTTCTGCCTCCTCTCTTCTTGCATGCCCTGGTTCTGGCATGATTGAGTGCACCCTCAGTGAGTTTGCTGATGACACCAAGCTGTGTGGTGCAGCAGACAGGCTGGAGGGAAGGGATCCATCCAGAGGGACCTGGACAGGCTGGAGAGGTGGGCACAAGCCAACCTCAGGAGGTTCAACAAGACCAAATGCAAGGTCCTGCATCTGGGTTGGGGCAATGCCAAGCACTGATACAGGCTGGGCAGGGACTGGCTTGAGAGCAGCCCTGAGGAAAAGGACTTGGGGGTGCTGGTGGATGAGAAGCTCAACAGGAGCCAGCAGTGAGCACTTGCAACCCAAAAAGCCAACCAGAGCCTGGGCTGCATCAAGAGAAGTGTGACCAGCAGAGCAAGGGAGGTGATTCTCCACCTCTACTCCACTCTGGTGAGACCCCACCTGGAGTACTGCATCCAATTCTGGAGTCCCTGTTAAAAGAAGGATCTGGAGCTGCTGGAAGTTGTCCAGAGAAGGGCCACAAGGATGATCAGAGGGCTGGAGCTCCTCTCCTATGAGGAGAGACTGAGAGAGTTGGGGCTATTCAGTCTGGAGAAGAGAAGGCTCTAAGGAGACCTTCTTGTGGCCTTCCAGTATCTGAAGGGGCTACAAGAAAGCTGGGGAGGGACTTTTTAGAGTCAGGAAGTTATAGGACTAAGGGAAATGGAACAAAACTGGAAGTGGGTAGATTCAGATTGGATGTTTGGAAGAAGTTCTTCCCCATGAGGGTGGTGAGACACTGGCACAGGTTGCCCAGGAAGGTGATGGAAGCCTCATCCCTGGAGGTTTTTAAGGCCAGGCTGGATGTGGCTGTGAGCAACCTGATATATTGTGAGGTGTCCCTGCCCATGGCAGGGGGGTTGGAGCTGGCTGATCCTTGAGGTCTCTTCCAGCCCTGACAATTCTCTGATTCTATGAGGATGAGAAGTGTGTATGGATGTCGATGCAAATCTCAATGGTGCAAGCTGGAGTGCTTGCACTCCAAATTAATTATGCTAATAGAATAACCAGACATGGCAGTGCTTCTCTTCTGCATGGTGTCAGGGCACTCTCCATTCTAGTTAGCCCCTCTTGATAACATTTTCTGGCCAGAGGGAAGCCCTTGGGTTAGAAACCAAATGTTCTAAAGGCCCTCTCTGTAAGAATGATCAAATGGAATTTGAAATCTAGCGAGCTGGCCTGCAGTAACTTCTCATTAACACAACCCCAGTAATTGCAGTTGTGGGTAGATAAAATTAATAAATAATACACATGCTCTCTAGGATGTATACAATTATTAATGGATAAGGCATAAACTGGAACTAGAGTCAGCTACTTTATTTGACGACACAGTAGAAGACCAATAAATCCTGCAGGTAGATTAGTTGGGAAAAGCCAATAAAAATTATTTACCTAACCAGCCAGCCCACTTGCTATTTGGTTTGACAGAATCTATTTATTTTTCTTCTTTTAAACTCCTTTTTTTTCCCCCTCTTTCTCCCTTTGTTGCAACAGTTTCTTGGGTTTTGGATACAGCTGAGGTGGAGTGTAAAGTTGTGCTTGTATTTCTCACAGGGTGTATTAGAGCTTGGGGAGCAGTGAGCCTTAAATACTAGGTATGATATACTGAGCAGCTGAACAGCTTAGGAGTGATCTAGAGGCAGAGAAGTGACACAGGGCACAGGTCCAGATCCATGATCTCAAAACATCGTATTTCAGTGTTCTTACATTTGTCTTTCTCTTCACATAATGAGAACACAAGAGAGGAAGCAATTTAAGAAATACTTGTGAGTATAGTCTGAGAGTGCCAAACACTGAACCCTTTTAATCCTATAAGAAGCTATGATACAGGTCACAGGAGAGCCTATTTAGAATCATAGAATGGTTAGGGCTGGAAGGGACCTCAAGGATCACTCACTTCCAACCCCCCTGCCATGGGCAGGGGCACCTCACCCTCAACTTGTTTCAACACTAACCCAGAATGATCACCCCTCCAGGTTAAGAGGTCTTCTGTTCTGAATGTGAAGTGCCATTTAAAGGCAACTAAGTTATTTTCCCAGCTAACAAGATCCCCACTGCTTCACAACCAACCAGCAGGTCCCCTCTTTGTGAAACTGATCTCTTTCACAGCTGACAGATTGCACTTTCACCTCCTCACCTTGCGAGGGAACAAATTCACCTGGCACAGACCAAAGTCAGTCTGCAGTGTTTTCAATCTGTGGGGCTGAAGGAGTTAAGTCTGAGGCTGAGCAGGGATAACTACCTGCCCTAGAAAAGCCATGCAGGCTTATAAATTGAAGTGACCTTAGTGGGTAGAGGTTCACAGCTGAGAATTGCTGTAATGTGGCAATGAGTTTGGCAGCTGCGGTGTTAGGCTTGGGGTTTGGCCAGCACGCCGGGATAGGCACCCAACATCCACTCGTGGAGTGGAAAAAAAGTGTCCAAGTCCTTCACAATTGCAAATCTTCCCATAAATCAAGGCATCAGCAGGCAGAATGTTAAGTGGGAAATTAGTGTTCCTGACAGAGGGTGAGACAGACTACTGAAATCATGATGAACTGGCTAAAATTAGTAACGAAGGATTCATCTTCAACCACTTCCAAATGGTTGCCAGAAACTGCTTGGTTGTGCACTTCCATCAAAAATTAAGGTGAGTAAAAAAAAAAATAAAAAAAAATTGTAGTTTACTTTCTGTGTCTAAATTTGCTCTTCATTAAGATGCCTGGCAAACTCGATTCGTGTGAGGCACAAAATGAATATGCATCAGACTTCTCTCCTCACCAGACAAGGACCAGCCTGCACACCAAGGTGCAAAGAGGCTCTTGGAATACTGTGCCTGTTTGGTGTGAAAAAGGCTGAGATGAATGACTCTGTGGGATGCATCCCCACAAAAGGCATGAGAGGCATCAGGGGGGTTTATGGTTGCTTTGGTCTTGGCCACTTTTCTCTTTTGTTGCATCTTTGTGGGATTCCTGTAAAGGAGAAAGTGACAATAAAGATATGGGTGGGGAGTAGTGGAACAGTAGGGCACAGTTACCTCAATTTCCTCTGTGGTGAAATCAAAGACTATGATTACTGTACTGGAAATGGGCTGAAGTTGAGATTCATTAGTATGTGATGAGCTGTATGAAAGAATCACAGTATCACAGTATCAGAGTATATCAGAGGTTGAAAGGGACCTCAAGAGATCATCAGGTCTAACCCTCCTGCCAGAGCAGGAGCATTTAGGGTAGTCTGCACAGGAATGCATCCAGGTGGGGTTGGAAAGTCTCCAGAGAAGGAGACTCCACAACTCCCCTGGGAAGCCTGTTCCAGGGCTCTGTCACCCTCACTGCAAAGAGGTTTCTGCTCATGCTGAACTGAAATCTTCCATGTTCAAGTTTGAACCCATTGTTCCTTGTCTTATCACTGTGAACCACCCAAAAGAGCCTGGCCCCCTCCTCCTGACACCCACCCCTCAGCTATTGAGAGACATTGATCAGATCCCCTCTCAGCCTTCTCTTCTCCACACTAAACAGCCCCAGGGCTCTCAGTCTCTCTTCATAGGGGAGATGCTCAAGTCCCCTAAGCATCTAATCAGGAGAATAGTTCAAAATAACAGCAGCTATGTTTCTAGAAGAGACTGTGTGGCTAAAAAGGACAGTGGCAGACCATGCCATCTGCATCCTACCAGGGTACAAGAAGGGAGTCATTCTTCTAATCCATGGAGCAAACTAGATGTATTATTAACCCATTAAGAGTAGAGGAGAAAGACCTCTGGAGAGGCTATCTTCAGTTACCAATAATGTTCAAGAAGGGCTGAAAGGCCAGAGCTTGTTCATTGTGGATGATTCAAGAGGTGGAAGCTATTGGTAGTGGTATGGCAATGGAAGGAACTGGGACAGGAATATCAGACAAATCCCTGCAATAGCAGAAGACAAAATTGCACTGACTCAGCACCAGAGTGGCTCCAGCCATCACTCTCTAATGGTATTTGCACCTCAGCAAATGTCATCAAAATGCTTCTCCAGGCACAGCCCTCTCTGCTGCCCTGGTCAAACAGGCATGACTGTATCTGTTTCATACAGATACCAGGTGTTTTCTCCATGCAATTTTAGAAGTGCAAGTGGCAGACCCTCATGCTTCAGATGGTGATTTCTTAAGAGTGATTTTTTCAAAGGAAGCTTAGGCAGTACTGAGTCAATGCTCATAGTTGAATCGTACTCACAGTTACACCTCGTGGTAGTTTGAGGACTGTAAGGAAAACAAAAAAAACACAGAAACCACAGAAACATTCAGTTTGGAAAAGCCCCTCAGGATCACCAAGTCCAACCCAGAACACTACTCTACAAGGGGCACCCCTAAACCAGAGCCCCAAGCACCACATCCAAACTACTTTGAAACACATCCAGGCTTGGGGACTCCACCACCTCCCTGGGCAGCACATTCCAATCCCTGACCACTCTTGCCATGAAAAAATGTTTCCTAATGTCCAGTCTAAACCTACCCAGTCACAGCTTGAGGCCATTCCCTCTTGATCTATCACTAATTACCTGTGAGAAGAGACTAGCACCAGCCCCTCCACAAAGTCCTTTCAGGTAGTTGTAGACAGCAATGAGGTCTCCCCTCAGCCTCCTCTTTTCCAAACTAACCATCCCCAGCTCCTTCAGTCACTCTTCATCAGATTTATTCTCCAGTGTATCCTGTATATGTACTAGGTGTTAAGGATTCCTGTGTTCTGTATTTTCCTGTATATAACTCTGTATTTCTCTGTACCTGAATGAGAGTGACTTCATTTTCCTTCTTTTGGGAGTAAAATGATTTCTGTCTGCTCTTTAAACTAAGACACACCTCTCGGTCAAACCCTTAGCATCCTGCTTGTATTACCTCTTAGTGAGTCCAGGGGTTCTCTAGACAGCTGTGTTACTCCTGCTGGAGGTTGTTCATCATGCAATAACTCAGCAATGTGATGAATGAGCACTTTTAAAGGCAGGAAATCCAATTCTGTGCCATAAAAGGAACAGCTACAGCACAGCAACAGCCCCCCACTGCTGTTGAGTCCCTGAGTGCTGTAAATGGTGGAGCAATACTGTGGTAGCATGAGATAAAGCCCTCTGCAAGTGTACGGTGTTGGGACACAGGGAAAATACTGTGGGATTTGACAACATTCTTCACTCTGCTGTGCAGTATAAGAGAGTTAAAAACGTACAGAATACATAAATGCAAACATTTTAGTGCATTTCATGCCCATGCAGCTGCTAAACCAGAACTGGATCAGCTGCTCAGAAAAATGAATGGAAAAGAAAAGAATGTGGAAGGAGAATCCTGTCTGCTCTCAGATGCAGCTTGGGAATGCAGTAAATATGGTTTTGGTTTAGAAATGTCATTGCAAGTAAATCTGTAGCAGGGCTATGCTGTGTGTCAGGCACTGCTGGGTGAAACTGTGGATCAAACTTTTAGCAACTGGCTGGGTAATGGTGACCTTTCTGAGCAGAGAAACACCCCTGGTGTGCAGCCACTTATGGTCTGTAATTAAAAAGGCTGCTCTAGCCTAAGGCACAGATATTAAAGACTAAAGAACAGGAAGTTGTGTTCATTTGAACTGAGCAACTGAGGCAGTGGAGCAATGAAATTGTTACTGAGAAATGAGATGGAACCAATTAAATACAGTATAGGTGAGATGAAGTTTGAGTGGTTTGGATTCTATCCACTGATCGGTTGGGGTTGTTCAGTCTGGAGGAGAGAAGGCTCTGAGGAGACCTTATTGTGACCTTCCAATATCTGAAGGGGGTCTACAGGAAAGCTGGGGAGGGACTTTTTAGGGTGTCAGGTAGTGATAGGACTAGGGGGAATGGAATAAAGCTGGAAGTGGGGAGATTCAGATTGGATTTTGGGAAGAAATTCTTTCCCATGAGGGTGGTGAGACACTGGAACAGGTTGCTCAGGGAGGTGGTGGAAACCCCATCCCTGAAAGTTTTTCATTCCAGGCTGGATGTGGCTCTGAGCAGCCTGATGTAGTGTGATGTGTCCCTGCCCATGGCAGGGGGCTTGGGACTAGATGATCCTTGAGGTCCCTTCCAACCCTGACAATTCTATGATTCTATGATTCCCTACTGCATGTGCTGTCTGACCATTGTGAAGGTGTAATACTGGCTGTCCACATAAATGGGACTAAAAAAGGACAAATTCTATGTCAAATGAAGGTACATGGTTGAGCAAGGATGAAGTTCAGCTTGTCAAAGAGCAGGGACTAGAAATAGATTATGGAGAGCCAGATTGTGGATGCTGGAAAGCAGCATCTGGGGTGTCTGCTGTGACCAGGGTGTGGAGAGGCAAACTCAGAAAGGACAAAAAAACCCCATGTCTGGAAGACCTGATGTATATTGATGCACTGAGAAAACAGAGAAACAGTGAAATATTTAGAGGAGAAGGAAAGTGAAAAATGAAGCTGAAAGAGCTGTGCTCAGCAGCCTGACACTGGCAGTATTGTAGGATGGATTGAAGAGAAAGTTCAGGATGGTGGTTTAAAAGGGGTGGCCTTGGGCTGCTGTTTTTGAAGCAGACTTTGTGCCCAGTGTTATTTTTTATACCATCAAAAAAGGTTCTGAGGAAATCTGAGCTTCTAACAACATTTCTGCTGATCACATAGCCTTTCACAGTCTCACAGTATATCAGAGGTTGGAAGGGACCTCAGGAGATCATCAGGTCCAACTCCACTGCCAGAGCAGCATCACCCAGGGGTGTCTGCACAGGAATGCATCCAGGTGGGGTTGGAAAGTCTCCAGAGAAGGAGACTCCACAAGCTCTCTGGGCAGCCTGCTCCAGGGCTCTGTCACCCTCACTCCAAAGAAGTTTCTCCTCATGCTGAGCTGAAATCTTCTATGTTCAAGTTTGAACCCATTGTTCCTTGTCTTATCACTGTGAACCACTGAAAAGAGCCTGGCCCCCTCCACTTGACACCCACCCCTCAGCTATTGAGAGACATTGATCAGATCCCCTCTCAGTCTTCTCTTCTCCAGACTAAACAGCCCCAGGGCTCTCAGTCTCTCTTCCCAGGGGAGATGCTCAAGTCCCCTAAGCATCCTCATGGCTCTCTGTTGGATTCTCTCCAGCAGGTCTCTGTCTCTCCTGAACTGGGGAGCCCAAAACTGGACACAGGATTGCAGCTGTGGTCTCAGCAGGGCAGAGCAGAGGGACAGAAGAACCTCTCCAGCCCTGCTGGACACCTTTCTTGCTGCACCCCAGGATCCCATTGGCTCTCTTGCCCACAAGGGCACATTGCTGTCCCATGCAGAACTTGCTGTCCACCAGCACTTCAAGCTCTTTCTCTGTGGAGCTGCTTTCCAGCAGGGCAGCCCCTGACCTGTCCTGCTGCCTCTATCTAATGACAGCTAGATTTGCTTAACTAATTAACCCAATCTTGATCCATTTAAGATGATGCTGCTGATTCTGTAAGAACAGCTTTTAATACCTCATCTCAGGAAAGATATGGGTGGAAAACACCTCTGTGATTTCCGTTATTACTTTTTTAATCCTACCAGGTAATAAAATCCCATCCCCAACCTGCAATTGGCAGTTACCTTCAGTTGGCATCTCCTGGGCTGTCCTAGCCCAGTGGCTTGGTAGCACAGCTCCCCAGCAGCTAGCTGGGTTATTTGGCTCTAGACACTGTTACAATGAGAAATGGAAACAGTGCTAAAGTAATTATTCTTATTCTTTAAGACACAAGACAAATGAGCAGTTTAACTAATGAAACATGGTAAGTGCTGAAGTCTCTGTTCATGTTACCAAGGTTTTTAATTTGTTAGATGGTGAAGCATTGAGGTTTCTATAGCAGCTGCTGATATCAGCTCTCAGGAGCAGTGAACTTTTAAATGTTATTGTTCAAGTCACTCTATTCTGAAAAGCTATTCTTGGCACTTTTGTGTAGTTTTAAATACATTTTTTTTTCTTTAAAAGACACAAATAAATTCTTGAAACTTGACTTAGTTTGAAGAACTGAGTAAGACTGGTGGTCCTGTAAGTAACTTCAGTCACCATGGATTCACCAAGGGGAAAAGAACTTGCTTGATGGCCACACCCAAAGAGTGGCTGTCAATGGTCCATGTCCCAGTGGAGGCCAGGGGCAAGTGGAGTCCTTCAGGGCTCAGTCCTGGGACCAGTCTTGTTCAACATCTTTGTTGGTGCCATGGAGAGAGGCATTGAGTGCACCCTCAGCAAGTTTGCTGATGACACCAAGCTGTGTGGTGCAGCAGACAGGCTGGAGGGAAGGGATCCATCCAGAGGGACCTGGACAGGCTGTAGAGGTGAGCACAAGCCAACCTCAGGAGGTTCAACAAGACCAAGTGCAAGGTCCTGCATCTGGGTCGGGGCAATCCCATTCACAAATTCAGGCTGGGCAGGGACTGGCTTGAGAGCAGCCCTGAGGAGAGGGACTTGAGGGTGCTGGTGGATGAGAAGCTCAACATGATCCAGCAGTGAGCACTTGCAGCCCAGAAAGCCAACCAGAGCCTGGGCTGCATCAAGAGAAGTGTGACAGCGGGACGTAGTGATACTCTTTTTTTTCAGTAGTGTACTATGTAGCGTATTGATCAGTTTTTGATTTAACTCTTTCACTTTAATATTCTATTTCGTGACGGGTATAACTCTTATTTCCAAACTGTATTCTCTATTTCTAATTTAAACATAATTCTTTCTTATATTTCTAAATATTAATAAATCTTTTTTACTATGCCTATTTTTTCTTTAAAATTTATTTATTATACTATATCCTTACTTTTATCACCTTCTTATTTTCTCATCATTTTATCACTTCTTCATAACAATAAATAAACACTTCTTATCTAAATACTTTTATAATCATACAAATACAACCCAAAACAAAAAAAACAAACAACAAAAAAAAAACCACAACACACAAAAAAACAAACAACACAACAAAACACACAACAAAAACAAACAAAAACAAAAAACAAAAACAAAAACAACAAACACAAACAAACCAAACAAAAACAACACCAACAACACAAAACACAACCAACAACAACCAATCACCAACAACACCACCAAAACCACACAACCAAAAAAACAACACAACACAAACAACCACACAAAAACCAAACCACCAAAACACAAACAAACAACCAACAAAACACAACACAAAAACAACAAACACAAAACAAAAAAAAAACAAACAACAAAACCAACACAAAAAACACACAACAAAAAAACAAAAACAAAAACACAAAACAACAAACACAAAAAACAAAACACAACAAAACAACAAACAAAAACAACACAAAAACAAAAAAAAACACAAAAACAAAACAAACAAAAACAAAACACAACAAACACCAAAAAAACAACAAACAACAAAACAACAAAAAAACAACCACAAACAAACAAAAAAAAAACAAAAACAAAAAACAAACAAAAACAAAACAACACAAAAACAAACAAACAAAACAACAAAAACAAAAAACAAACAAAACACAAACAAAAAAACAAAAACAACAAACAACAAACAAAAAAACAAAAACAACAAACAAAAACAAAAACAAAAAACAACACAAACAACAAACAAAAAACAACAAAAAAACAAACAAAAAAAAACAAAAACAAAAACAAAAACACAAAAAAAACACAAAAAAACAACAAAAAAACACAAAAAACAAAACAAAACAAAAAAACCAAACAAAACAAAACAAACACAAAAACAACAAACAAAAAAAAAAAAAAAACAAAAAACAAAAAAAAAAAAAAACAAAAAAAAAAAAAAACAAAAAAACAAAAAAACAAAAAAAAAAAAAAAAAAACAACAACAAAAAACAAAACAAAAAACAATTCTCTTTTCAAAACAAAACATAACTACAACACTCACTCTCAAACATCCATGAATCAACTACTTAAACAAACAATCCACCATACTCATACACAAAACTACCATTCCAATTAAAATTATACCCAACCAACAATTATATACTTCTCCTTTACAACTAACTAAAAACTCCAGCATCTTAACATACTTTCAACTTCTCCATCTATTCACCAACCTCTCTTTATATCTACCCTCCCTAAAACTAAACACCTCATAACACACCACCACATCCACCACAAAACTTAAAATCATTTTCACATAAAATAAACCATCCAACAAAAACCAATACCCATATACACAAAACATCCATAAAAACACTCCATCCAAAACTACATCTCACATACTATCAAACATATTCATCAAATAACCTAACCAAAATATAACTCAAATATGAATATTTATTAAATCCCCCTAATTTCACCATTTACTCTCAAACCACCCTATATCACTTCCTTTAAAAATAACCTATTACTAATATTTCTTTAAAATATCATTTAACTATTCTATTATCTCAATTTCTAATTTATCTTACATGTGTCTATATTAGAACAGATATTATAGACAACTCACTCACTAACCACACTATCTTCCACTACCATATAACTAAACAACTCA
Organism: Indicator indicator; assembly: GCF_027791375.1. Lineage (NCBI taxonomy): Eukaryota > Metazoa > Chordata > Aves > Piciformes > Indicatoridae > Indicator > Indicator indicator. The sequence goes on along the minus strand of NC_072011.1, from coordinate 5,170,355 downwards.
ACTAATACCTCACAAATTAATCTCTTCTCGCTCAATCCAACCCAACCCAAACACCAAAAAACCCAACATCAAGTACCCCACTCTAACTAACTCTCCTTAACCACACAATAAATATCTCATTAGAAAAATCCATACATAAATAAAATTATACAGTAAACATCCATCACATCAGACTATCTCACTCTATACAAATTAATATATTCTTAATACTCCTCCTTAAACACCTATGTTAGATAGTGTCAACAACACTCTCACTCCACTCACACTACAATCTATACGTTTCTGTCTCTCACTCATGAAAATTAACAAGATCACTACTCTAACTCAAATTATCCTTTACCTAAGACTAATCAAAATCTCCTATTCAACCAATTAATCAAATACATCTAAAATATCGCAATTCTCGCATCTATTCACCCTCATTACTACGCTCTACGACTCCAAACATATTTTCTAACGCTTACAATATCAAAGATCATATCTAAATTCTCATTTAATATTTAACTCCAAAATCTTCAACCATCTCACACCAGACTATACTACTCTAAAATTCATTATTGATCAAACATATAATATCGACTATCTAATACTCTCTTCTCTCCTATGTGCCTACAGATCTCGCTTCTATCGTGCATCTCACTCTCACGCTTATCGCCATTTAAATATTCTCTAATCTAGTAGTGTATTTCCATACTTATTTCGTACGTCTTTTTTACGCTCTAAAATCATCCTCTTCTTCTACGACGTATATTCTCGATCAATCTTTGAAACTCTCAAATAGATGTATGGACTGCTAGATCGACGCCTCCATCTTTCACTTCAATCGCGTTCTTCATCATTTTATTCTACAATCTTATAACTACATATTCTCTCTCTGCTTTATCTAATCTTAAGTAACGCAAGACTTCTTCTTTACGTTTAGCGCTCTTTGTTAAGATTGATTTAAGCTAAGAGCAAGATGTCTTACGCGCCACTATTCCCAAAACTTGCGCGCACCGCACATACTCTATACTTCTTGCGTCAGTCTATACCATTACTTTATCACACCAAATCATCCCCCCATTATATTATTTTTTTATTACTCAACATTTGTATTCGCTGGGTAACGTTCTTATGACTAGCCTTGCTCTTGCTTTTCTGATTGTTATCTCTCACTCATATATCTATGCTCTTCGATATTCTCTTTCTCCGCATTAAAAGTTTCTCTCATTATATAATCATGCTCGGCACCTCTTAGACTACTAACTTCTATAAGTTTATGGCGATATTATTTTTTTTTGAGTTTAAACTTAATTCCTACTATCCCCAAAACTTACTAATACTTCTCTCATCTTCAAATTATTACAAACACAAAAAACAACAATAATATCCTTAAAAAAACTAATAAACCACTTTTTTTTAAAAAACTCCTTAATTTCTCCCCATCCACAGACATCAATTCAATCTAATAATTCTTAAATCAATCACATCACAAACTCTCTACCCTTCATTACCCTATAATACGCCGTCAGTTTCTATATGTGCTAATAAACACTTTTTCTCTCTTTATCACGACTTTATCAACGCCGACTATACTCCCAACCCCAATGTCAATCTCTCTTCTGTACTCTCATCCTATAATTTGAACCGCGCCCATTCAGCTCATCCCATTAACCGCTCCTGACTATATCCTTTAGCTTGTATCATCTTCTGTCCTCAAGCATTACAACTCCAAACGCATCAATTTCGCATTTAACACCCTTTTATCAAATCCTTCCCTCCACTCCTCAATAAGTACTCTATTGATAAATGTAGCCTAGTCTTACATATATCCTAAAACCAATACATAAAATGTCACTTTAGTCATTCTTTTCTTCAGATACTTCTCCATATTATTATCACTTTACTTCCCTCGCTAAAAGAGGACCCCATCAAAACTAAATAATAACTAACTCTCACCAACCCTTTCCCCTCTTCCTTCAAGATTACACTTCTCCTCTAATGAATAATTCACTTGAGTCTCTATTTAATTATCCGTCATTCTAAATATCTCTTAATTTATTTGCTATTTAAAAGTATCTACAAATAATTATTTAATAACTCTCTCCTCACACAAGTGAGCTTCGCATTGATATTTCTCGTTCACATTAATGACTATCTACTTCGCTTAAATTATTAATATCTAATTTCTACATATTCTAGATGTCTACTCTTATTTATTTAGCTTAATATAGCTAATACTCTAACTATTTTATATCTGATAAGTATCGATCTATACCTATTTCTATAAGAATTCATCCTCTCCCATATATTCCTTTAGCAGTATGCTACTTATATGTTCATAAATATTTCATCCACTCTTTCATCTAACATAACATCTATCACTTTTATCATCTTCATCTATATTATCATAAATATCATCTTAAACTTTAACATCTCACACTTATTCTCATATAAACCTAGTCCCTCTCAACTTCTATCTCTAGTCTCTATTATATCTTTTTCTTCGCATATATACTAACTCTTACTATCCTAATTAATATGTGTAATGTTTGCTAGCTCATTGTTCACTATGTTTAAAAATTCTTCTTATCTATTTTATCTTCTTCAACTAATAAAGCTAACAATACATTCGCTCTATCACTCTAATCATCTCTTCATATTACTCTACAGACATGCTATACCATTTACTCTAAATCTCTACTATCAAATTTCCTCTATAGATACTCACTTATCACTATCTCTCTGTCATTTACACAAACTCTCAAACTAAACACCCTTCACCCTTATTTCTCACTCTAAATGATCATCTCTCTTCTCTATAAATAATTTATTTCTCATTACTTAATTCTACCCTATTTTTTTAATTTCATTCTCGCATCTCATTCTTAATTTCTAAATTCATTTCTCTTCTAATATTTATTAACTCTTAAATAAAATTTTTAGTCTTCGTAATTAGCGTCTTATATGATCAAAATTTCTTTATATCTCGTTATTAAGTGTAATTATACGTTCTATCATTCTAATTATCTATGCACTATTTACTACTATTTAATTTTTCTAATAAAATAATCTCCATTCGTTTTAAGTTTCTTAATTTATTTTTAATTTTATAATTAATACTCTGTTGTGAATCGCTCTGTTAAACTGAATCGTTACTCTCGCTCATCACCTCAAGCTCTCCATTCATCGCGCATATATTTTACATAACTCCACCCTCCTTACTCCTCTCTTGCTTGGCAGTAGAGGCTCTACTGATATACTTTTTCATAATATGTACTTAATACGATTTCTTCCTTTGCTCGTATTATTTTCTTCCCTCTGTCACTTCGCGCTTCGCTCTTCGCGATCAGGCGCTATTTCTCAGATTTTCTTTCTTTCATCTTGTTTCCCCACTCCTATGTCTCTTGTATAAAAAATTAGAATTGAGAGTACATCACTCCCTCTAGAGTCTTAGTTATTAGAAGTTTAATAACTTTATGAATACAATATTTATTTGTTATTGTCAACTGCGCTGTCCTAAGTGACCTGCAAGCAGGCTATCTTTCTTTCGTTGCTTAAGATAATACATTTCTAGTTATTTTTTATTTAGTCGCGCGTATATCTATAATTTTACTAGTATAGTAATCAAGCTATGAAGCTTCATCTTACGCAATGCTACATCTATGCGGCCGACCAGAAATCATTATACGCTAGATTAAATTAGAATGACAGATTTACTCTCATAATCTAGTGTTATTTAGCTAAATGTTTAAATAATTTAATTTCCTGCTCTGCAACTTGTGTTGTGTAATGTGGGAGATAGATATACTATTGTGTATATGGGAGTGTGTGTGCTCTGCAGATCAAGAAGCTTGTTGGTGTCTGCAATTGTTAGTATGTGTGTGGCTCGATGGTGGCGCGCCGAGCATCTCCGATAAATAGTTTTTTCGAGCTCTTTCTCAGGTTAGGAACATATGCTTTGGATAGTTGGTCGTGGAATAGAAAGAGCGTTTTTACGCTGGTTTTGCGCGGCTCTGGCGCGCTATGCGGTGCGATTCCTGGCTATGGTAATCAGTGTTGCTCGATGATGTGGTGATTAGGGGGTCTCACAGAGAGGGGGTGAATATCCGAAGGGATGGTAGGCCGGTAGCTCCTGTATAGTCGTCACTCGCTCATATTGAGCCGCTTCTCGCTGGATTGGGTGATTCTCGCTGCGCTTGGATAGAGTGCGGGTGGTAGTAGGTGTAAGTCTGCTGAGAGATGGCTCGCGCGTGTATGTGGAGTTACCTTTTCTGCGGCGTTCTGGCTTAGGGTGCTGCATGCTCCAACGGGAAGCCTGTGTGTGTGGCTGGAGCGTTGGTGTGTTGATAGGTGCTTTGGGATTGCCGGGAAGGTTGTTTGGATGGGTTACTGGGTGAGAGTGGAACGTCCCGACAGATAGTGAGACACGTGGAGCTTAATGTGTTGATGTTAATAATTGTGGATGGGAGTTCTTTGAGGTGTGTTGTGTAGGAGAGAGAGATACGCGTGCTACGAGGGGGTTAGAGTGTTGAGGTGACCACTTTTTAGGAGAAGACAGGTGTTCCCGTGTAAGATGTATGAGAGAAGCCTCAGATCTCGCCTGGATGGGCTGGGGTTTTGCGGTTGGCTGTGGGCTGGATGTGGCTGTGAGCAACCTGCTGTAGTGTGAGGTGTCCCTGCCCATGGCAGGGGGGTTGGAACTGGATGATCCTTGAGGTTCCTTCCAACCCTGACAATTCTGTGATTATCTCCAAGTCCCTTAAACAAGTCCTCTTCTGCACTGTTGTTTTGTTCCTAGGGAACTATTCTGCACCAGGCTGAAAAGTGATAAAACCACCCTCCCCTTCCTAACCCAAACTGCTGCCTGGGATGGCAGTTCACTAGGCTGAGGGATCCTCACAGCAGGAGCCACTGATGAAAGCCAGACCCTCCTGAATATACAGCAAAACCTGTATGGACTTTGATAGGAGCAACTGGCATAGAACTAGCCTAAAATCATCTCTCTAGTGATATCTGTTTGGGAAATAGAATTAGATACTTTCATAGAACTGTTAGGGTTGGAAGGGACCTCAAGGATCATCTAGTTCCAAGCCCCCTGCCACGGGCAGGGACACCTCACACTAGATCAGGTTGCTCAGAGCCACATCCAGCCTGGCCTTAAAAACCTCCAGGGATGAGGCTTCCACCACCTCCCCGGGCAACCTCTTCCAGTGTCTCACCACCCTCATGGGGAAGAATTTTTTCCTGATGTCTAATTTAAATCTCCCCTCCTCTAGCTTGGATCCATTACCCCCAGTCCTATCACTCCCTGACAGCCTCAAAAGTCCCTCCCCAGCTTTTTTGTAGCCCCCTTCAGAAATTGGAAGGCCACAATAAGGTCTCCCGGAGCCTTCTCTTCTCCAGACTGAACAGCCCCAGCTCTCTCAGTCTGTCCTCATAGGAGAGGAGCTCCAGCCCTCTGATCATCCTCATAATCTCTCTGTATCCCAGAGAAGTGTTTTTGTGTGCTATAAGACATAAAATAGACAGCCCCCCATTAAAAACATTTGCTGCATTGCAAATGAGAATCTATTCCACGTTACCTTTTGTATCTAGAAGTGATCTGAGGAGTTTCTATGTTTTCTAAAAGAAACAACACCAGAGCTGTAAAACAACAGGATCTAAATGTTTTTTTTTCTCTCTCTCTCTCAATAACCCCATGACCACTTGGTTTGTTTTGGTTTTTTTTTCTTTTCATTGAATTCAGAGGAAAATTGGTATGAAGACTTTAATTTTCTTCCATTGGTATGAAGACCTTAATCTTCTTCCATTGGTATGAATGATTTGATTTTCTTCCATTGGTATGAAGACTTTTATTTTGTTCCATTGGTATGAAGACTTTCATTTTCTTCCACTGGTATGAAGACTTTCATTTTCTTCTACTGGTACGAAGACTTTTATTTTCTTCCATTGTTATGAAGACTTTTATTTTCTTCCATTGGTATGAAGACTTTCATTTTCTTCCATTGATATGAAGACATTTATTTTCTTCCATTGCTATGAAGGCTTTTATTTTCTTCCGTTGGTCTGAAGAATTTTATTTTCTTCCATCCTGAAAGCTGCAGTAGCAAGGGCAAAAGTAGAACTCATTCTGCTTCTTCTTTTATGTTTAAGTTGCAGTAATATGTCCTTTGCAGAAAAGCTTGTGCATAAACCCACCTTTCCCACAGTTAACATTTCAACAATAATTTGAGCAGATAGATGCCATTGGTAATTAGTGCTGCATTTCCTATTCCCTCCTGTGCTGGTGGAATGTTGTGACATCAGCTGCACTAGTTCTGAATCTCTCTCTCCATGTAGAGGCAATTGAGGGGATGTATAATGTTGAGAGGGAAGGAAAAAAAAAGTGCCTCCTGAGGACTTGGGAATGTTATTGTTGAACTAGAGATATAAAGTGATGAAATAGCTAAAATCCTCCCAGGGCATCACCCTGATGCATTAGGCAGACAGGAATGGAGGCTGCTCGTGATGCAGGAGGACAAGAGAGAAAGAGGGGAGGGAAAAAAGAAAAAAAAAAAAAAAAAAAAAAAAGAAGCAGCATTGGTTTGGAAATTTCCAGCTGCAGTATTCTCTTAGCCTGTTTATGTTTTAAACTTCCCCAGCCTGGTCATGCTACCTTTGAAAAAGTTCACTGCTGTGTGTGCTGCAGTAACAAACAGTTGGTGCTTTTGGATTCTTTGCAAGGCATGCTGAAAAGGAATATTTGAATATTGTGATTAAAAAAGAAAAAAAAAAAAGAAAAAAAAAAGTCCCTTTTGTCTTTTCCTATTCAGGAGCCTTTCCTCTAAGGAACCAGTCCTGTAAAAGAAGGGGATAACTTCCACAGTGCATTGCGGAAGCTTCCCATGAAAAGGACTTGGGGGTTCTTTCATCGTTTTTCTCATCAGCCACACACAATGATTTCAATCTGCAGTTTCACATGAAACAAAGGTGGAACAAGGTGCTTTCTGTCCCTTATATTCACCAGCCTTCAAAGGACAGTTTCAGAATGGAGAGGACACTGGCAGAAACTCTGTGTGATTTCTGCCTGGTTATTCCTCTCACTCAGATGTAACCCTCCAGGCGCTTGCATGAGAAGCTGCCTCCCTCCTCTCTCCTCTGCTTCTCCTGCCCCCCAGCACTGGCTGAGCTTCCCACTCCTGGCAACTGAGATAGGCACAGTGGAGGAACAAACCAGGTCCAAAAGCACTATTGACAGCACACCTTCAGGGAAGTGAAGCAAGTATTATGTTCACAGAGGTATTTTGTTGTTCCAACTTAGTGGGAACATGGAGAGAGTTGCCTGAGCCACCATGGAGTAATCAGCAGGGAACCAGCAGCTCCCCATCACAACCATGTCTCTCCTGTGTTTCTGTTAGTGAGGGATTTATGGTGTCACTCAACCTCAGAACCAACATGATTTAATGAAATTAACATCAGAGGTGAGGAGGGGAGGGGGAAGAGGGAAGGCAAGAGACAGAATCACAGAATCACAGAAACATTCAGGTTGGAAAAGACCCTCAGGAGCACCAAGTCCAACCCAGAACACTACTCTACAAGGGGCACCCCTAAACCAGAGCCCCAAGCACCACATCCAAACTACCTTTGAACACATCCAGGCTTGGGGACTCAACCACCTCCCTGGGCAGCACATTCCAACGCCTGACCACTCCTGCAGTGAAAATTTTTTTCCTACTGTTCAGTCTAAACCTACCCATTCACAGCTTGAGGCCATTCCCTCTTGTTCTATCACTAATTCCCCGTGAGAAAAAACCAGCAGCAGCCTCTCCACAAGGTCCTTTCAGGTAGTTGTAGACAGCCATGAGGTCTCCCCTCAGCCTCCTCTTTTTCAAACTATCCATCCCCAGCTCCTTCAGTTGCTCTTCATCAGATTTATTCTCCAGGTCCTTCCCCAGCTTCCTTGCCCTCCTCTGCGCTGCTTGTAAACATGGGAAGAGAGACTTGAGCTCATGGTGAGCTGCAGCTGCTTCAGGAGAGGAGTTCCTTGTTCTAGATATGCTCTGATCTGTGTCCAACCTCTTTTCCATGCTAGGACACATTCACAGGGATGTTCTGTGCTGGAACACAGCTCCTGCCTTCAGTTGTGCTAAGGCACATGACACTATAGACGTGAGCCATGATATAAGGGCCCCTTGTCTGTCGTATGGTGTCATGTTCTCTTTTCGCTGTGAGTAGGCACAGCTCTTCCATTTTCAGAAGATCTGCCTAACTCTGCTGACATACCAAAACTGCCCATGTGAGGTTGTGGAGTCTCCTTCTCTGGACAATTTCAAAACTTGTCTGGATACATTCCTGTGTGGAGTACCCTAGGTGATCCTTCTTAGGCAGAGGAGTTGGACTCAATGATCTCTGCAGGTCCCTTCCAACCTCTAATGTACTGTGATATTGTGATGTAGGTGGGCACACAGCCTGCCTGAATTTAACAAGTGCCAGATTCTACACATTGGCCACAACAACCCCATGCACTGCTACAGGCTAGGGTCAGAGTGGATGGAGAGCAGCCAGGCAAAAAGGGACCTGGGGGTACTTGGGTGATAGTAGGCTGAACATGAGCCAGCAGTGTGCCCAGGTGGCCAAGAGAGCCAATGGCATCCTGGCCTGGATCAGGAAGAGTGTGGCCAGCAGGAGCAGGGAAGTCATTCTGCCCTGTGCTCAGCACTGCTCAGGCCACACCTTGAGTGCTGTGTCCAGTTCTGGGCTCCTCAATTCAAGAAAGATGTTGAGATGCTGGAACAAGTCCAGAGAAGGGCAACAAGGCTGGGGAGGGGTCTGGAGCACAGCCCTGTGAGGAGAGGCTGAGGGAGCTGGGGGTGTTTAGCCAGGAGAAGAGGAGGCTCAGGGGAGACCTCATTGCTGTCTACAACTACCTGAAGGGAGGTTGTAGCCAGGTGGGGGTTGGTCTCTTCTGCCAGACAACCAGCACCAGAACAAGAGGACACAGTCTCAAGTTGTGCAGGGGGAACTTTAGGCTTGATCTTAGAAAGAAGTTCTTCCCAGAAAGAGAGATTGGCCATTGGAATGTGCTGCCCAGGGAGGTGGTGGAGTCAACATCCCTGGAAGTTTTTAAGAAGAGCCTGGATGAGGCACTTAGTGCCATGGTCTGGTTGAAGAGATGATGGGTGTTGGGTGATAGGTTGGAGTTGATGATCTTGAAGGTCTCTTCCAACCTGGTTGATTCTGTGATTCTGTGATTACATGGCATGTTAATAATTTAATTACCTCAGCTGTGGGAAGATCACCTTCCCTGGGACGCCTTGGAGAAGCTGCATAAGTCAAGCAGGAGAGGTGTTTGCTCTGACACTAGAAATAACTTTAGCCTGCATGAGCAAAATCAGAGAGCAGACTGGGCACTCTGTCGGGGAGAATTTTCTGTGAACATGTCTGGTCAGCAGGAAGTCAGTGTCAGAGCAGCATATGCTCCCACTGAGAACAAGGTCTCTGTGTTTTTGTGTAAATAAATAATGAGTAATACATCCTCTGCAAAGAGCTTGATGGCTGAAGCCTGCAGGTCAGCTCTAATGGAAACAGGGTAGAGAAGGGGTTTATGTAAGGCTGGTGAGAGCAGCAGGGAGACCACACAGCTTTTCTGACTCTCCAGCCACCACTGCTTGAGCAGCTTCTGTGTCAGGAAGTATCACAGAATCACAGAATGTTAGGGGTTGGAAGGGACCTCCAGAGGTCATTGGGTCCAACCCCCCTGCCAAAGCAGCATCACCCAGGGCATGCTACACAGGAACACACCCAGATGGGTCTGGAACATCTCTGGAGAAGGGGACTCCACAACCTCTCTGGGCAGCCTGTTCCACTGTAGAGAAGTTTCTCCTCATGTTGAGGTGGGACTTCTTGTGTTCTAGCTTATATCCATTATTCCTTGTACTATTACTGGGTGGCACTGACAGGAACCTGTCCTCTTCCTTTTGACACCCACCCCTCAGACATTTATAGACATTGATCAGATCCCCTCTCAACCTTCTCTTCTCCAGACTAAACAGTCCCAGCTCTCTCAGCCTTTCCTCATGGGAGAGGTGTTCAGGTCCCACAGAACAGCAGTGCTGGAGCTCTCATTGCAATGCTGCCATTGCTCTCCCAGATTCAGGTGGGTTTCATTGGGATCAGCTTCTGGCAACACTGATTGTGAAGGTTAACAGGAGAGAGAGGAACTCTCACATGCCTGAGGATGTGCATAGGTGGAGTTTTCTTGTGTGAATGTGCATCTCTGTGGCTATATATAGAGTGGTCAAAAAAAAGGGCTGCAAACCCCTCTTTGGGAGATGCAGCTGTGCCATTCTGAAAGATATTTGTTTAGTCTATTCCTGGGACATTAAGGAAAGAGGCAGCAGACCCAATAGTCCTGTAAAGAGCTTCCATAGCTAACACTGCATCACCATTTAGACCACCCTGCAAGCTTTGAGAGGTTGACAGTTCTGTGAGTGCTGAAAGGGCTGTAGAACTGACAAATGAATTAGGACTTACTTTGGCAAAATTTTTTTTCTTTTAATGTCATGAGTTTGACAACAGTAGAAAATTGGCTCCTATCATTTTTTCCTCTTTTGCTTGCTTTGAAAATGAGGAACTAAAAACTCTTCCTCAAATGGGAAGAAGAGTAGTGCATTTTTTACCACCATCTGTTGAACACATGTTTTGAGAACCAGGAGTTTCTCTTCTGTAGCCACAGAAGTCTGTGAAGATTCTTTCCCATTCAGTCAATTATTTGCATTTTAAACAGAAGAGGGAAAGATGAATCTTCAGGTGTGTGGTGGGTTGAAATTCCCGCCCCCCCCCCCTGTATAAAATTGCCAGACCATTTCAGTTGAAAGAAAATGCAAAACCACAAACTAGAAATCATAGAATCATAGAATCATGGAATCAGTCAGGGTTGGAAGGGACCACAAGGATCATCCAGTTCCAACCCCCCTGCCATAGGCAGGGACACCTCACACTAGATCAGGCTGGCCAGAGCCTCATCCAGCCTGGCCTTAAACACCTCCAGGGATGGGAATATGTGGAATGCAATGAATCTGTACAAAATATACAATATTCACACATATTTACAATTTATAAACAACACAAGAATCCCCCTGGACAAAACCAGGGGTGACCAACAGCTTCCCCCTCCCTTCCCCCCTGTGCAAGGTAAAAGAGAGAGAAGAGCAGAGGGTTGCTGTTAGGACAACAAAGAACACAGCCAAGGTCAGCAAAGCCAGCAGAAGCAACAGCTAGAGCAAAGGAGTCAAAAAAAAGAGTTAGTGTACACAACTACTTTTATGTTATTTTTCACACCAATGTAATAAAAATGTATATTTTATACATTTTATGATTATTATTTGGGCAGTGGTATCTTGTGGTACCTGTACCTCGTCTTGGGTGCTGCACTTTGGCCACAACAACCCCATGCAGAGCTACAGGCTGGGGTCAGAGTGGCTGGAGAGCAGCCAGGCAGAAAGGGACCTGGGGGTGTTGAGTGACAGCAGCTGAACATGAGCCAGCAGTGTGCCCAGGTGGCCAAGAGAGCCAATGGCATCCTGGCCTGCATCAGGCATAGTGTGGCCAGCAGGAGCAGGGAGGTCATTGTACCCCTGTACACAGCACTGGTTAGGCCACACCTTGAGTACTGTGTCCAGTTCTGGGCCCCTCAGTTTAGGAAAGATGTTGAATTGCTGGAGCATGTCCAGAGAAGGGCAACGAGGCTGGGGAGAGGCCTTGAGCACAAGCCCTATGAGGAAAGGCTGAGGGAGCTGGGGGTGTTTAGCCTGGAGAAGAGGAGGCTTAGGGCAGACCTCATTGCTGTCTACAACTACCTGAAGGGAGGTTGTAGCCCGGAGGGGTTTGGTCTCTTCTCCCAGGCAGCCAGCACCAGAACAAGAGGACACAGTCTCAAGCTGTGCCAGGGGAGGTTTAGGCTGGAGGTGAGGAGAAAGTTCTTCACAGAGAGAGTGGTTGGCCATTGGAATGGGCTGCCCAGGGAGGTGCTGGAGTCACCATCCCTGGAGGTGTTCAGGAGGGGATTGGACGTGGCACTTGGTGCCATGGTTTAGATAGTCATGAGGTTTAGGGTGACAGGTTGGACTCGATGATCCTTGAGGTCTCTTCCAGCCTTCTTGATTCTTGATTCTTGATTCTTGATCTTCAACATCACTGAAACTTATTTACAAAATAAGTATTCACAGGTTCAGTTATTTGGTTGTGGGCTTTACACTGCACATCTAAAGACAGTGAAATGATTTAAGCACAGATCTAACCTTTCCAATACAACAATTCAAACTGGACATTCAGGGGCTGTGATCTGTGGGTTTCCCACCAATGGGATTCCATGGCAGATTGGCCTGGGACTCACGACCTGATCCTCTGTCTGGTGTCTTCCCAGAGGCTGTGGCTATGATTTGAGCAGTCCTTGGCTCAGAGAGGGCTAAGGACCTCTCTCTTGTCATGCCCAGTTCACAGTCTGGAGCTTGCCCTTGGTTCAGAGAGGGCTAAGGACCTCTCTCTTGTCATGCCCAGTTCACAGTCTGGAGCTTGCCCTTGGCTCAGAGAGGCTAAGGACCTCTCTCTTGTCATGCCCAGTTCACAGTCTGGAGCTTGCCCTTGGCTCAGAGAGGGCTAAGGACCTCTCTCTTGTCATGCCCAGTTCACAGTCTGGAGCTTGCCCTTGGTTCAGAGAGGGCTAAGGACCTCTCTTGGGTGCTCTGTCACTGGGCTGCAGCCTCTTCTGGGATTCAATTCCTTTGGAGCTTTTCCCCTTTCTGCCTTGGTCCAGGTGCCAGGCCTGGGTGAAGTTGTTGGTCTGCTAGAGCAGGTTCCTCAGCTGCTACTCAGGCAGCATTTGGCTCTTGTTGCAGTCTGGGTGAGCACAAGGCAAGCTGCCTGACTTCTTGGCTGCTTTAAATACTGTCCCAAGCAATGAATGCCCTTTGGTAACACAGAACCCTGATCACTGCACCTATGGGATGGGGCATGTCCAGACATGGCCAGGGGCACACACAGTTCCCAGCTGTGTTACAGAGTTAATTACAGGTGGTCCATGTTTATCTGCACCCCAGGAAGTGTCCAGGTTAGCACATTTGCAGGTGCTCAGCCATTGTCTGGGCTAGGGCATGTTTGGGGGTTTGACCCTTCAGGACACCTTCCCTCCTGAAAGCCTCTTAAAGAGGTGTCTCTGAGCCAGAGAAGGATTTAGGTGACAGTCACCAAGTTGGGGATGAAAGCTTCAGGAGAGTTTATCAAACGAGACTGCAGTTACTTTTGTTTGCCAAGCCTCAAATCACCTCTGCTTTGGGTTTCTGTTTCAAAAGATGTATCTGACCAGTCTGGTTTCTTCTGCAGCACTGCATTGAACCTCATGACTGGGGCAGACACTGCAGTCTGCTTATATGTCCTAGGGATGATAGGAGTTTGCCTGGGCTGAGAAGGAATGACAGACCAAATCCTAGGCTTGTCTTCCTCCAGCAAGGAGTCCTCCTCTGGTAAGATGAAACCAGCTAATATGGAGTTGCTTTTTTTCTGTCTTTGGTGCTACTTGGCTGATTTTCTCTTATTGAAGGTTCTTGTCTTGCTTTGTCTTCAAAGAAAATCAGCCTGGTACACATAACATGAGGCATCCTGGGCTGGGTCAGGAATAGCATGGCCAGCAGGAGCAGGGAAGTCATTCTGCCCTCTACTCTGCACTGGTCAGGCTACACCTTGAGTACTGTGTCCATGTTTGGGGGGTTGACCCTTCAGGACAACCACTGGGATTATTTAGACCTTATCATTATTTCCCTTTTTACATTCCAGGTCGATTCATTTACATTCTACCACTTGCTGTTCAAGAGCTGCAGAAAATTTTCTAGGCACAGCCTGAAACTACCACAAGGTGCTTGCCATGATTTTTTTTCAGTTAAAAACCAGGAGGTGTCAATCTGTGAAACCCCAGCTTCACAGACACTGTATTTGATAGAGAACAACTGAGGCTTAAGGACATTTAGTGCACAACCAGGAGAACAGAGTGAAGTGTGAAGGTATTGAGACCAACACATGAAATCCCCAGGAGTGCAATCAAAGCTTGAGTGGCTGAAGTTTCCAAAGGGCTATCACCTGGAGCACTGATCATGCTGATATGGCCTCACTTCTCACTAAAGGACTGAATAAGTTTAGAGAGGGGCAGCCTGGATGGAACATTCCCTCTTCATTGCAAGAATATTGTGTTTCAAACAGATTCCTATGTGCTGTGCAAAAATATGTGGAATCCATATTCAGCAAAGGAAGTGACAAAGTCTAGAGGAGAAGAAAGAGCTGTAGTGAAGAGAGAAATGAAATGAAAGTGTTGAGGTTGGGTTTCTCAGTCTCTTTGAGCCATGAGGAATGAACTAGAAGCTGGAAGGGCAGAAGGGGCAGGGTGACAAGGGGAACATGAAAGTCCCTTTCATATGGAATTTCCTGGGGAATGCAATTCCACATACAGTCCAGAGCCTCTGAAAAATCACTCTGCTGTGAAGGATTGAAGTAGGGATGGCTGGAGCAGATCCCCAAGGTCCACTCTTGCCAAACCCCCCAGCAGCAAGGGCAGGTCAACAGGTCACTTTTTCTAGAACACCTCCATTTACAGCTCAGTATTTTAACAGAAACCCTTTGGTCCTCATTTTTATATATCACACAGCACATGGCAACCATTCAGAACCAGCTACCCTGTTGCTTCAGCTTCTGCTGATGGCAGCTTCCCCCCTCAGGGAGAGCAGCAGTGTGAGATGTTGGTAGCAGAAAACATTTAAAGTCCTTTCCTTTGTCAGACACCTCACAGGAAGCAGCAGCATCAGCTGCACCAATGTGCCTCTCACCAGGAGACCTCCATAACTTGCAAGTCCTGCTGTGCATTGCTGAGCTGGATGGAGGCTGGAAATTATTTTTCCTGCTAATTCCAGGACCTGCAAAACTTTGCACCACAATGGAGACTGCTACAAAAGTTAAAGGGAGGACTTTCCTCACCTCCCAGTGCCAAACTGGGTATCTGGGCAGCTTATAATGGTTTCTTCATGCTGCTTTCAGTGTCTTAAGCTGGCACATTGCAAGTGCTGAGCCCTGTGCATCCTCTGACACAGGTGCCATCCCCAAATGCTCCACTACACTCATAATAAAGAGCTATTCCAGAGGGAGCCTGTGTGAATTCAAACAAGAGCTTTTTCTAAACATTAACTAAGATTTGGATGAGGCTTCCAAAAACAACAAAAAAAAACAAACACCCAACCCTCTGCTCCACAAAGCCAACAGAAACTAGAGGAAGGCTCTCTATGTTTCACCTTTACGTAGGTCCTGCATCTGGGTCAAGGCAATCCCAAGCACAAATCCAGGCTGGGCAGGGACTGGCTGGAGAGCAGCCCTGAGGAGAGGGACTTGGGGATGCTGGTGGATGAGAAGCTCAACATGGTGTGTAAATGCAACCCAGAGAGCCAACCAGAGCCTGGGCTGCATCAAGAGAAATGTGGCCAGCAGGGCAAGGGAGGTGATTCTCCCCCTCTGCTCTGCTCTGGTGAGACCCCACCTGGAGTATTGCATCCAGTTCTGGAGCCTCTATTACAAGAAAGATATGGACATGCTGGAAGGTGTCCAGAGAAGGGACAGAAAGATGATCAGAGGGCTGGAGCTCCTCTGCTATGAGGAGAGACTGAGAGAGTTGGGACTGTTCAGTCTGGAGAAGAGAAGGCTCCGAGGTGACCTTCTTGTGGCCTTCCAGTATCTGAAGGGGGCTACAAGAAAGCTGGGGAGGGACTTTTTAGGCTATCAGGTAGTGATAGGACTGGGGGGAATGGAACAAAGCTGGAAGTGGGGAGATTCATACGGGATGTTAGGAAGAAATTCTTCCCCATGAGGGTGGTGAGACACTGGCACAGGTTGCCCAGGGAGGTGGTGGAAGCCTCATCCCTGGAGATTTTTGCAGCCAGGCTGGATGTGGCTGTGAGCAACCTGATATATTGTGAGGTGTCCCTGCCCATGGCAGGGGGATTGGAACTGAATGATCCTTGAGGTCCCTTCCAACCCTGACAATTCTATGATTCTATGTAGCAGCAAGAGACTCGGTCTGCTGGCTGTAACTCCTTCCCTGTGGCTGGACCATGCTCAGCCTACATCAGTGAGGATGTTTTCACAGGATCACAGGAAGACAGAATACATCAACAGAGTTTGTGTGTGAAATTCATAAACTCACGTGGAGATTGTCAATTCCCCAGGGGTTCACAGCTATTGCTAGAAGGAGGAAAATTGGGTCTAAAGTAGAGCACACACACCATACCCCCTAACAGGGTCACAGGGTGTTAGGGGTTGGAAGGGACCTCTGAAGATCATCAAGTCCAAACCCCTGCCAGAGCAGGACCATAGAATCCAGCACAGGTCACACAGGAACACATGCAGATGGGGCTTGAAAGTCTCCAGAGAAGGAGAATCCACAACCTCTCTGGGCAGCCTGTTCCAGTGCTCTGTGATCCTTACAGTGAAGAAGTTCCTCCTCATGTTGAGGTGGAACCTCCTGTGCTGTACTTTCTATCCATTGACCCTTGTCCTATCCCAGGGTGCAAGTGAGCAGAGCCTGTCCCCTCCCTCTTGACCCCCAGCACTCAGATATTTAGAAACATTTATTAAATCCCCTCTCAGTCTTCTCTTCTCCAGATGAAACAGCCCCAGGGCTCTCAGCCTTTCTCCATAAGGCAGTGCTCCAGTTCTCAGTCATCCTGGTAGCTCTCCATTGGACTCTCTCCAGCATATCCCTGTCCCTCTTGAACTGGGGAGCCCAAGACTGGATGCAATATTCCAGGTGAGGTCTCACCAGGGCAGAGTAAAGGGGGAGGAGAACCTCCCTGGATCAGCTGGACACACTCCTCTTAATCATAGAATGATAGAATCATAGAATCAGTCAGGGTTGGAAGGGACCACAAGGATCATCCAGTTCCAACCCCCTGCCATGGGCAGGGACACCTCACACTACATCAGGCTGGCCAGAGCCTCATCCAGCCTGGCCTTAAACACCTCCAGGGATGGGACCTCAACCACCTCCCTGCACAACCCATTCCAGGCTCTCACCACTCTCATGGGGAAGAACTTCTTCCTAACATCCCGTATGAATCTCCCCACTTCCAGCTTTGTTCCATTCCCCCCAGTCCTGTCACTACCTGATAGCCTAAAAAGTCCCTTCCCAGATTTCTTGTAGCCCCCTTCAGATACTGGAAGGCCACAAGAAGGTCACCTTGGAGCCTTCTCCTCTTCAGACTGAACAGCCCCAACTCTCTCAGTCTGTCCTCATAGGAGAGGTGCTCCAGCCCTCTGCTCATCCTGGTGGCTCTTAATGCACCCCAGGATCCCCTTGGCCTTCTTGGCCACCAGGGCACATTGCTGTCCCATGCAGAACTTGTTGTCCACCAGCACTCCCAGGTCCTTCTCCTTGGGGCTGCTCTCCAGCAGATCCCCTCCCAACCTGTCCTGCTGCAGTTTATTCTTCCTTCCCAGGTGCAGGACTCTGCACTGATCCTTGTTGACCCTCATTAGGTTCCTCTCTGCCCAGCTCTCAGCCTGTCCAGGTCTTGCTGAATGGCCTCACAGCCTTCAAGTGTCTCAGCCAAACCTCCCAGTTTGGTGTCATCAGCAAACTTGCTGAGCAGACACTCTTTCCCCTCATTACTCTCATTAATGAAGGTGTTGTAAAGCCCTGCTTTGTAATGAGGAGATGAAAAGTTGGAAAGGTTTTGATGGAACAAGACCAGGAGAGCTTGCCACTGAGCCTGGGGGAAAGAAATGATTCTGTCATTCTGTCATTCTGTGATTCTATGATTCTATGATTCTATGATTCTGTGATTCTGTGATTCTATGATTCTGTGATTCTGTGATTCTTTGATTCTATGATTCCATGATTCTGTGATCAGCACTGACAAAAATAATTCCACATGGGCGTTCCTGCTGGCATGCACTGAGGCTTTCCAGATCTATTTTAAAAACAAAACAAAACAAAACAAAACAAAACAAAACAAAACAAAACAACCAAACCAAAACAAAGCAAAACAAAGCAAACAAAACAGAGTTAGTGTCCAAAACTATTTGATGCTTTTCAGACCAATGGAATTATTTAGAACTTATCATTATTTCCCCTTTTACATCCAATGGTAATTTATTTATGTTCTATCCCTTTCTGCACAAGATCTGTGGAAAATTTTCTAGGCACAGCCTAAAACTGCCACAGCAGGAAGCCTGGATTAACTAACCTGACAGTGCCTCAAGAGTCAGAGGAAGAGCCTGTAGAGCTGGAAAGGCTAACAGCAATGTTTGACCATGAGCCAGCAATGTGTTCCTGTGGCCAAGAAGGCCAGTGGTGTCCTGGGGTGTATTAGGGTTGTGGTTAGTAGGTCAAGAGAGGTTCTCCTCCCTCTCTACTGTGCCCAGGTGAGGCTGCATCTGGAATATTGTGTCCAGTTCTGGGCCCCTCAGTTCAGGAAGGACCTCAGGGAACTGCTTGAGAGAGTCAAGCACAGAGCCACAAAATTATTAGGGGTGTGGAACATCTTCCTTATGAGGAGAGACTGAGGGAGCTGAGGGTTCTTTAGGTTGGAGAAGAGGAGACTGAGAGGTGACCTCATTCATGTTTGTAAATGTGTATGGGGTGAGTGCCAAGAGGCTGGAGCCAGGCTCTGCTGGGTGATGCCCAATGAGAGGACAAGGGGCAATGGGTGGAAGTTGAGGCATAGGAAGTTCCATGGAAACAAGAGGAATAATTATTTCCCTGTGAGGGTGACAGAACACTGGAAGAGGCTGCTCAGGGGGGTTGTGGAGTGTCCCTCTCTGGAGATATTCAAGACCTGCCTGGATGTGTTCCTGTGTGATCTGCTCTAGGTGCTCCTGCTCTGGCAGGAGGGTTGGACTGGATGATCTCTCGAGATCCCCTCCAGCCCCTGACATTCTGTGACTAACAATGGCAGCAAAGTAGGTGATGCTTTTCCTAGTGCACAAACCATGTAGTGCTCAGGTGAAAATTGTTCTTTGGTGTTGAATGGCTTTTAACTTTGGCTTGAAGTGTCCTCTGTGTCTATTTTTGCTACAGAGCACATTGCTTGAACAATCCAGCAAAGGAAGGGCATGTCTTCAGCTCCTCTGGGAGTAGTTCAGGTGCCTGAACATGTGTGTCTAGCACTGTCTGAGATACCTTGGATTTCTGTCTGACTTTCAGTGGCTGATCCAGAAGGTCAACTGCTTTCTCAGAGGTCCATACTCATATTTGACAGCCCTGAGAGGAGGGCTCAGACACCCTAAGGCACATGAAATGACATTAGATGAGCACTTGGAGGCACACCAGTCACTCCCTGCTCGTGCCTGTTTTCAAGAGTGAGGCACAGGCAGATGAGTTAATCCAGGCTTCTTGCTGTGCTTTTAGGCTGTGCCTAGAAAATTTTCCACAGATCTTGAACAGAAAGTAGTAGAATGCAAATGAATTGCCATTGGTTGTGAAAAGGAAAATAATGATAAGGTCTAAATGATCCCATGGGACAGATAATATTATTGAAACTCCTGTCTCTGTGTTAGCAAGAATAAAGACACCTTCTTTCTGCTCCACAGCAGCCACATGGACATCTACCAGAAGCAGGCAACAATCACCCCTGGTTAGCCTTGCCACTGGTCTCTAGTGGCAATGACAGCTCTGTCTGTGGATGTCACAGAAGGGTACCTGGTCTCCAAGGTCTCACAATGAAGGGATGATTCAGTTGTGTGCTGTGGATTTTACTTTCCATGAGCCAGCAATGTGCTCTTGTAGCCAAGAAGGCCAGTGCCATTCTGGGGTGGATTAGAAGGGCTGTAGGTCGAGAGAGGTTCTCCTCCCTCTCTGCTTTGCCCTGGAGATGCTGCATTTGGAATATTGTGTCCAATTCTGGGCCCCTCAGTTCAAGAAGGACCTCAGGGAACTGTTCGAAAAAGTCCAGCACAGAGCAACAGAAATGATGGAGTGGAACATCTTCCTTATGAGGAGAGCCTGAGGGAGCTGGAGAAGAGGAAACTGAGAGGTGACCTCATTCATGTTGATAAAGATGTGCAGGGTGAGTGCCCAATGACAGCACAAGGGGCAGTGGGTGGAAGTTGAGGCATAGGAAGTTCCATGTGAACATGAGGAAGAATTTCTTCCCTGTGAGGGTGACAGAACACTGGACCAGGCTGCCCAGGGGGGTTGTGGAGTCTCCCTCTCTGGAGATATTCAAGACCTGCCTGGATGCATTCCTGTGTGATCTGATCTAGGTGATCCTGCTCTGGCAGGGGGGTTGGACTGGGTGATCTTTCAAGGTCCCTTCTAGCCCCTGACATTCTTTGATTCTGTGAGATGTGGTTGCTCAGTTTTTATGAATGATTTGCCCTATCAGGACTTGGCATCAGGCTCTGACCACCACAGACCCACTGAAACCCTTGAAGCCAATGAAAACCTTCTGAGTTGCACAATGCCCCAGGGAACACTCAGGGTGCTGCAGAAAGGAGGCTATGAAGAACACTCCAGAGCAAGTTCCCCTTCCCACAAGCAAGCCATGCAGATGCCAACTGGAATTTGGCATCATGTTGCTGTTCCCTTTCTTTTCAAGTGTTGGCAGAGCAGAAGTTGTGCAAGCAGATGCAAGGACCCTTTGGTGCTCCAAGGCAGTGGGGGGTGGAAGGCCACCGGTGCTGTGCCAACTGCAAAGCCTGCAAGAAGCAAGCAGGGGCATTAAGGACCCTGTTTCCTTTTTAGGAAAATTATTAATGACCATGAGAAGAAAAAGTGATTCCATTCTGACCACTTGCTGCGAGCCAGCTGTTGTTTGGAGATGGATTCAACTAAAGCAGTGCATTCACCTCACTTGATCCAACACAGGAGCCAAGGCACAGTGCTCTTCCTCTTTGCTGTGCTCCCAACTGTTATTCTGCTTTGTTCCCTTCACTGACAGCATCCTCTTGCTCAAGAGGACTATTGTTTCCAGTTGAACAGAGCCAAAGCAATCCAGAGAATGGAACTGAAACCCCAGAGCAACAGCAGACATAACTTCAGGGGTGAAATTCATTTAACACAGCTTGAAATTCTGCACACAAGCCTGGTTTTATGTAAGGGTGATCAGGAAAATGCAAATTGCATGGGCTGTCCTGAATACCATAGCACCTGAATTTTCCACCTCATTTTCCACCCTGATGTCAGGACTAGACAATTTGTTTCCACCTCTAGGGCACAGGAGTTCTTGCTGGGCCAGGGAAATCCTGTTCATGCTGCAAAGAGGGCAGAAGGCAGGATCTGTTCTGTGCCAGAAGTCCACAGCATGTTGGGGGAACCTGTCTTGTACTGGATAAAGGTAGAAAAGAGTTTACATGGTGATTTCTGAATGCTGCTTTGAAGATATTTCCTGGACTTGACCTCCATGAGGGTAGGGAGGCTCTACAGAGGGACTTGGATAGATTGGCTGGATAGGCCAATGTTAACAGGATGAGCTTCAACAAGGCCAAATGCCAGGTCCTGCACTTGGGTCACAACAACTCCACAGGCTTGGGGCAGTGTGGCTGGAAAGCTGTCTGGAAGAAAGGGACCTGGGGGTGATAATGGACAAGCAACTGAATAGGAGCCAGCAGTGTGCCCAGGTGGCCAAGAAAGCCAATGGCATCCTGGCTGGGATTAGAAATGCTGTGTCCAGCAGGAGCAGGGAGGTGATTGTCCTCTTGGACTCAGCTCTGGTGAGGCCACACCTGGAGGATTGTGTCCAGTTTGAGGCACCTCAGTCCAAGAGAGATGTGGAGGTGCTGGAGCCAGTGCAGAGGAGGGCAAGGAAGCTGGGGAAGGGCCTGGAGAATAAATCTGATGGAGAGTGACTGAAGGAGCTGGGGATGGTTAGTTTGGAAAAGAGGAGGCTGAGGAGAGACCTCATTGCTGTCTACAACTAGCTGAAAGGAGGTTGTGGAGAGGCTGGTGCTGGTCTCTTCTCACAGGGAATTAATGATAGAACAAGAGGGAATGGCCTCAAGCTGCCATTGAGTAGGCTTAGACTGGAAACATTTTAGGAAACATTTTTCCCAGCAAGAGTGGTCAGGCATTGGAATGTGCTGCCCAGGGAGGTGGTTGAGTCCCCAAGCCTGGATGTGTTTGAAGGTGGTTTGGATGTGGTGCTTGGGGCTCTGGTTTAGGGGTGACCCTTGTAGAGCAGGGTTGTTGGTTGGATCTTGGTGCTCCTGAGGGTCTTTTCCAACCTGAATGTTTCTGTGATTCTGTGATTCCAAATTCAAACAACAGATCTTTGGGAATTAGTTTTCTTTCTGGAGTTCATGGGTGGTGGCTAAAAGGTGGCTGTGGTCACCACTTGTCCGTAGATATAGGACTGAAGCTGAGACTGTTTCTAAGCTTTGTGAGTAATTCTTATTTTTCATTTTGAAGACACTTGAAGACACTTTAAATTAACATTCAGTATTTATTTTTTCTTCTAATGGCAACAGCCTGACATTTTCAATACTCCCATTTAAGTATTACATTGTTCAAGTCACTTACATATCTTCTGTTGCCACTGTGAAAAGGAAGATTTTTATTAGAAATGCTGATTTTGTTTTCTTTCTTGTTCTGTTTGGTTATGGATGTGAAAATAAACTTAATGTATGAAACCTCACAAGTGGAACAAAGAAAAGAGAGGGGAGGGTTAGGAGGTGATCTGCTGGAGAGCAGCCCCAAGGAAAAGGACCTGGGAGTGCTGGTGGATAACAAGTTCTGCATGGGACAGCAATGTGCCCTGGGGGCCAAGAAGGCCAAGGGGATCCTGGGGTGCATTAAGAGGAGTGTGTCCAGCAGATCCAGGGAGGTTCTCCTCCCCCTTTACTCTGCCCTGGTGAGACCTCACCTGGAATATTGCATCCAGTTCTGTGCTCCCCAGTTCAAGAGGGACAGGGATCTGCTGGGGAGAGTCCAACAGAGAGCTACCAGGATGATGAAGGGACTGGAGCACTGCCTTGTGAGGAGAGGCTGAGACCTGAGGCTATTTAGTCTGGAAAAGAGAAGACTGAGAGGGGATCTAATAAATGTTTCTAAATATCTGAGGGCTGGGGGTCAAGAGGGAGGGGACAGGCTCTGCTCACTTGCACCCTGGGATAGGACAAGGGGCAATGGATGTAAACTCCAGCACAGGAGGTTCCATCTCAACATGAGGAGGAACTTCTTCAGTGGGGGTCATAGAGCACTGGAACAGGCTGCCCAGAGAGGTTGTGGAGTCTCCTCCTCTGGAAACTTTCAATCCCCATCTGGATGTGTTCCTGTGTGACCTGTGCTGGATTCTATGGTCCTGCTCTGGCAGGGGTTTGGACTGGATGATCTTCAGAGGTCCCTTCCAACCCCTAACACCCTGTGACCCTGTTAGGGGGTATGGTGTGTGTGCTGTACCTTAGACCCAATTTTCCTCCTTCTAGCAGTAGCTGTGAACCCCTGGGGAATTGGCAGTCTCCACATGAGTTTATGAATTTCACACACAAAGCCTGTTGATGTCTTCTGTGCTAAAAAAAAAAAAAGTTTCTAAAGTTTTTTTTTCTTTCATAGAATTCTTTTCCTTAACAGTTTTATATGCTCCTAAGGATCTTTATTTCCTCTGGAATAATTTTTAATTAGCCACCTGGCATAATTCAGTAAGCCCGTTTATTTTTTTAAGATAAAAGAACAACTGTCAGGAAAAAAAAATAAAATAAAAAAATAAAAGAGGTTTAAACATAGAAACCAGAAGAAAATCCTTGCTCTACCTCCCTCCACCCAATATTCATATTCTACATTATGGAATAATTGCAGGAGTGAGCTGGAAGATCTCCTCAAATAGTCCTTTGACCATATGTGAGCTGGTGGAAAGAAATCTACAAAGGAGTTGTTTCATGTCTTGTCTTTCTGGTTTCACAAATACTTTCTAAGCCTTCACAGCTGCTGTGAAATTAAGTTTTACTTTGTTGTGGCTTCAAGAGCAAAAAGGAAAGTGTCAGAGGCATCACCCTGTCCTTGACACCTGCCTTCTTGCAGCCAGGTTCCTAGCTCAGTCTCCATGCTTAGGAGCATGTAGTTGTCCCAGTTTCTGCTGATGAACCCAATCCTGCTGGAGGCCATCCCTTGGTGTCCTCATCACAGGCACCACAGTCATCCTCTGAATCTCTTAGAATCATAGAATGGGCCAGGCTGGAAGGGACCTCCAAAGGTTATCCAGTCTGACCTCCCTGCATCTGCAGGGACATCCCCAACTAGATCAGGTTGCCCAGGGCCTCATCAAGCCTCACCTTGAATATCTCCAGGGATGGAGCCTCAACCACCTCCCTGCACATCCTGTTCCAGTCTTCCACCACCCTCATAGCAAAGGACTTGTTCCTAACATCCAATCCAAATCTGCTCTTCTCTAGTTTGAAGCCATTGCCCCTCGTCCTGTCCCTGCAGGCCTTTGTAAACAGTCTCTCTCCATCCTTCTTGTAGCCCCCTTCAGGTCCTGGCAGGCTGCTATTAGGTCTCCTCAGAGCCTCCTCTTCTCCAGGTTGAGCAACCCCAGCTCCCTCAGCCTGTCCTTGTAGCAGAGGTGCTTCAACCCTCTGATCTTCCCTTCCTCTACTTTAGATTTCAGCCATCCTGAGGATGCACAAAGCCTTTCTGTGATGAGTTTCACAATCTCCTCACATCCCCATGGAAATAGCAATCATGATGTAGACCCCTTCCTGCTTTGCTGCTTGGTGAAATCATTTGAAAGCAGAAATACAAGTATCCTGCATTGCTACTATTGCCTCTGCTCCCCCCTGCCCTTTGGGTCCCTGAAACACCTTGAAAAAGCTGAAGCATTCTGCTTACAGAGCCATGTGGCAGGATAAATTGAGAGTGTTCACTGCTCCTTGTGGCAACCATGGAAATAAAACACGCAGATGGTCAGCTTCTGTCAGCAAAAAGCAGACCTTCAGCTCATGTGAATGTGGGTGGCACAAAATGTGGTTGATGGCAGGGAAAGACACAGCTCCCCAGGGCTCTCAGTCTGGCTGTAGCAGCAGGGAGCTTTCTCTGCCAGCTTGGGTTTTCCTAAAACACTGGAAAGCTCCTGATGGCACTGGATCTGACACAAATGTTTCTAGTTGTTTGGTTTTCACAGGATCACAGATCACAGGATGTTAGGGGTTGGAAGGGATCTCTGGAGGTCATTGAATCCAAGCCCCTCAGCAGAGCAAGACAAATAGAATCCAGCACAGGTCACACAGGAACACATCCAGATGGGTCTGGAAAGTCTCCAGAGAAGGAGACTCCACAACCTCTCTGGGCAGCCTCTTCCAGTGCTCTGTCACCCTCCCAGTGAAAAAGTTCATCCTCATGTTCAGGTGGAGCCTCCTCTGCTGCAGTTTATATTCATTGCCCCTTGTCCTATCCCAGGGTGCAAGTGAGCAGAGCCTGTCCCCTCCCTCTTGACCCCCAGCCCTCAGATATTTATAGACATTTATTTCATCCCCTCTCAGTCTTCTCTTCTCCAGACTAAACAGCCTCAAGTCTCTCAGCCTCTCCTCATCAGCAGTGCTCCAGTCCCTTAATCATCCTGGTAGTCCTCCATTGGACTCTCTTGAGTAGTTTTGTCTGTTGGGGCCATCAAGGTGAATGATGGCAGAAGTGAAGACCCCTGGGAATAAGGCACAGTAGCTACCTGGGCACCTATTTGTTTGCTGCAGAAGAGCATGAAACACAGTGGTAAGAGAAAGCTGTGTGTAAACCTTGCCTGTTCAGCTGCAGGGGAGACCAAAATCCTCTGATCCCTAAGCTGGTAAGGAGGTGGTTGGAGAAAATGAGACCTTTGTGCAGTTGTGCCATGTCAAACAGCTCCTTTGCTCCTGTGGGTTGCTCTGGCCCTAGTAAGTTAATGGGAGAAGTAAGGTCTCACTCAGACCCTCCAGATGTAGGGCTGAGGGGGCTACTGCCCACGTTCTGACTGTTGGTTTGCAGCAGGAGACAGCACTGGTCCCCATCTCCATGACTCCTCCTGCTTGCCAGGAGGGGCTTGGTCACTTCTCCCAGGCAACCAGCACCAGAACAAGAGGACACAGTCTCAAGCTGTGCCAGGGGAGGTTTAGGCTCGAGGTGAGGAAAGTTCTTCATGGAGAGAGTTGTTAGACATTGGAATGAGCTGCCCAGGGAGGTGGTGGAGTCACCATCCCTGGAGGTGTTCAAGAGGGGATTGGACGTGGCACTTGGTGCCATGGTTTAGTAGTCATGAGGTCTTGGTGACAGGTTGGACTCGATGATCCTTGAGGTCTTTTCCAACCTTATTGATTGTGTGATCCTGTGATTCTGTCAGCACATCCCAGACAAATGATTGCTGTGCTTGGGGGTGATGCATCATCAGCGCTGAGTTGGTGTCTGAAGGAGAGAACAAGGACCTGTGCTGCTAACCATCCTGCATCACCACTCTGCTCCTGCCCACTACATGCAACCCCACTTACAAATGCTCCTGGGTGTCCATGCAGTGGTCCATGCTGTAAGCCCTCTCTACATGTGCAGCACTCACTGTGCAGTCAATTTCAATGTGCCTAACAGCAGCCTGCCAGGACCTGAAGGGGGACTACAAGAAGGATGGAGAGGACTCTTTACAAAGGCCTGGAGTGACAGGATGAGGGGCAATGGCTTCAAAGTAGAGAAGGGTAGATTGAGATTGGATGTGAGGAACAAGGAGAGTGGTGGAACACTGGAACAGGTTGCCCAGGGAGGTGGTTGGGGGCTCCATCCCTGGAGACACTCAAAGTGAGGTTCAACAGGACCCTGGGCAACCTGATCTAGTTGGGGATGCCCCTACTGACTGCAGAGTGGTTTGGATTAGATGACCTTTGGAGGTCCCTTCCAACCCAGGCCTTTCTATGATTCCATGATTCTATGCCATCTTAACCCAAGTTGGAAAGCTTGTTGCTCCAAAAGACTCCCTGAGAGATGTTTGCCTGAACTGAGCCATAAAACCCAGCCAGCAAGCCTCCCACCACAGCTAAGATACTGCAATGACTTAGGAAAGCTGTTTCATTGTTTTTAATGTCTTTAATTTTGGCAAAGTCTTTCTTTTTTTTTTTTTTTTTTTTAATATTTTTGTAGCCTTGCTTCACTGCTGTGCTCTCCTCTGTCCTTATATGAATGTACTGCAGTGTCTTTAAATCCTGCCTAGAAATAAAGCTACCCACAGGTGAGCTGGTGAGCAGCATGGTGTTGTGCTACCATCAGCTTGGCAACTCCTAAATGCCAGGCAGGCACTTCTTGCACTGCTCAGCATGGTGATTCTCAGAGTATTGTTCCAGGGCATGCAGAGGGGAGCAAGGTGGAATTTCCACTAAGCTGCACTGCCCAATTACTACTAATTAATAAAGTGGGAGAACTGAGTGGGTGAAATTCCTTCTAGGGGTTGATACTAGTGAAGAAACTCCCTGCAGGGAACTACTAAGGCTCTCATCTCCCTGGGGGAAATCTTCCAGGCTCACAAGAAGGCACCTTCCATGGTGGAGTCCCTCATCACCCAATCTAGCTGCTTGGTCTTTGTCCTGGCTGCTAGGAAAGCTACTGGAGAAATGAGAGGGAGATGGTAGCACCAAGCAAGGGATAGAGACAAGGAGAGGTGCTGAGCAGACTCTGCTGCATAGGACAACCTGCTAATGGTACATCTCTGGTGTATCTATTTCTGGTCTGTAGTGAGTGACAAGAGAACTGAGAAACTCCTGCTTGTTCAGGTCCCTGCCTGGAAACTGGAGCAGGTATTTGATAGTGTGAATTCTGCTCTGCTTTGCAAAAGACCCATTTCATGCCTCAGAGAGATCCAGGAGAGAGGCCAGATCTTCTTTGTAGCACTTCAGCCACCAGCCACGTTTGTCTGGGACCTCCTGGAGCTCCTGTCTGCTCAGACTAAATTCAGAGAGCATCTAGGTTCACCTTGCAGCTCCGAGTCTGCTGTGCTGTGAGCAAATGCTGGGGGAAAGAGGGTCTGAAAAGCCCAGAGAGAGACTAGCAGAAGGATGTGTTGGAGTCAGGCTGCCTGTGGCTATCCTAGTGCCTGGTCCTTGATGTGTGGGAATGTGTGTGGCAGTTTTAGGCTGTACCTTTAAAATTTTAAACAGATCTTGAACAGAAAGGGGTAAAATGCAAATAAATCACTATTGGGTGTAAAAAGGAAAGTAATAAGTTCTAAACAATCCATTGGACAGATAGCAAACATAAGCTAGTGATGAAAACTACCTTTCTCCCTCTTTTGGCTTCCTTGCTCTGGGAGACACTAACTTCTGCTTGATCTTGGCTGTGTTCTTTGTTTTTGCTTTGAGTATCCTAACAAAATAACTCTCTGCTCTTTCTCTTGTCCCTTTGTGTCCAGGCAGGGTAAGGAGGTGGGCAGGGAGTGGGAAGCTGTTAGCAGCTTCCCTGTTTTTTGGCCAGGAAGGTTCTTGTGCTGTTTATCAATTGTAAATACCTGTAAAAATTGTAAACGTTGTATGTTTTGTACATATTCATTGCATTTTATTGTAGACTGTACTTTTGCTTGTAAATACAGCTTCATTTGCTTCCACAGTCTCACAGTATTTCAGAGGCTGGAAGGGACCTCAAGAGATCATCAGCTCCAACCCCCCTGCCAAAGCAGCATCACCCAGGGTAGTCTGCACAGGAATGCATCCAGGTGGGGTTGGAAAGTCTCCAGAGAAGGAGACTCCACAACCCCCCTGGGCAGCCTGTTCCAGTGCTCTGTCACCCTCACTGGAAAGAAGTTTCTCCCCATGCTGAGCTGAAATCTTCTATGTTCAAACTTGAACCTGTTGTTCCTTGTCTTATTACTGTGAACTACCAAAAAGAGCCTGGCCCCAGGGAGACCTAATAGCAGCCTGCCAGTACCTGAAGGGGACCTACAGAAAGGATGGAGAGAGACTGTTTACAAAGACCTGCAGTGACAGGACGAGGGGTAATGGCTTCAAACTAGAGAAGGGCAGATTGAGATTGGATATCAGGAAGAAGTTCTTCACTATGAAGTTGGTGGAACACTGGAACAGGTTGCCCAGGGAGGTGGTTGAGGCTCCTTCCCTGAAGATATTCAAGGTGAGGCTTGATGAGGCCCTGGGCAACCTGGTCTAGTTGGGGATGTCCCTGCAGATGCAGGGAGGTCAGACTGGATGACCTTTGGAGGTCTCTTCCAGCCTGGCCCATTCTATGATCCCATGAAACACAAGCAGAGTAGGAAGCGTGCAAGCAAGCAGTGGCTCCAGGCTTGCACGCAGGCTGAGGGCTGAGCCTAAAGAAGTCACTGTGTAATGTACACCACGTGGGAGCTGCTGTGACAGTAAAAAGTGTAATTAGTGTCACACAGGATCGATGTTGTGCACTTCTCAGTGCTGTGTGCCAGCATTGTGTCAAGAGACAGGGACAGAAAAAGCAGGTTTCAAGTAGCTCAGCACTTGAGGCTTTATATTGATTCAAGCCTTTATATCACACATAACAAAGTAGGAAAGCCCCATCAGAGAGACAGGGAGTGAGGAGTGAGCTTTACATGGGCATGAATCATTTCTTACCAAAGGTTTGCAAGTGGTGCTGTGATTTCTGCTGCTTCCCTGGTGCCTAAGGCACTTTCCCAGAAATGGTTCAAAGGACATGAGTATATCCCATGAGGATGATTAGGAGACTTGAGCATCTCCCTTGTGAAGAGAGGCTGAGAGCCCTGGGGCTGTTTAGTCTGGAGAGGAGAAGGCTGAGAGGGGATCTGATCAATGTCTCTCAATAGCTGAGGGGTGGGGGTCAAGTGAAGGGGGCCAGGCTCTTTTCAGTGGTGTGCAGTAATAAGACAAGGAGCAACAGGTTCAAGCTTGAACACAGAAGGCTTCAGCTCAACATGAGGAGAAACTTCTTCCCAGTGAGGGTGACAGAGCCCTGGAACAGGCTGCCCAGGGAGGTTGTGGAGTCTCCTCTGGAGACTTTCCAAACCCACCTGGATGCATTCCTGTGCAGACTACCCTAAGTGCTCCTGCTTTGGCAGGGGGGTTGGAGCCGATGATCTCCTGAGGTCCCTTCCAACCTCTGATATACTGTGAGGCTGTGACACATCTTTGGATGCTGTGATGAAGAAAAGTGACGTCTTCATAGAAGTAAAATGAAGCCTTCCAAAGTGAGGAACTTGCAGTCATCACTCTAGACTACTTTATAATCTACTACAACTATATACAAGGGAAATGCAGTCATAAAAGAGAGAGAAAAAAATAAAGTCAGAGATTTTCCTTGAGATCACCCAGTGGAGGAAAGCATGGGAGGATACCTGAGAGGGAGGAAGAAATTGGGACCTCAGGAAGACCCAAATGGAGTTCCTGGTGCTTCTGGAGACAGCAACTGACTTCAAGAGGATAAATATATGGTCTAAATATTTAGACACAGTCTGCAGAAGTTGGTGGAGATACATTTATAGATGGAACTGGAATGATTTCAATCAACTGTGCTCCATTTCATCAGTGGATAAAGCTGAAGCTGCACCACCGACTTCAATTATGCTGCAAAGGGCTTTTTTGGATTTTTTTACCTATAACAATGAAAATCAGAATTTGGCTTTCAATTCCTTTATGTAAAAATAGTTCTTGCATTGGAATTATCCAATAGAAAACTTGAACTTTAATTCCCCCTCCCCCCCCCCCCTTTTAGAGTTTAAACCACTTGTGAGCATAAACACATTTATCCTCTACACATTCTGCCTTGTTATCAGGCACTGCAATGCTCTACACCCTGTTGACACCATTTTTCAGACAGTGGGGTTTCTGGTGCTAATGGGCAACAATGCAAAGTGAAATGAGAAACAAATCCAAGGCCAAAAAGCCAGAGAAAGAACAAGGAGAAGCTACCATTTCTCTACCAACCTCACAGGCTGACCACGGTGTGGCATTACTGCCATAAAGGGCACAAAGATGTTTGTTATCTGCCAAGGGTTTTCTGATACCACAGTCTCACAGTATATCAGAGGCTGGAAGGGACCTCAAGAGATCATCAGGTCCAACCCCCCTGCCAAAGCAGCATCACTTAGGGTAGTCTGCACAGGAATGCATCCAGGTGGGGTTGGAAAGTCTCCAGAGAAGGAGACTCCACAACCTCCCTGGGCAGCCTGTTCCAGTGCTCTGTCACCCTCATTCCAAAGAAGTTTCTCCTCATGTTGAGCTGAAATCTTCTCTGTTCAAGTTTGAACCCATTGTTCCTTGTCTTATCACTGTGAACCACCCAAAAGAGCCTGGCCCCCTCCACTTGACACCCACCCCTCAGCTCTTGAGAGACATTGATCAGATCCCCTCTCAGCCTTCTCTTCTTCAGACTAAACAGCCCCAGGGCTCTCAGCCTCTCTTCATAGGGGAGATGCTCAAGTCTGATTTCACTCATTTGTAGAGCAGAAATTGCAAGGTCAGTTCTGCAGGGGTAAGAGATATTGGAGGAAAGACCTTTGTTTCTCTCCTGGATGCTTTGTTGAAACAAAAAACCAAACAAACAAACAAAGTGAGAAGAACTCATCCTTCCAGCTGAGCCTAAAAGGATAAAAAAAAAAAAAATAAAAAGGAAAAAAGGCACAGATTTATCCTCTGATTTTGATGGTAATCTTATTTCCGTAGGAGTTTGGCCTGGAAGTTCACTATGTAGGATTATAACTGAAATTATTGTTCCAGAAACTGTGGAGTCTCTACTCAACCTGAAAACTTTATTTCCAGAGAATTCCAAGTAATCATTCAGCACCCCTCCCCTCATTGATAAAAATGTTAACTTTTTCCATGATTAGAGCTGAGATGATGCAGGAAGAAAAGATAAAGTGGTTTTTTCCTCTCCAAAAAGCAGTTTAAAAGGAAATGTTTGCCTAATGCTTATGTGCCATAAATTCATTTTTGTTTTAAGACTTTGCCAAATATTATGTCTTTGATTTTTGTGCAAAAAAATGCCATCAAATAATTTGCCTTTCAACAATACTCATGGTAACATCCTTAAAGATAGTCACCCTGTCAACCTGAGGATATCCTGATACAGAAAAATTATTTCTCACCCCTAGAAGTTCCTCTCTGCTCACGTGCTCTCTGACTGATTCCCTTTAGTTTGGAGAGTGAGGCAGACTTGAAAAGTCTGTGTTGGGCAATCCAAAGTACTGATACAGGCTAGGCAGGGACTGGATTGAGAGCAACCCTGAAGAAAAGGGCTTGGGGGTCTGGTGGACAAGAAGCTCAACAGGAGCTGTCAATGTGCACTTGCAGCCCAGAAAGTCAACCAGAGCCTGGGCTGCAGCAAGAGAAGTGTGGCCAGCAGGGCAAGGGAGGTGATTCTCCCCCTCTGCTCAGCTCTGGTGAGACCCCACCTGGAGTACTGTGTCCAGTTCTGGAGCCTCTATTACAGGAAAGATCTGGATGTGCTGGAAGGTGTCCAGAGAAGGGCCATGAGGATGAGCAGAGGGCTGGAGCTCCTCTCCTATGGAGACAGATTGAGAGAGTTGGAGTAGTTCAGTCTGGAGAAGAGAAGGCTCTGAGGAGACCTTCTTGTAGCCTTCCAGTATCTGAAGGGGGCTACAGGAAAGCTGGGGAGGGACTTTTTAGGGTGTCAGGTAGTGATAGGACGAGGGGGAATGGAGTGAAACTTGAAGTGGGTAGATTCAGATTGGATGTTAGGAAGAAATTCTTCCCCATGAGGGTCTTGAGACACTGGCACAGATTGCCCAGGGAGGTGATGGAAGCCTCATCCCTGGAGGTTTTGAAGGCCAGGCTGGATGTGGCTGTGAGCAACCTGATCTAGTGTGAGGTGTCTCTGCCCATAGCAGGGGGGGCTGGAACTAGATGATCCTTGAGGTCCCTTCCAACCCTGATAATTCTATGATTCTATGATTTGGCAAAGTTTGTCAGCCTTAGCTAACTTGGCAGCTCGAGCAATATCAGCTGAAAACTTGAAGCTGGATGTGACTTTCTTTTATTTTTAAATTTAAAGCATATTAATAACAAGCTTTTAATTGAAAAAAGAATTTAAAAAGTAAAAGAAGATGTTAACAATTTTCTATCGCATGCTCTTAGTGGCAGTATCTCAATAAAACAGATTTTTAAGTGTATTTGAAGACTTTATTCTTGAAGGCAGCCGCTTTTCCTTTCTCCACATATATATATATATGACAGGAATTCTCTCCTTAATAACATTCTAGGACCTGAAAGTGGAAGACATCCTTATGCATATTGCACAGCACCCTGATGTTGACACTTAGTTTTAGACACTTTCACTTCAGAGAATGTGTTCTAAAGTATGCTTGGTGGTCAGCTGTCCACATTTCCACCATGACATCTTCATATTTTTATTTGATTTCAGCTGATTTCTTAGCAGGTGGTTAGGGATTCAGTGGTGATGGTGCTGAGCGTCCTGGAGCCCTAATGCACACAGTCTTCATCACACAAGGTCAGCTTTCAACCAAGAAACTTAAGAGCTGATTCAGAGTGTGAAAAACCTCCTAAAAATAAGGTAATCCAGGGATTTGTTTCCCTGCAGTGTGCACTTCAGTTTCCATGACCAAGGAAAAGATGTTAGCACTTAAATAGGGGTTTGTTGTGGTTTTGTTGGTTTGGGCTTTGTTTTTGTTTTTAAAAACCAGAGACAAATGTGTCTTAAAATGAATCCTGCTTTCCCCATGGAGACTGAAGGCTTTTCTCCTGACTTTGTGGATCCCCTGTTGACACCATTT
Source organism: Indicator indicator (assembly GCF_027791375.1). NCBI lineage: Eukaryota > Metazoa > Chordata > Aves > Piciformes > Indicatoridae > Indicator > Indicator indicator. The sequence goes on along the minus strand of NC_072011.1, from coordinate 5,136,687 downwards.
TCAGCACTTTCATAAAGAGGAGTGGGAGGGGAGGGAACATAAATTCAGACAGAAGAAAAAAAGTTTCCACTCCCATGACAACAAGAAAGGAAGAAGAGTGGCCATTTCTTGCAGGAGAGCAGGAGCAGCTGCCTAATGGTGTTTAACAATTCCTTGAGAAGGTCAATGTGCCATAAACTATAAGCCTAGAAATGGGAGATCAAAATATCAGTACCACAAGTCACTACCAGAAATGTCTCAGCTGATTCAGAAACAAACTCTTTGTACCTGGCATAAAAACTTTATCACAGGAACAGAATCACAGACACACAAACACCCCCAGCTCCCTCAGCCTCTCCTCACAGGGCTGTGCTCCAGACCCCTCCCCAGCTTTGTTGCCCTTCTCTGGACACATTTGAGCAACTCAACATCTTTCTTGAATTGAGGGGCCCAGAACTGGACACAGTACTCATGGGGTGGCCTGAAGATGAAGGTGAAGGAATAAAAGACAGAGTTGTATTAAGGATGTTTGACACTGTGCAAGGATTGGCAAGAACAAGTACACAAAAAGGAGTTGGTTTTTTTTTTCAGATCTTATTGGAAAAGGCTATTCTTTCCCAGTAAGAATAGCAAAGGAAAAACAGCAATCACAGTAGCAGCAGATGTTTATGTCTGAGAAGCTTAAGTGTGAGAGGAGATAAGCTAATAATGTTATTTCATCCACCAAGCAGACACACAGACTTGTACCAGCATAGCTGCACATGTTTGAAAGGCTTTCCATGCCCTCAAGGGCAAAGAGACAGGTACAGGGCAAGAACGGGATGTCTAGCTCTGCCCATGGGGACAGCTCCCTTGAGACTCTCCCCTGCTTCAAGATCACATCCAAGACCAGGCTATGGCCCTGAGCTCCCATGAAATGTCTGAGCTGACAGCCTTCAGCTGCCAGTACCAGTGCTACAAATGTGTACAAAGCACCAGCCTTGGCCAGCCCCAGGGCCGCCTGGTAGAGTTCATGAAGTAAAAGGGATCACAAAAAGCCCTTACACCATCTCTGACAGACAGCTCAGTGTAGAGCCGACCACACCATGACCTCACCATTGATTTGGAGCCAGCTGCTTTTCTTTCAAAGCATAAGGTTTGCTTAAAGCTGTTTGGACTGGGGATTTAGAATATCTGAGAGGGAGAAGAAAGGGGAAGTACTCCAGGGCCAGCAGATAAGTTTAAAGCTGAAAGAAGGGCAGAGACGATTGAATATAATTATTGGGAAACCTGTAGGCTGGCACTTCAGCAAATCTCCTCTTGATAATGAGACTCAAAACTGCAAAGGTTGGAAAGTTTTTGCAGGACAATGCTGTAACAAACACCTCTTTTGGTAAAAAAAGAAAAAAATAATCATTGGTAACAATTACTCCTTCTAAAGGATGTTCTTTCATCCATGGGTCGAAAACATTGCAAGTTGCAACTCATTACAAAGATTCTCTCTGGGCTCCTGTCCAAAACTAGTGCCAGCTTTCTCCAAGCATTTGCAGAAACACAACTGCCACCTTCAGTGCTGGCTTCCTGGGGAAAAAAGAATCATTTGATGCTCAGTGGTTCTGGTAGCCAGCATGTATCTGCAGTTTCCTGCTGCTGCCTACAAGGTACTACCAAGCTGAACACAGCTGCATGGCTGTGTGCTGAGGTACCACAGCACAAGAGCTTCTAACAGGCATTGCCTGGCTCCAGGGGTGTGTTTTCCACAGGGGCTGTGGGTGTGATACCAACCAGCAGTGTAAATGCTGACACAGAAGCAGAAAATGTTCTAACTCAGTCACAACAATGTCCTGTGGCAGCACAGTGTCATTTGGCTTTTCCACCACTGCAGATGTCTGTGGTGGGTTGAAAATTCCACCCCCCCCTAACATTAAATTTGCCAGCCCAGCCCAGCTGGAAGCAAATGGAGCTGTATTTACAAGCAAAACTACAATTTACAATGGAATGCAGTGAATATATACAAAATATACAATACTTAGAGGTATTCACAATTGATAAACAGCACAGGAACCCCCCTGGCCAAAACCCAGGGGTGCTAATAGCTTCTCCACTCCCTGCCCCCCTCCTTACTCCCCTGCACACAAAAGGGACAAGAGACAGAGAAGTTGTTGTTAGTACCAGGCACAACAAAGCAGTGCAGCCAAGGTCAGTAAAGCCAGGAGAAGCATCAGCCAGAGCTGAAGAAGCAAAAAGAGAAAGATTGTTTTGTACAACTAGTTTAAGTCCTTTATCTCTCCCATGGACTGTTTAGAACTTATTATCATTTTCCTTTTCACACCCAGTGGGGATTTATTTACATTTTACCACTTTCTGGTCAGGATCTGAGGAAAACTTTTTAAAGGCATAGCCTAAACCTTACCACAATGTCCAAGGTTTCTATGAAACTGAGGGGGAAAACAAGGCTGCTCCTTAATGGGATGTAGGGAGGCCAGCCTCCTTGGAGCAGAGTGCCAAAGTTAGTAAGGAGGAAATGTGGAAGGAAGGAAGAAAGAGGCAAACCTGAACTCATGCTCCTTTTGGGAGTGCAATTCCCTTTACAGCAGGCTGCAGTGTTGTAGCAGTTCCTAGTAAATCATTGAATTATAGAATTGTTAGGGTTGGAAGAGATTTCAAGGATCATTTTAGATCCAACCCCCCTGCCACGGGCAGGGACACCTCACAGTAGGTCAGGTTGCTCACAGCCACATCCAGCCTGGCTGCAAAAACCTCCAGGGATGAGGCTTCCACCACCTCCCTGGGCAACCCATTCCAGGCTCTCGCCACTCTCATGGTGAAGAACTTCTTCCTTACATCCAACTTCTTCCTAACATCCAACCTGAATCTACATTGCTCTAGCTAGGATCCATTCCCCCCAGTCCTATCACTACCTGATAGCCTAAAAAGTCCCTCCCCAGCTTTCTTGTAGCCCCCTTCAGATACTGGAAGGCCACAAGAAGGTCTCCTCAGAGCCTTCTCCTCTCCAGACTCAACAACCCCAACTCTGTCAGCCTGTCCCCATAGGAGAGGAGCTTCAGCCCTCTGGCCATGGCCCATCTCTGGACACCTTTCCAAGTAAAAAGGTTAAGAGGATTGAATAACCACAGCCTGGACATGGAGTTACACAGTAATTTGGGTTGGGTTTTTAAGAAGAAGGCAATGCAGTGCATAAAAGCTCACTGTTAGGAGCCCATGGATTCAGTCCTCTTCTTGATCTGGGTCTCAAGTAGAACTGGGGTTGATGTTCCTAACATCCAATCATTTGATACCAGCAGAAAGGTGGTTTTGTAATTCACCAGCAAAATAAAGATTCATGGTCCTCCAGCCAGCCATGAACTTTGATGCTGGAGCCAATCACAAGGGATGGAGGTACTGAGGGGTTGCTTGCCCCTTTGCCAGTGGCAAGCAGTTGTTAGATAAGGCTGAAGTAGGTCTGGTGTCAACTCAGACGTCCTAGGGGAAATGTCAATGTGGTGTTTACAGATGCTAGGTGCCTGGCAGGATTAGGTGGCCACTGAGCAGGAAGTTGAAGCCTACAGAAGCAAGAAAGACAGCATGAAACTGAAGCTGTGGTAAGCTGTGTGAGGAACACATGGCTTCTCAGCTAGGGAGGGAGTGGAAGGCTTGTGAGGGAATGTCATTCGGTAGGACTCCTTGAGGTAGCTACTCATTCTGTGGAATATGTCCCAGGAAAGCCCCAGCTCAGTCCTCATTGTGTTTCATACCCAGCACTTCTTGCCTCAGGCAGGAGTTTCAGGCTCAGCTCCTTGGCCTTGAGTCCACTCTGCCACCAGATGACTCCCTTTCTACTCCTCTCAGGTGAGACCCCACCTGCAGCACTGCATCCAGGTCTGGAGCCCCTGTTACAAGAAGGATCTGGAGGTGCTGGAAGGTGTCCAGAGAAGGGCCATGAGGATGAGCAGAGGGCTGGAGCTCCTCTCCTATGGAGACAGACTGAGAGAGTTGGGGTTGTTGAGTCTGGAGAAGAGAAGGCTCTGAGGTGACCTTCTTGTGGCCTTCCAGTATCTGAAGGGAGCTACAAGAAAGCTGGGGAGGGACTTTTTAGGATGTCAGGGAGTGATAGGACTAGGGGGAATGGAACAAAACTAGAAGTGGGCAGATTCAGATTGGATGTTAGGAAGAAATTCTTCCCCATGAGGGTGGTGAGACACTGGAAGAGGTTGCCCAGGGAGGTGGTGGAAGCCTCATCCCTGGAGGTTTTTGCAGCCAGGCTGAATGTGGCTGTGAGCAACCTGCTGTAGTGTGAGGTGTCCCTGCCCATGGCAGGGGGGTTGGAACTGGATGATCCTCGAGGTCACTTCCAACCCTGACAATTCTGTGATTCTATGACCTGGGGTTGGGCTTTAGACACACTCACTCCACTCCCCCTACCACCTCACTGTGAGGTGAAGGAAGCCTTTCCTGACCTCAGTGCTGGTAGCTGGCTGAGACATTTGGGCTCTTCTGTTCCATTCACTAGATGAAAGAGACTTAACATTTCATATCTGGAGAAGATCTAACAGAAATTTTCTTTGTGCCTCACCAGGGCAGGATTGTTCACTATTTAATTCTGCTTGGCACTCACATTGTGCTAGTTAAGGACACAGTACTGCACAGATATTGATTAACCTTCACAAGAGTATGAGAGAATCAGTTTTCAGAGGGGAAAACCCAGGGGGCAGAGCACTGATGCTGTTTCAGTATCTTCTGCTGTGAGAGAAGATCTTCAGGAGGAAGGGGATAATTTGAGGAGTGGGAACTGATGAAATGGCTGATGGGTGAATCACAGAATCAACCAGGTTGGGAAAAGACCTCAGAGATCATCAAGTCCAACCTATGACCTAATACCTAACACCTCCTGACAACTAACCCATGGCTCCAAGTGCCACATCCAAGCTTTTTCTGAACACCTCCAGGGATGGTGACTCCACTAGCTCCCTGGGCAGCACATTCCAATGGCCAATCACTCTTTCTGTGAAGAACTTTCTCCTCATCTCCAGCCTAAACTTCTCCCTGCACAGCTTGAGACTGTGTCCTCTTGTTCTGCTGCTGGTTGCCTGGGAGAAGAGACCAACCCCCACCTGGCTACAACCTCCCTTCAAGTAGTTGCAGAGAGCAATGAGGTCTCCCTGAGCCTCCTCTTCAACACCCCCAGCTCCCTCAGCCCCTCCTCATAGGGCTGTGCTCTAGACCCCTCCCCAGCCTCATTGCCCTTCTCTGGACACATTCAAGTATCTCAACATCTTTCTTGAACTGAGGAGCCCAGAACTGGACACAGTACTCAAGGTGTGGTCTAACCAGTGCTGAGCACAGGGCAGAATGACTTCCCTGCTCCTGCTGGCCACACTCTTCCTGATGCAGGCCAGGATGCCATTGGCCTTCTTGGCCACCTGGGCACAATGCTGGCTCATGTTCAGCCTACTCTCAACCAGCACCCCCAGGTCCCTTCCTGTCTGGCTGCTCTCCAGCCACTTCAACCCCAGCCTGTAAGCACAGCATGGGGTTGTGCATGGGGGTGGCCAAAGTGCAGAACCTGGCACTTGGACTTGTTGAATGAAGTCCAAGTGAAGTAAAGGAAGAAGCCTTTTGCTGAGTCAAGTACAGGAGAAATGCCTGAGGGACAATGGAGAGAAAGGATGGGCTGCAGAATACACTCCAGGCCAGTAATGGCAGGTGTGACAGTGGCATTAAACCAGAGCAAACTGCTTCCAAAGCAGCCTTTATACACAGGGCTTACCATGATTGAAAGGTTACTAAACAATAGCAGCAGGCAGGAGGTGGTAGGTTTCACCTGTTTGGGTCAGCTCCAGCAGGGGCACTTCAGATGTCAGCACTTGCCAATATTTACACTGAGTGGCTAGCTCAGCTGAGCATCCCAGCCCTGAGATACACAGTGGGCCTTTGTGTTCAGGATGGGAAACATGATGGAAACTCACTGGCAAGTGGAAGGGGGAAATATTAAACCATGGCACAAAGTGCATCCTACCCCCTTGAAAGGCAGATGCAGCAGAGCCTAATTTTAATTTCACTGCCACTGCCTGTGTGGAACTACAACACAGAGAAATGCAGTGCATTGCACAGTACAGTACAGTAATGCAGTGCATTAGAGGTTGGAAGGGACCTCAAGAAATCATCAGGTCCAACCCCCCTGCCAAAGCAGCATCACCCAGGGTTGTCCACACAGGAATGCATCCAGGTGGGGTTGGAAAGTCTCCAGAGAAGGAGACTCCACAACCTCTCTGGGCAGCCTGTTCCAGTGCTCTGTCACCCTCACTGGAAAGAAGTTTCTCCTCATGTTGAGCTGAAATCTTCTATGGTCAAGCTTGTACCTATTATCCTTTTCTTATTATTGCACACCACTGAAAAGAGCCTGGCCCCCTCCACTTGACACCCACCCCTCAGATATTGAGAGACATTGATCAGATCCCCTCTCAGTCTTCTCTTCTCCAGACTAAACAACCCCAGGGCTCTCAGTCTCTCTTCACAGGGAAGATGCTCAAGTCCCCTAAGCATCCTCCTGGCTCTCCCTTGGATTCTTTCCAGGTGGTCTCTGTCTCTCTTAAACTGGAGAGCCCCAAACTGGACACAGGATTGCAGGTGTGGTCTCACCAGGGCAGCATAGAGGGGTAGAAGAACTTCCCTAGCCCTGCTGGACACACTTTTCTTGCTGTACCCCAGCAACACTGAACTCTCAGGCTTCTAAAAAAAGCTATGAAAAATATATCTTAAAAGAATTGTAAAACATATTCCATAAAATGAACTCTCTCTTAAATTCTTTTTTTTTTTTTTTAATTTAATTGCCTGGAGAATGCTTTTATAAATTAATGAGGGAACTCTTACTGATGTTCTCTCCTGAGACACTGCTTCCCTTTGCACATCTGGTAAGAGACTTGGAAAGAATTTAGTGCAGGTGCCAGTTGACAAACCAAGCCACCTGTGATCCTGGGATTACTTTCTTTAAAAGCAAAGGAATAATGCAACTTGACAGTACAGTATTACCTGGCTGCCCAGAAAGGCAGTTTGAAAAGACTCAATGCCTAAATAAGATTTCCAAGTAGTTTTTTAGTGCTTTTCTTAGTACACATCCCTACAAATTACTGCACAGGCAGGAGGCTTATTGGACAGGGTTTTGCCTGGATAACAGCAATATCAAACTTCAGGTTGGCCACTCTGCAGCATTTTCCCTGTTTCCTGCTAATGTCTCTGAATATCCAACAATTATATCTGTGGGAATTTGTGGCAGTTTTAGGCTGATGCCTAGGAGAATTTTCCACAAATCTTGAGTAGAAAGTGGTAGAATGTAAATAAATTACCATTGGATGGAAAAGAAAAATAATGATGAGGTCCAGTGGTGTGATAACTAACATAAAGGTAGTTGTATAATCTTTTTCTCTCTCTCAGCTCTTTGCTCTAGCAGATACCAGCTGGTAGCTTTTGCTTGGCTGTTGCTGACCTTGGCTGCATTCTTGCTGTGGCTAAGTACTAACAAACTACTCTCTGCTCTTCTCTCACTCTCTTTTCCCTTGTACAGAGTAGGGGAAATGCAGCAGAGAGGGGGAAGCTGTTGGTAACCCCCTGGTTTCATCCAGGGGGGCTCTTGTGCTGTTTATAAATTGTAAATACATGTAAATATTGTATAGTTTGTACACATTCATTGCATTTCATATTTCTAGATTGTAGTTTTGCTTGTAAATCCAGCTTCATTATCTTCCAACTGAGCTGGTCTGGCAATTTGATTTTGGGGGTAATTTTCTCCAGATTACTTGGGGGGTAATTTCAACTCACCACAATATCAAGAGGAGTATATTAATGAAATAAGTCTGGCTTCCTTTCTTTGAGGGTGAGGGAACAGTGACCACCTGCAAAGATATATTCATGAGAAGCAAAATGAGAAGGTTTCTTGTCAAGGACAATGGGGAGTTGGAAGCACACTTCGGAGCTTCTGGCTCCAAGACCAGTTCAAAGCTTACAAAACAGCATTGCCTTGGGATTTAGTCTCTTGTCCCAGGCAACCAGCATCAGAACAAGAGGACACAGTCTCAAGCTGTGCAGGGGGAAGTTCAGGCTTGATCTTAGAAAGAAGTTCTTCCCAGAAAGGGAGATTGGTCATTGGAATGTGCTGCCCAGGGAGGTGGTGGAGTCAATGTCCCTGGAGGTGTTTAAGAAAAGCCTGGATGAGGCATTTAGTGCCATGGTCTGGTTGATTAGATAGGGTTGGGTGGTCAATTGGACTGGATGATCTTGGAGGTCTCTTCCAAACTGCTTAATTCTGTGATTCTAACAATATTAGAATCATAGAATCATAGAATCAGTCAGGGTTGGAAGGGACCACAAGGATGATAGAATCATAGGAACATAGAATCATAGTATCATAGAATCAACCAGGTTGGAAGAGACCTCCAAGATCATCCAGTCCAATTGATCACCCAGCCCTAAGCAATCAACCAGACCATGGCACTGAGTGCCTCATCCAGGCTTCTCTTGAATGTCTCCGGTGATGGCAACTCCACCACCTCCCTGGACAGCACATTCCAATGGGCAATCTCCCTGTGAAGAACCTCCTCCTAATATCCAGCCTGTACCTCCCCTGGCACAACTTGAGACTGTGTCCTCTTGTTCTGCTGCTGAATCATCTAGTTCCAACCCCCCTGCCATGGGCAGGGACACCTCACACTACATCAGGCTGGCCAGAGCCTCATCCAGCCTGGCCTTAAGCACCTCCAGGGATGGGGCCTCAACCACCTCCCTGGACAACCCATTCCAGGCTCTCACCACCCTCATGGGGAAGAACTTCTTCCTCACATCCAGTCTGAATCTCCCCACTTCCAGCTTTATTCCATTCCCCCCAGTCCTGTCACTACCTGATAGCCTAAAATGTCCCTCCCCAGCTTTCTTATAGCCCCCTTCAGATACTGGAAGGTCACAAGAAGGTCACCTCTGAGCCATCTCTTCTCCAGACAATATTGCAAAACACAGAGCTGTCTAACAGGCTGTGTAATTCTGCCATGTCCAGTTGTCTCTACAAAGAACCCCTTTCAATACAGCAGTCAGCTGATATAACTTGTGTGTCCTGCTTTGAGCTAGAGCTGAGCTAATCCTGCTCAGTGATTTTACTTTTCAGCACACTTTCTTCTCAATGACTGCACTTTCTGCAGTTCACAGCAGGAGTTCACAGATATTGTCTGCTTCTAGCAGTGATAACACTCAGTGTTTCTAGTTAGAACCAAGGTGTGCAGACCAAGGCCACTGCTAAATCTTGTGTACCACGTTAAAAAGTCACACCTGTGGGCAGAGGTGGACAGGACAGGGGACCCTCACCTGACCAACAAGGTTATTACATTCCATGTACATCATAGAATTGTTAGGGTTGGAAGGGACCTCAAGGATCATCCTGTTCCAGCCCCCCTGCCATAGGCAGGGACAACTCACTCTAGGTCAGGTTGTTCAGAGCCACATCCAGCCTGGCCTTAAAAACTTCCAGGGATGAGGCTTCCACCACCTCCCTGGACAACCTGTTCTAGATTTTCACCACCCTCCTGCTGAAGATTTTCTTCCTAACTGTGTCAGTGTGAATATTTGATATAAAACAGAGAGATCATGAGGGTCAAGATCTCCTTCTCAACGGCCAATATCTGAGGAGCACTCTATCCATTCTGCCTTCAATCCTGATCCATCAGCTCCTGAATCCAGCTCCTGAATCTGGTTCCTGCTTGCTGCTGAGTCCACTCAGGGTCTTCCTCAGTGTTTGCCACAGCATCAGTTGGTGACAGTGATGTAATTGCCATCAGGGAGAGTGAGATTACCCCCCAATTAATTTGGAGAAATATCCATCCAAAATAAACTTGCCAGACCAGTTCAGTTTGGGATGGAAGCAACTGAAGCTGTATTTACAAGCAAACTAAAACCTAGAAATATGCAATGCAATGAATATGTACAAAATATACAATATTTACATGCATTTAAAATTTATAAACAACACAAAGGGGCCTCCTGGACAAAACTGGGGGAGGGGGGTTATTAATAGCTTCCCCCTCTCTGCTCCCTTTCTCCCAGTCTGAACAAGGTAAAAAAGAGGGAGAAGAACAGAGAGTAGCTTGTTCACAGTCTCACAGTATATCAGAGGTTGGAAGGGACCTCAAGAGATCATCAGCTCCAACCCCCCTGCCAGAGCAGCATCACTTAGGGTAGTCTGCACAGGAATACATCCAGGTGGGGTTGGAAAGTCTCCAGAGAAGGAGACTCCACAACCCCCCTGGGCAGCCTGTTCCAGGGCTCTGTCACCCTCACTCCAAAGAAGTTTCTCTTCATGTTGAGCTGAAATCTTCTATGGTCAAGTTTGTATCCATTGTTCCTTGTCTTATCACTGTGAACCACCCAAAAGAGTCTGGCCCCCTCCACTTGACACCCACCCCTCAGCTATTGAGAGACATTGATCAGATCCCCTCTCAGCCTTCTCTTCTCCACACTAAACAGCCCCAGGGCTCTCAGGCTCTCTTCACAGGGGAGATGCTCAAGTCCCCTAAGCATCCTCATGGCTCTCCCTTGGACTCTCTCCAGCAGGTCTCTGTCTCTCTTGAACTGGGGAGCCCCAAACTGGACACAGGATTGCAGCTCTGGTCTCAGCAGGGCAGAGTAGAGAGGTAGAAGAACTTCCCTCAACCTGCTGGGTCGTTAGTTGTTAGTACCTAGCCACAACAAGAACACAGCCAAGGTCAGCAACAGCCAAGTAAAAGCCACCTGCTAGTACCTGCTAGAGTGAAGACCAGGATAATTTATACAACTAACTTTATGTTATTTAGCAGACCACTGGGATTATTTAGACCTTATCATTATTTTCCCCCTTACATCCAATGGCAGTTTATTCACATTCTACCACTTTCTACTCAAGACCTGTAGAAGATTTTCCTAGGCATCAGCCTAAATCTGCCACAGGGAGGTTGGGTTCAGTATGGATTTTGTATTTACTTATATATATTTAATTTTATTGTTAGCTTTTTCATTAAAGTAGTTCTGTTTCTCTTTCCCAATCCATAAGTCTGTCTCCCTTATTCCCTTTCTCTTCCCCTTTGGGAAGGGAAAGAGGTTAATAGAGAGCCTCTGTCACTTGTTCAGTGGCTGGTCCAGCCCTAAGCATTGACAAATTGCCAGGCTATTTTTCTGAGGTGGTGGAGTGTATTAAATTGTCACTCCAACCTATCATGGCTTATTAGTATATACCAACTTCTGGAGCATGATTTCATTAGCTTGCTGTTCAGCACAGCAAGCCTCCTCCTTTCTTAAAATCCAGCAAACCTTTCTGTAGGTGAAAAATGTAAATGGCAGTGTCTGCACTCAGTAAAGTATTGTTAACTCCATCAAAAAATTCTGTCTATCATATGATACCATTTGGGAAAAGTAAGCCCAATACCAGAAAATTCAGCTCTTTTCAACTTTCAAGTTTACATTTGAAAAGTAGGGCATTAAAACAACAGAGGAGCACTGCAGAGCACAGATTCCAAGTGACTCCCAGCCACAGATGCAGGAGATAACTTCAAAACTGGAGCCAAATGCTTCATAAAGGAATGGATTTTCCAGAATGCTTCCTGTGAGGAGTTTCAAAGACTGAAGGAACTAAATTAATTTTCAGTTCCTTTTTGGTAGCTACTAATAATGTATTTTTGAAGATCAAAAGTAAGAGCAAACACTGTTTTGTCCACTGAAGTCACTGAAGAGAACATAATCTGGCATATCACAGTCTCAGAGTATATCAGAGGCTGGAAGGGACCTCAAGAGATCATCAGGTCCAACCCCCCTGCCAAAGCAGCATCATTTAGGGAAGTCTGCACAGGAATGCATCCAGGTGGGGTTGGAAAGTCTCCAGAGAAGGAGATTCCACAACCTCCCTGGGCAGCTTGTACAGTGCTCTGTCACCCTCACTGCAAAGAAGTTTCTCCTCATGTTGAGATGAAATCTTCTCTGTTCTAGTTTGAACCCATTGTTCCTTGTCTTATCACTGTGCACCACCCAAAAGAGCCTGGCCCCCTCCTCTTGACACCCACCCCTCAGCTATTGAGAGACATTGATCAGATCTCCTCTCAGTCTTCTCTTCTCCAGATTAAACAGCCCCAGGGCTCTCAGTCTCTCTTCACAGGGGAGATGCTCAAGTCCCCTAAGCATCTTTGTGGCTCTCCATTGGATTCTCTCCAGCAGTTCTCTGTCTCTCTTGACCTGGGGAGCCCAAAACTGGACACAGAATTGCAGGAGTGGTCTCAGCAGGGCAGAGTAGAGAGGTCTCATGGCCCTTCCCTGGACACATTCCAGCATCTTCAGATCCTTCCTGTAACAGGGGCTGTGTAATACTTCCTGTAATACTTGAGGTGTGGCCTCCCCAGTGCTGAGCACAGGGCAATGATCTTCTCCCTGTTCTGCTAAACTACCAGATTGTGAGCTCTGGTGGTTGAGATGAGGATGTCCTGCCCTCCAGCTGTAATGGAGCAGAAATGTCTGCTGGAGGGAGGGGAGAACAGCTCAATGCAGGGTCAGCTTTAATTGCCCCAGCAAGAATCAATGCTGAACTGCTGCTAGGGCCTTGAGTGCTCCTGCTGTCATCACCAATGGTAAGCAAAGAAGTTAATGCTGCAGCTCAGGGAATGGAGGTCTCCTTGAGGGCTGCTTAGTGCTGGGTGATGAGTTGGACTGGGTGACCTTGGAGGTCTCTTCCAACCTCGTTGATTCTATGATTCTATGATTGATGGGACTGAGAACTTGGTAAGCAGTCCTGGACAACAGTCCTGCCAGAGGAAATGCCAGCCTGGGCTGCAGAAAGCAAGAAGCTCCTTTGCCTTTGAAAATCCTATGTAACCCTCTCTTGGTGTAAGAACCTGACAGCAGTGTAATAGATGCCTTGTGAGTTATTGATTTATCCTTCAGCTTCTGATCTGTCCTTCATTTTATTAACCTAACTTTATATCACAGGTTTTATGACTGATAGAAAAATATAATTCTATTTCCATTCACAGGAAATGTTCCTTGTGCCCCGTTCCCTAAAGGAGTCAAGTGGTCAGTCACACAATCTCTGTGTCTTCATCATTATCTCTGATCACCTGTATCATCCAGAAATTACTTTTACCCCCTAATCAGAGAATCAAGGAATTATTGAGGCTGGAAAAGACCTCTGAGATCACCAAGTCCAGCCTATGACCTAACACCCCCACATCAGCTACACCATGCCACCAAGTGCCACAGCCAAGCTTTTCTTCAAGACCTCCAGGGATGGAGACTCCACCACCTCCCTGGGCAGTCCATCCCAGTGCCTAATCAGCCTTGCTGTCAGGAAGTACTTCCTAATGTCCAACCTAAACCTCCCCTGGAGCAGCTTCAGGCCATGCCCTCTTGTCCTGTCACAAGTTGCCTGGGAGAAGAGCCTGAGCCCCACCTGACTACAACTTCCTTTTAGGTAGTTATAGAGAATGCTAAGGTCCCCTCTGAGTCTCCTCTTCTCCAGGCTGAACACCCCCAGCTCCCTCAGCCTCTCCTCAGCAGACTTTCCCTCCAGCCTCCTCACCAGTCTCATTGGAGCAATTTAAACAGCTGTGAAGACCTTGAATAGCAAACATCAAATATCATTGTTGCTCATGCTTGAAGAAGAGTATTAGCATGAAGACCAGGCACACTCCAAACACCTAGTCAGACAAACACTTGCATTTGTGAATGCATACAAATAAGAATGATGTTGAAACTGTTGAAGAAGTCACAGAATCAGAGGATCACAGGATCATAGGATGATCAGGGGTTGGAAGGGACCCAAATAGGTCATCGAGTCCAACCCCCCTGCCAGAGCAGGACCATACAATCTAGCTCAGGTCAGAGAGGAATGCATCCAGACAGGCCTTGAAAGTCTCCAGAAAAGGAGACTCCACAACCTCTCTGGGCAGCCTGTTCCAGTGGTCTGTGACCCTTACAGTAACCAAGTTCCCTCCTGTGTTGAGGCGGAACCTCCTGTGCTGCACCACAGAATGTTAGAGTTTGGAAGGGACCTCAAGAGATCATCAGGTCCAACCCCCCTGCCAAAGCAGCATCACTTAGGGGAGTCTGCACAGGAATGCATCCAGGTGGGGTTGGAAACTGTCCTGAGAAGGAGACTCCACGACCCCCCTGGGCAGCCTGTTCCAGGGCTCTGTCACCCTCACTGGAAAGAAGTTTCTCCTCATGTTGAGCTGAAATCTTCTATGTTCAAGTTTGTATCCATTGTTCCTTGTCTTATCACTGTGAACCACCCAAAAGAGCCTGGCCCCCTCCACTTGACACCCACCCCTCAGCTATTGAGAGACATTGATCAGATCCCCTCTCAGCCTTCTCTTCTCCAGACTAAACAGCCCCAGGGCTCTCAGTCTCTCTTCACAGGGGAGATGCTCAAGTCCCCTAAGCATCCTCATGGCTCTCAACTGGACTCTCCATCTTAGATACAAACAAATGTCTGTCTGGCCCATTCTGTTACTCTCAGGAGTCTTCTATCACATTTCATCTGAAACACTGAGAGCACATTCAGCAGTCACTATTTCCTGTCTCCTGTTTGCAGATAGAATCTTCTCCTGCATGCTGGCTTGCTGCAGTGTAACCCTGAAAGATGATGACACAATGCCTAAGCACAGTCATTCCCGTAGGATAACAAACAGACTAACAAATAAAATACAGAGATCCTACTCCTGCTGTAAGTCATTGAGATTGACAAACTGTCTTCTGTTTCTTTGTTGTCATTAATGATCCTTTTTTGGGGACTTTTTTGTTTGGTTTTGTTGTTGTTGGTTTGGGGTTTTCGATGTTCAAATCATTGATTTATCATGGATCTGATGATTCTTCCCTGGCTTTCAGCTTGAAAAATTCCCATGCCCTGGCTCATTACTGCGGTATTTGTCATCAGAACACCACCATTAATCATTTCAGGTTTTATGATCAGATTGAGAAGGTGGAGGAAGGTCTGGATGACTTAGACAACGTGCAGAAGAGAAATAAAACAACTCCTCTGCTAGGAGAGAAAGAATTTATTTAGAAAATAATAAGAGGGCTGGAATTGAGGTTCTCTGGAAGGGAGGTACTGTGAACTGTGGGCTTTGCTAGGAGAACATTGTGGGTGGGTTTATGTGTGGAGAGCTTTAGAGGTATTTATCCATGAATTTGAGTATTATGTTACCAAGAAAATCTTCTATCAGCCTTAGCTTTGTTTTCCAGGTTTAAACTCAATGGCTGTCAACAGTTCTTAAGCTAAGTGTTCAACCAAAACCCCCCAGAAAGGCATTTCTCCTGATGTAGACTCAAGAACATAGCACCAGGAGAGGAGAGTTGTGGCTTGTCAGTCACAGTGACTTGAGAGAGCTTGGCCCTAGGCTGGACCACAGTGGAGACAAGTTGGTTAACAGAGATCCTGGCTGTCTGGGAGCACCACCATCTGCTTCTGCAATCAGGACCTTGAAATCTGGGCATGGAGTAAAGCAGACAAACCAAAGATAGAGCTGGCCTGTAAACAGATGCTTGTTCAGGGCCTGCTTGCACTCCCTCTCTCTGGTGCTTAAATGCATAGTCTCAGTTCTGCCCCATGCATGGAGATATCTTGCCTAGACATCACCACAGAAAAGTAGATTGAAGAAAGTGAGCTTTGAGTCTCCATTTCCAGTGAAATCCAGGCACTATGGTATCCAGTCCTGAATTTCATGGGTGTGAAAACTGCTGCATGAATTTCACTGAATCATAGAATTGTCAGGGTCGGAAGGGACCTCAAGGATCATCCAGTTCCAACTCCCTGCCATGGGCAGGGACACCTCACACTACAGCAGGTTGCTCACAGCCACATCCAGCCTGGCCTCCAGGGATGAGGCTTCCACAACCTCCCTGGGCAACCTCTTCCAGTGTCTCACCACCCTCATGGGGAAGAACTTCTTCCAAACATCCAATCTGAATCTACCCATTTCTAGTTTTGCTCCATTCCCCCCAGTCCTGTCACTCCCTGACACCCTAAAAAGTCCCTCCCCAGCTTTCTTGGAGCCCCCTTCAGATCCTGGAAGGCCACAAGAAGGTCACCTCAGAGCCTTCTCTTCTCCAGACTGAACAGCCCCAACTCCCTCAGTCTGTCCTCATAGGAGAGGAGCTCCAGCCCTCTGCTCATCCTCGTGGCCCTTCTCTGGACACCTTCCAGCACCTCCAGATCTTTCTTGTAATAGAGGCTCCAGACCTGGACACAATACTCCAGGTGGGGTCTCACCAGAGCAGTGCAGATGGGGAGAATCACCTCCCTCGACCTGCTGGCCACGCTTGCTGCACTCTTGCTGCAGCCCAGGCTCTGGTTGGCTTTCTGGGCTGCAAGTGCATGCTGATGGCTCCTATTGAGCTTCTCGTCTACCAGCACCCCCAAGTCCTTTTCTTCAGGGCTGTTCTCAAGATGAAACAAGTTGAGATATATATATATATATATATATATATATATATATATCACAGTCTCACAGTATATCAGAGGTTGGAAGGGACCTCAAGAGAGATGATCAGGTCCAACCCCCCTGCCAGAGCAGCATCACTTAGGGGAGTCTGCACAGGAATGCATCCAGGTGGGGTTGGAATTTCTCCAGAGATGGAGACTCCACAACCCCCCTGGGCAGCCTGTTCCAGGGCTCTGTCACCCTCACTCCAAAGAAGTTTCTCCTCATGTTGAGATGAAATCTTCTATGGTCAAGCTTGTACCTGTTTCTTGTCTTATTACTGTGAACCACCCAAAAGAGCCTGGCCCCCTCCTCCTGACACCCACCCCTCAGCTATTGATAGACATTGATCAGATCCCCTCTCAGCCTTCTCTTCTCCACACTAAACAGCCCCAGGGCTCTCAGGCTCTCTTCACAGGGGAGATGCTCAAGTCCCCTAAGCATCCTCCTGGCTCTCCATTGGATTCTCTCCAGCAGGTATATCTCAAGATAATATTTCAAACCTAACTTTTTTTTTCTTTTTTTTTTTTAATGCCCAAGGAACATCATAAATAAAACAACACAAAAGCCACATTGCCTTTTGCATGATGAATTATTTGGGCTATTTCAGGCTTTCCCATTTTAAAAAAAGAGCAATATGAGGGAAGAATACTAATCTAAACTGTCTAAATTAATCCTTCTTACAGAGTAAGGTTTACCAGTTGCTTTTCTGTGAGGAGTACTTTCTTTAAGAGTCAGGTGAAGATCTAGTCTCCTTCCTGCCCTGCTGAGACCACACATGCAATCCTGTGTCCAGTTTTGGGCTCCCCAGTTCAAGAGAGACAGAGACCTACTGCAGAGACCAGACCATGGCACTAAGTGCCACATCCAAGCTTTCCTTAAACACCTCCAGGGATGGTGATTTCACCACATCCCGGGGCAGTTCATTCCAGTGTCTAATTCCCCTTCTCATTAGGAAGGGTTTCCTAACATCCAACTTAAACCTTCCCTGGTGCAGCTTCAGGTCCTGCCCTCTTGACTTGTCACAACTTGCCTGGGAGAAGAGCCTGACCCCAGCTGACCACAACTTCCCCCCCCCTGCCAGAGCAGCATCACCTAGGGCAGGCTGCACAGGAACACATCCAGGTGGGGTTGGAAAGTCTCCAGAGAAGGAGACTCCACAACCCCCCTGGGCAGCCTGTTCCAGGGCTCTGTCACCCTCACTGGAAAGAAGTTTCTCCTCATGTTGAGGTAGAACCTCCTGTGTTCCATCTTAGATCAACACATACTTTTCAAATCACAAAATCACAGAATGTTAGAGGTTGGAAGGGACCTCAAGAGTTCATCATGTCCAACCCCCCTGCCAGAGCAGCATCACTTAGGGTAGTCTGCTCAGGAATGCATCCAGGTGGGGTTGGAAAGGCTCCAGAGAAGGAGACTCCACAACCCCCCTGGGCAGCCTGTTCCAGGGCTCTGTCACCCTCACTCCAAAGAAGTTTCTCCTCATGTTGAGCTGAAATCTTCTCTGTTCAAGTTTGAATCCATTGTTCCTTGTCTTATCACTGTGAACCACCCAAAAGAGCCTGGCCCCCTCCACTTGACACCCACCTCTCAGCTATTGAGAGACATTGATCAGATCCCCTCTCAGTCTTCTCTTCTCCACACTAAACAGCCCCAGGGCTCTCAGGCTCTCTTCCCAGGGGAGATGCTCAAGTCCCCTAAGCACTCTCCTGGCTCTCCATTGGACTCTCTCCAGCAGATTCCTGCTTAAGAAACAACAACTGGAGGGAGCAATGTTGTTGACTGAGCAAAATCTAGAAATGTATACTGAGACACAGCAGGGAATTGGTGATAACTGTTGTGTGCACTCTGCATGGCTGTGACATGCCCACAGTACATATGATATATGCATTCTCTTAACATAAGAGCAAATGGCCAGCTGCTCCTGTTGAGCTGAAGACAGCAAGCTGTGCTCCCTTACCATTAAGCTCAGGAAAAACACTGCTCTTGAAAATGTAACTTTTTAAAATGACTTGAAATATCCTTGTTTGGTTTGGGGGTATTTTTTCTCCTGAATATTTCTATAAATGAGTGCTGTTTGTAACACTGACTCACAGGCTCACAGGATGTTAGGGGGCAGAAGGGACCTCTGAATATCATCGAGTCCAACCCCCCTGCCAGAGCAGGGCCATAGAATCCAGCACAGGTCACACAGGAACACATCCAGATGGGGATTGAAAGTCTCCAGAGAAGGAGACTCCACAACCTCTCTGGACAGCCTGTTCCAGTGCTCTGTGACCCTCACAGTGAAGAAGTTCCTCCTCCTGTTGAGGTGGAACCTCCTGTGCTATAGTTTCTATCCATTGCCTCTTGTCCTATCCCAGGGTGCAAGTGAGCAGAGCCTGTCCCCTCCCTCTTGACTCCCAGCCCTCAGATATTTAGAGACATTTGCTAAATCCCCTCTCAGTCTTCTCTTTTCCAGATTAAACAGCCCCAGGTCTCAGCCTCTCCTCATAAGGCACTGCTCCTGTCCCTTCATCATCCTGGTTGGACTCTCTGTAGTATATCCCTGTCCCTCATGAACTGGGGAGACCAAAACAGGACACAATATTTCAGGTGTGGCAGGGCAGAATAGGATACAATATTCCACCAGGGCAGAGTAGAGAGGGAGGAGAACCTCCCTTGATCTGCTGGACACACTCCTCTTAATGCACCCCAGGATCCCATTGGCCTTTTGGACCACAAGGGCACACTCAGATTTTTGAAAGAAGTTTCAAATTGTGGTCAGAAAGACATACCAGCTCTCAGAACTTGTTTTGCAAAGAAAATGAGGCTGATCTTTTAGTGCAGAATAAGGTGAAAATAAGACAAAAGATTAATAATTACAATATCAAGCTTCCCTTAATGGATAGGCTAAAGGTTGCTGCTTCAGAGCTTGAAAAACCATTTGAGTAGAGCACCATTAAGTAGTAACCAAGCACTTGTACTCAGCTGCAATAATAGCATTTGCTCTTGTCTTCAAGTAAGGCTGGGAAATAAAGACAAAACTGTGATTGGGATCACTGCCTCAAATAGAGAGAGCACTTAGATAGAGAAAACAGTGTAAAGGTCTTTGTCTTTTTTGTGTGTTGATCCTTTGAGATTCCAAATTGTTTCTTTTCCACTCTTCTTCATGGTTAGGTTCAGATTGGAAGTTAGGAAGAAATTCTTCCCCAGGAGGGTGGTGAGACACTGGAACAGGTTGCCCAGGGAGGTGGTGGAAGCCTCATCCCTGGAGGTTTTTAATGCCAGGCTGGATGTGGCTCTGAGCAACCTGATCTAGTGTGAGGTGTCCCTGGCCATGGCAGGGGGCTTGGAACAGGATGATCCAACCCTAAAGATTCTATGAGTCTATTCTTCCTAAATTAATTTTATAGAATCATAGAATCAACAAGGTTGGAAAAGACCTCAGAGATCATCAAGTCCAACCTATCACCCAGCACCTCATGACAACTAAACCATGGCTTCAAGTGCCACATCCAATCCTGTTTTGAAGACCTCCAGGGATGCTGACTCCACCACTTCCCTGGGCAGCACATCCCATGGCCAATTACTCTTTCTGGGAAGAACTTTCTCCTCACCTCAAGCCTAAACTTCCCCATGCACAGCTTGAGACTGTGTCCTCTTGTTCTGGTGCTGGTTGCCTGGGAGAAGAGACCAACCCCCACTTGGCTACAACATCCCTTCAGGTAGTTGTAGAGAGCAATGAGGTCTCCCCTGAGCCTCCTCTTCTCCAGGCTAAACATCCCCAGCTCCCTCAGCCTCTCCTCATAGAGAGGAGATATAAGAACAGATAGAAGAACATTTTGGAAAATATTACAAAATCAACCCCCAAAAGCCTCATCAATCCTCAAGGATTACTTTCACTTTAGGCAATGCTGACACTACAAAACAGAAAAGAAGCACAGGTATTGTGGGCAGCCTCTGGATGGAAGCAATTTCAGAAGCATTTATCCTCCACAAAACAATTATTTCCCCCCAACCCCCCCCACCCCCAGCAGTGCATCTGTACAAAGGTTTCCTGCACAGGGAATAAATTAATGGATCTGTTTAAAAAAGGACAGATATTTTAGTGCAAGCCATGCTGGTGCTATCACAGCCAACCAGACACTGCAGAAGCAGCATTGGGGCATTGTTTTTGCAGAAACAAAAGGATTATCACTGGAGTGGCACAGCCTTAACAAGAGTGCTGACCTACTTACACACTATAACACTCTGAGGAGCATCTGGGGAGACTGGAGACCCCAGAGCAGGGCATGTTTTACAAGCCAAGACATGAAACTATGACCAAGAGCACAACTTGCCTTGCAGCAGCTGTTTAGCCTTGTCAGAGAAATACTGGGGAAGTTTATTCCAATCTCAGTGCAGATATTTCAGGTTTAGTTGTCTAGTTCTTCACTGATTGCTCTAGGCTTCCACTGCAGTTGTTGGGGAGCAACCTACACATGCAGTCTTTCTGACCTACTTTACCTACCTCCAGAGGAGACTAATTCCTCCCTGGATGAGCCTGCTTCTCTCAGGAACCTATAACAGGAAGCAGGGCAAGTAGCTGAGAGCCTGGCAACTAACCTTTTGAGACTAACTTTTTGATACATGGTCTAAGAAGAATGCCTCCATGACTTGCAGGTATCTGAACTATGTCATGTAAAGAAATAAGCACATTCTCATGAGCTTCTCCTCTTCTACTCTGCTCTGGTGAGACCCCACCTGCAGTACTGTGTCCAGTTCTGGAGGCTCTGTTACAGGAAGGATCTGGAGGTGTTGGAAGGTGTCCAGAGAATGGCCATGAGGATGAGCAGAGGGCTGGAGCTGCTCTCCTATGGAGACAGACTGAGAGAGTTGGGGTTGTTCAGTCTGGAGAAGAGAAGGCTCCAAGGAGACCTTCTTGTAGCCTTCCAATGTCTGAAGGGGGCTACAAGAAAGCTGGGGAGGGACTTGTTAGGGTGTCAGGGAGTGATAGGACTGGGGGGAATGGAGCAAAACTAGAAGTGGGTAGATTCAGATTGGATGTTAGGAAGAAGTTTTTCCCCATGAGGGTGGTGAGACACTGGCACAGGTTGCCCAGGGAGGTGGTGGAAGCCTCATCCCTGGAGGTGTTTAAGGCCAGGCTGGATGAGGCTCTGGCCAGCCTGCTGTAGTGTGAGGTGTCCCTGCCCATGACAGGGGGGTTGGAACTGGATGATCCTTGAGGTCCCTTCCAACCCTGACAATTCTATGATTCTGTGATTCTTGTGAGTGTGACTAATGAAATGAGCAATGGCTGAACTGACATGGGGTCTGTCCACACTGCACCACAGGCTCTCTCTGGTGAGCAAGGGGATAAACCAGTCAGCTTTTCCACTTAGATACTCTCACAATTTACCTCATGATGAGGGACATGGACCTGATGGAGAGGGTCCAGAGGAGGGCTAGGAAAATGATCAGGGGGCTGGAGCACCTTTGTTATGAGGATAGGTTGCGGGAGCTGGGGGTGTTCAGCCTGGAGAGGAGGAGGCTCTGGGGAGACCTAATAGCAGCCTGCCAGTAGCTGAAGGGGGCTACAAGAAGGATGGAGAGAGACTGTTTACAAAGGCTTGGAGTGAGAAGACGAGGGACAATGGCTTCAAACTAGAGAAGGGCAGATTTAGATCGGATGTTAGGAACAAATTCTTCACTATGAGGATGGTGGAACACTGGAACAGGTTGTCCAGGGAGATGATTGAGGCTCCTTCCCTGGAGATATTCAAGGTGAGGCTCAACAAGGCTCTGGGCAACCTGATCTAGTTGGGGATGTCCCTGCTGGCTGTGGAGAGATCAGACTGGATGAGCTTTGGAAGTCCCTTCCAGCCCAGACCATTCTATGGTTCTATGAAGCTTAGACAAACCTGAAACTGAAAAGCTGGATAACAGGTCTTTGTAAACAGTCTCTCTCCATCCTTGCAGGCCCCCTTCAGGTCCTGGCAGGCTGCTATTAGGTCTCCCCAGAGCCTCCTCTTCTCCAGGCTGAACACCCCCAGCTCCCTCAGCCTGTCCTCAGAGCAGAGCTGCTCCAACCCCCTGAGCATTTTTGTGGCCCTCCTCTGGACCCTCTCCATCAGCTCCATCTCCTTCCTACATTGAGGGCTCCAGACCTGGATGCAGTACTCCAGGGGAGGTCTCCCCACAGCAAAGTGTCAGAATCACCTCTCTGGCTCTGCTGGCCACACATCTTTGGATGCAGCCCAGGCTGTGATTTGCCTTCTGTGCTGCAAGCTCACACTGCCTGCTCCTGTCCAGCTTCTCATCCATCAGCACCCCCGAGTCCTTCTCCACGGGGCTCCTTTCTATCACCTACTTAGTGTTATCTTGTAGAAGGCTCTAAAATGTTTACCAAACCAGTAAATATCACCATGCAGTAAAGAGGTTATGTGAAGCAGGTTGTAGATGATTGAAATTACACAAGAATGCAGGCAAATATTCTGTTAGGCACAGCTGCTTCAGCTGAGGTGATTTTGCTGCTGGTCAGTAACAAAGCATGACAGTGACACAGGGGTATCCAGTCAGCAGCCCATAATTATCTCAGAGCACTCCACTGATGGGATACATAAAACAAGCTGGGTTTTATCACTGTTCAGATGAAGCAGGTAAGAAACAGGAAGCTAATTTCTGTGTATGAAAAAAAGAAACAAACAAACAGCAGAACAAAACAAAGCCAGGAAGTCTGCAGTGGCAGACTAGGAGCACAGATCAGAGGATGTTAGGGGTTGGAAGGGACCTCCAAAGGTCATCAAGTCACAGATTCACAGAATTAACCAGGCTGGTGAAGACCTTCAAGATCATCAACTCCAGCCTATCACCCAACACCATCTAATCAACTAAACCAGGGCACTAAGTGCCTCATCCAGTCTTATTTTAAACACTTCTAGGGACAGTGACTCCAGCACCTCCCTGGGCAGCACATTCCAATGGCCAATCTCTCTTTCTGTGAAGAAGTCCTTCCTACCATCCAGCCTAAACCTCCCCTGGCGCAGCTTGAGACTGTGTCCAACCCCCCTGCCAGTTCTTTGAGTTCCCTTCCAACCCTAAAATTTCTATGATTCTATTCTTTTCAGTCTTCCAGCATCTGGGACCATGGCCCTGTCTGTGGACTGGCAAAGGAACAGTTTTGGATGTTATAGGATCACAGGATGTTAGGGGTTGGAAGAGACCTCTGGAGATCATCAACTCCAACCCCCTTGCCAGAACAGCACCATAGAATCCAGCACAGGTCACACAGGAACACATCCAGATGGGGCTTGAAAGTCTCCAGAGAAGGAGACTCCACAACCTCTCTGGGCAGCCTGTTCCAGTGCTCTGTGACCCTCACAGTGAAGAAGTTCCTCCTCATGTTGAGGTAAGAGGGAGAAGCCAAAACCAAACAGCCAAGAAAACCCCCAGTAAAACAAGCAAAGGTGCAAGCAAACAAATAACAACACCAAACAAACTCCAGACCAACCAACCAACCAAAACCAAACACCACCATGCCCCCAAATAAAAAAAAAAAAAAAACAAATCCCAACAAACAATCAATTAAAAAAAAACAAAACCAAAAAACACCAAACCACCCCCTCCCCCCCAAAAAAAAAGAGCAGCAGGTAGGGAGCTTTCAGTTTTCAATTTGTCATAACACCACAGAACCATATGGGGAAATCTTGGTGTCCCAATTCACCTCCTGTTTGCAATACACTGTTTGGTCTCCTGCTGTATTTTCAGTGTTCCAAAATAAATGATATAAAACAGAGTTGAAAGCAATTTTCTGTTTAACATAATTTCCCTTCATCTTGTTCACCACAGATTTTCCTGTGGAGCTTTCTAGTCAGGCAGACAGGTTTCAGGTAGAGAAGATGCATTAACCCCATGCATCAGTAGAGACTGGGGATTGATCTGTTGGAAAGTAGTGAAGGGGAAAAGGACCTGGGGGTCCTGGTGGATGGGAGGTTGACCATGAGCCAGCAATGTGCTCTTGTGGCCAAGAAGGCCAATGGTGTCCTGAGTGGATTACAAGGGCTGGGATTAGTAAATCAAGAGAGCTTCTCCTCCCTCTCTACTCTGCCCTGGTGAGACCACATCTGGAATATTGTGTCCAGTTCTGGGCCCCTCAGTTCAAGAAGGACCTCAGGGAACTGCTTGAAAGAGTCCAGTGCAGAGCCACAAAAATGCTGAAGGGAGTGGAACATCTTCTTATGAGGAGAGACTGAGGGAGCTGAGGGCTCTGTAGCTTGGAGAGGAGGAGCCTGAGAGGTGACCTCATTCATGTTGATAAATGTGTAAAGGGTGAGTGCCAAGAGGATGGAGCCAGGCTCTGCTGGGTGATGCCCAATGAGAGGACAAGGGGCAATGGGTGGAAGTTGAGGCACTGGAAGTTCCATATGAACGTGAGGAAGAATTATTTCCCTGTGAGGATGACAGAACACTGGACCAGGCTGCCCAGGGGGGTTGTGGAGTCTCCCTCTTTGGACATATTCAAGACCCACCTGGATGCATTCCTGCATGATCTGCTCTAGGTCATCCTCCTCTGGCAGAGGGGTTGGACTGGATGATTTTTTGAGGTCCCTTCCAGCCCCTGACATTCTGTGATTCTTTGAACAAGATGTGGCACACACATATGCATGATGAGGAAGTCTGACATCACCATTTTGCTGGAAGAAATGTTGGGCTTTTTCTCTCTGTGTTGTTGTTTTATTAGTTTTTGACTGCTAGTACAAACCTACACTGCTTCTGTAATTAAGTTTATAGGCTCATATTTTGACACACAGAGAGAATTATTTCTGTTCACTATTCTGAAGCTGTCAGCCATAATATTTCCTCATATGCAAGACTGAAACCCTCAAACCAAGGCAAATAAAACACATACTTCTCTCTCTGTGTATACAGTTCTCTATTTTCAAAAATTAGTTTTAGTGAAGAGATTCATAAAGCTATTTATTTTGTACTTGAAAAAGGATATTCCTGGGAGAGCAGCAGAAAGCCAAAAGGAAGCCTCTCTGCAGAGCTTTTTGTTTCTCCCAATGCAGCCACACCACCGAAAGCAGCTAGCAGAGGTGAGATGTGCTGCTGAAAATGAGGCTCTGAGCAGCAAAACCTGAGAAAGCTGCTCATGAATACATTGTCAGTGCTTGGACATGTTAGATACTGAGAAATATGCTCCAGACCACACTGCAGAGAGTCTTCCTGACAGCTTCAAATTTCTGTAACTGTTTTATCTTTTTTTTCCTAAGAAATGCAACTGTCAGAGTATCACAGTCTCACAGTATATCAGAGGTTGGAAGGGACCTCAAGAGATCATCAGGTCCAACCCCCCTGCCAGAGCAGGATCACTTAGGGTAGTCTGCACAGGAATGCATCCAGGTGGGGTTGGAAAGTCTCCACAGAAGGAGACTCCACAACCTCCCTGGGCAGCCTGTTCCAGGGCTCTGTCACCCTCACTCCAAAGAAGTTTCTCCTCATGCTGAGGTGAAATCTTCTATGTTCAAGTTTGTATCCATTGTTCCTTGTCTTATCACTGTGAACCACCCAAAAGAGCCTGGCCCCCTCCACTTGACACCCACCCCTCAGCTATTGAGAGACATTGATCAGATCCCCTCTCAGCCTTCTCTTCTCCACACTAAACAGCCCCAGGGCTCTCAGGCTCTCTTCACAGGGGAGATGCTCAAGTCCCCTAAGCATCCTCCTGGCTCTCTGTTGGATTCTCTCCAGCAGGTCTCTGTCTCTCTTGAACTGGGGAGCCCCAAACTGGACACAGGATTGCAGCTGTGGTCTCAGCAGGACAGAGTAGAGAGGTCTCCTAACTCTCCCTTGTCCTTTTTTAAGGTTGAGACTTAGATGTGGTATGCTCAGTGCAGCCCATGCAGGACTCTTGTAATGGGAAATGGAATGTAAGATTTTTCTGCCTTTTTCCATCTTCTGTCTTTTGCGTGCCTGAAGCACATAGCTCCCAGAGGTCTTTGTGCTTTTCCTGTTGTCAGGGTTGATATGTGCCCAGAGGCAATCCTTGCTCCTTGGATGGTCTGTGCACATCATTTGCAGTGTCACCAGTCTGCACCCAGTGCACTGTTTGTCGTCCTTACCTTCAAAACTGCTTGACTGATTCTGTTTGAGTGCATTGCAGGAAGATTCCTCCTGGCTTGCTGTCTGGTTGCTTGTGATATAGGCTGGGCAGTGACTGGCTTGAGAGCAGCCCTGAAGAGAAGGACTTGGACATCCTGGTGGATGAGAAGCTCAACATGAGCCAGCAGTGAGCACTTGCAGCCCAGAAAGCCAACCAGAGCCTGGGCTGCAGCAAGAGAAGTGTGGCCAGCAGGTCGAGGGAGATCCATTCCAGGCTCTCACCACTCTCATGGCAAAGAACTTTTTCCTCACATCCAGCCTGAATGTCCCCACTTGAGCTTTATTCCATTCCCCCCAGTCCTATCACTACCTGACACCCTAAAAAGTCCCTCCCCAGCTTTCTTGTAGCCCCCTTCAGATACTGGAAGGCCACAAGAAGGTCTTCCAGAGCCTTCTCTTCTCCAGACTGAATAGCCCCAACTCTCTCAGTTTGTCCTAATAGGAGAGGAGCTGCAGCCCTCTGATCATCCTCATGGCCCTTCTCTGGACACCTTCCAGCACCTCCAGATCCTTCCTGTAATAGAGGCTCCAGAACTGGATGCAATACTCCAGGTGGGGTCTCACCAGAGCAGAGTAGAGAGGGAGAATCACCTCCCTTGACCTGCTGGCCACACTTCTCTTGCTGCAGCCCAGGCTCTGGTTGGCTTTCTGGGCTGCAAGTGCACACTGCTGGATCATGTTGAGCTTCTCATCCACCAGCACCCCCAAGTCCCTCTCCTCAGGGCTGCTCTCCAAGCAGTCTCCAATCCAGCCTGGATTTGTGCTTGGGATTGCCTTGACCCAGATGCAGGACCCTGCACTTGGTCTTGTTGACCCTACTGAGGGTGGCTTGTGCTCACCTCTCCAGCCTGTCCAGGTCCCTCTGGATGGATCCCTTCCCTCCAGCCTGTCTGCTGCACTTGCTGAGGGTGCACTCAATGCCTCTGTCCATGTCACCAACAAAGATGTTGAACAAGACTGGTCCCAGGACTGACCTCTGAGGGACTTTGCTTGTCCCTGGCCTCCCCTGGGACATGGAGCCATTGACAGCCACTCTTTGGGTGCCAGTTCTTTATCCATCTCGTGATCCACCCATCAAACCCATGTGTCACCAGTTTGGAGACCAGGATGTGGTGTGGGACAGTGTGGAAGGCTTTGCTCAGGTCCAGGTCAATGCCATCAGTTGCTCTCCCCTCATCTGTTAATGTTGTCATCTGTTCAGAGGAGGCCACCAGGTTTGTCAGGCAGGATTTGCCCTTGGTAAACCCATGCTGACTGTACCCAACACCCAACCACACGTGAATCATTCAGCCTCAGAACAGACCCTAGCTGTCTTGTCTCCCTCTCCTCACACCACTCGGCATCAAAACACCATTACCCTCTTGCCCACTCCTCCTCCAGAAGAGAACAAAGAGCAGAGTGAGAAAATATTTTGGAAGCTGCCCTCTCGCCTAACCTGTCTCCAAAAGAGAATGAGAATTAAAGAGAGGGAAAATGTTTTACAAGGAGCCACAGAGCATGGAAACAACAGCAACCTTCAGCTCCCTCCACACTGAAATCTTCCTGTCCTGTGAAAGGACAGAAAACCTGATTACTGAGACCAGCAGTCAAATCAGTAGTGGCTGGAGTTACACAGTGCTTCAGGCCACACTTATTTAGGGATCTAAATATGGGTCTAGGTACCTAACCTCAGGCACAGAGGCAAGGCTCAGACCATAAACAAGCTTCAACTCTTTTTTTTTTTTTTTAATTAAGATAGCAGCTTGCTTATGATAAAGGCTCTGCTTGATCCTACATTTATAAATAAACCCCCAATAAAACAGTAACTCTGGTGCTCCTGAACAGCTCAATACAGCAGGCTAAAAATACCCTCAAATCAATCTAAGGTAGAAAGGTTTCTGGAGTTACTGAACTTCCTTAGTTGCTTTCAAAATGAAGGTTTGCATGCTGCTGTCATGCACAAACTCTGCTATGTATCAGAGAGCAAGAGATTTATTAAAATAATCAGATTTGGAAGCAAGTGAAAAATAGAAGCAGACAGTTTAAGGCAGCTTGGATTGTACTGCAACTACCCAGGATATCTGCTTTTGAACAAGCAAAGGTAAGATTACATCTTGGATTAAAAATGCATCCTGTTTGATTAGGTTGGAGCATTTGGTGTTTTTATCAGTGAAAGCAGTGGGAAAAGGAAATTGTGTGGTAATAAAAATCACTGCTAATGAAAAGGTTAGCAACACCATCATTGCAAAAGAAGATTTGAATAGCAAGGAAGAGAGCTTGGCTGAACCTTAAGATTGGAATTACAGATGTGGGAGAAAAAAAAATATAATAGGGAAATATAAAAGCAACAGCCAGCATTATAAACTACAGATATATCATTAGGGAAAGAGAGCAGAAGAAACATGCTTGTGATGGTCAATCACCATCATTGAGATGCTGTAATCAAGAAAGAAAATACAAGGCTGAAGCCTAGCAGATTAAATATTTGCCCTGCAGATGAGCAAGCACCAACCCACTGCACAAGCTGCTGTTTCCCTCTGGAAAACTGATTGCAACTCTGGTCACCTAGTTTAAAAAAAAAATACAACAAAGGTGTGGACTGCAGCTGCTGTATGTATTCTATCTATTTAGTCTGGAGAAGAGAAGGCTGAGAGGGGATCTGATCAATGTCTCTCAATAGCTGAGGGGTGGGTGTCAAGTGGAGGGGGCCAGGCTCTTTTGGGTGGTGCACAGTGATAAGAGAAGGAACAATGGGTTCAAACTTGACCATAGAAGATTTCAGCTCAGCATGAGGAGAAACTTCTTTGGAGTGAGGGTGACAGAGCCCTGGAACAGGCTGCCCAGGGGGGATTGTGGAGTCTCCTTCTCTGGAGACTTTCCAAACCCACCTGGATGTATTCCTGTGCAGACTCTGCTGCTCTGGCAGGGGGGTTGGACCTGATGATCTCTTGAGGTCCCTTCCAACCCCTGATATATTGTGAGACTGTGATACTGTGATATGTGCAGCAGAAGGTCACTCAGAAGGGTCAGAAACTTTCTGTCATCTTGGGGGAGAATGGAAAGAGCCTTGACTTGCTCACCCTGGCAAAGCAAAGTTTGGATGGGGCTAGAAAGTCTCTTTGAGTATAGACCAGAGCTGGGGGTTAGTGCTGTGCAGAGAGAAGAGCAAAGATCTAGAATCTTCATGCTGTGACACGGAAGGGCACAGCTGCTGCCAATATATTCAAGATGTAAGTTCAAAGAAAGTTTCCATCCATCAGAACAGAGCTTAAAAAGGGGGTTAGAAATTGGGCAAATATCACAGTCTCACAGTATATCAGAGGTTGGAAGGGACCTCCAGAGATCATCAGGTCCAATCCCCCTGCCAAAGCAGCATCACTTAGGGGAGTCTGCACAGGAATGCATCCAGGTGGGACTGGAAAGTCTCCAGAGAAGGAGACTTCACAACCCCCCTGGGCAACCTGTTCCAGGGCTCTGTCACCCTCACTGCAAAGAAGTTTCTCCTCATGCTGAGCTGAAATCTTCTATGTTCTAGTTTGAACCTCTTGTTCCTTGTCCTAATACTGTGCACCACTGAAAAGAGCCTGGCCCCCTCCACTTGACACCCACCCCTCAGCTCTTGAGAGACATTGATCAGATCCCCTCTCAGCCTTCTCTTCTCCACACTAAACAGCCCCAGGGCTCTCAGTCTCTCTTCCCAGGGGAGATGCTCAAGTCCCCTAAGCATCCTCATGGCTCTCCATTGGCTTCTCTCCAGCAGGTCTCTGTCTCTGTTGAACTGGGGAGCCCAAAACTGGACACAGGATTGCAGCTGTGGTCTCAGCAGGGCAGAGTAGAGAGGTAGAAGAACTTCCCAGCCCTGCTGGACACCTTTCTTGCTGCACCCCAGGATCCCATTGGCTCTCTTGGCCACAAGGGCACATTGCTGTCCCATGCAGAACTTGCTGTCCACCAGCACTCCAAGGTCTTTCTCTGTGGAGCTGCTTTCCAGCAGGGCAGCCCTTAGCCTGTCCTGGTGCCTGTTGTTGTTTCTCCCCAGATGTAGGAACTTGCACTTGTCCTTATTGAACTCCCTGAGGTTTGCCTGCAGCCAGCTCTCAGCCTGTCCAGGTCACCAAATACCCACAGCATCTCTAACATGGGAGGAGATAGATGGATGGATCAGTCCATGTGCCATGGTTGTGGAGATAGCAGGGGTCTAGATGTGATGACTCACAGTCCTGCAGCATACTGAATGTTCCTCCTATATGCTGAGGCTCGAGGGGATCAATTTATTTCATTATTGGCTACAAAAAATACACATTTTGACCTATACTGCAGACTGCCCAGGAGGAATAGGGGAAAAAAATTATACACCTACCAGCTTTTGTCTCTCAGACTACTTAGACCAAATGGTGTAGGACTGCTGAGACTTAACATTGGGTAGGGTTCTTCAAGCATTCCTCAAAGTCATCTTCCCCCTCAGAAGCAGGTTTAAGTATCTAGATTTATTTAAAAGCTACCTTGTTCTGAGTAACTCAGATTCTCTCCTCTATTTTTACACTCTCTCCTGGGTTCAGAAAATACATTTGGCTGAACTATGTTTATTATTCTTCTGCCAATGTTAGATTTCAAGAATTTGAGGCTTTTCATCATGTTTTATTTTTTTATCCTCTACTAAAGCCAGTGCCTACATCTGTGCTCTTTGTATCAGTCAAACTAAACATCTTAATTAAATGTGCTTGAACTGAGCCTCACTATGAATATGGCAAGGAGCAGAGAAGGGAAATTCACAGCAGGAAAACATTCACTTTCCATGAGACTTCCACATTTTGATGTGCTGTCCCTTGCTCTTCAGCATCCTGCAGCTTTTCTTACTGCAAGCTGAAGAGGTTTTTTTCTTGCTCACTGTTAGTGGACAGATTCACAACCCTGTCATGCACTTTTCTGGGTCTCCTGGTGACACTTTCCTGGCACCTGAGTTGCTACATCTTCTTGTCCTTGCTATTATCACAGAATCACAGAATGTCAGGGGCTGGGAGGGACCTCCAAAGCTCATCCAGTCCAACCCCCCTGCCAGAGCAGGATCACCTAGAGCAGATCACACAGGAACGCATCCAGGTGGGTTTTGAATATCTCCAGAGTGGAAGACTCCAGACTATCTCCCAGAAAAACTACAATGCCAAGATATAATGGAAGAAATGAGGCAGAACTTTAATGTGAGCAGGAAAGGTGGTGGTAGTGAGGAGTCTCCAATGAAAGCTTGATTTCACACTGAAGCATTTCCTGGTGTGAAAGGTTCCTCTTGATGTGAGCCTTCATGGACAAAGCCCTGTAGGAATCACAAAGGCTGTTTTCCAGCAGCTTGGCTAGCCACCTGAGACACTTCTTTGGCTGGATCTACATTGAAGTTGCCTCAAAGACCTATTTGATCAAGGATATTGTGTCCAGTGCTGGGCCCCTCAGTTCAAGAAGGACCTCAGGGAACTGCTTGAGTCCAGCACAGAGCCACAAAAATGATGGAGTGGAACATCTTCCTCATGAGGACAGACTGAAGGAGCTGAGGCTCTCCTCAGAGCTTGGAGGAGACTAAGGAGTGACCTCATTCATGTTGATAAATATATAAAGGGTGAGTGCCAAGAGGCTGGAGCCAGGCTCTGCTGGGTGATGCCCAATGCCAGCACAAGGGACAATGGTGGAAGCTGAGGCACAGGAAGTTCCATGTGAACATGAGGAAGAATTTCTTCCCTGTGAGGGTGATAGAACACTGGAATAGGCTACCCAGGGGGGTTGTGGAGTCTCCCTGTCTGGAGATATTCAAGACCTGCCTGGATGTGTTCCTGTGTGATCTGCTCTAGGTGATCCTGCTCTGGCAGGGGAGGTTGGACTGGATGATCTCTCCAGGTCCCTTCCAGCCCCTGACATTCTATGATTCTGATTATGTCAAGTGCCACACACAACAGCAGGAATGCAGCTGGGGCAACACTGTGCTTATGCAGGCTGAGCAAGCCACCCCTTTTGGGAGGATCTGTAACCCACACTGTTCTCCTTCCTACTGCAGCTAAGCCATTACCAATCACAGCCCAGCTGGAGCACTGACTGCATTACAGACATTTTCTTTCTTTGTAAAATGTGATCAAGATAGGCCCACAGCTGGTGCTGAGAAGCTGTTGGAGAGCCATGCTGCAGCATGGAGCCTCCAGCCCCTCTCTGAGTTCCTGAATGATGGAAGGGCAATATACTTGCACAGTTTGCTGAAGCTTGTTCTTGCAGTGCCATAGAACAATAAATTGAGTTCTGCATCTTCTGGTTGATAAAAGTTGTATATCTGCAGCTGAGATGTTGGACTTGATTTATATTAGACTGCTTTTTCTATTTCTACTGAGTTATCTACAAGACAAACCACTCAGGGAAGAGGGGAGAAAAGCTTTTTTTGCTCTTTGTGTTGTTTGTTTTAAGGTCACTGCCTCTTTTTAAGGACTTTGGAGAATGGATTTAACTGGGACTATGCTGGAGCCCAAATTTTTTTCTACATATTCCAGCCAAAGTCATTAGCAAACTTCACACAGAATTGCAAGCACTTATGACCAGATAAAGAATTACAGTATTTGCTAAGACCTCCTGGTCTGAAGGTGAGTTTACCTTCCTGCAGATTTTTATTGGTGGACTGCAGTACTAATACATTCCATCTGCTTGGCACTCTGATCCTGAGACCAAATGGGCTGAGGGGAACATACTCTGAAGCTCTCCTGCCTTGCTCTGAAGGATGCATGCACTGAGCCTGCCTGTTGGAAATGTCCTTGGAACACCTGAACTGCCAGCCCACATCCATGAACTGCATGGCTGAGGGGAACATACTCTGAAGCTCTCCTGCCTTGCTCTGAAGGATGCATGCACTGAGCCTGCCTGTTGGAAATGATCCCTGGCACCCATGAACTGCCAGCCCGCACCCATGAACTGCTTGGAGAGTGCTAGTGGACCCAGAACACCTGAGAGTTTTGAAGGAAGGATGGCTGAGTGCCCAGGTCTGTGTTCTGATATTGCTGAATTGCTAATATTGACATCATCTGAGCATCATGCACTGAGGGAGATTTCATAACTTCCCAAGGTCACCATACAACCTCTCTTCTGTGCTCCTGCCTGAGAAATCTTCCTTAGAATCTGCCCTAAACACGATGAAGTTATCCAGAAGAACTTATGTGGCAGCCTTAGGCTGTGCCTAGGAACATTTTCCACAGACTGAGTAGAAAAGGGGTAGAATGTGAATGAATTACCATTGCATTGGATGTAAAAGGGAAAATAATGACAAGGTCTAAATAATCCCAGTGGTCTGATAACTAACATAAAGTTAGTTGTATAAACTAACTCTTTTCTTTATTTTCAGCTCCTTGCTCTAGCAGATACCAGCTGGTGCTTTTGCTTGGCTGTTGCTTGGCTGTGTTCCTTGTTGTGGCTAAGTACTACCAAAGCTACTCTCTGCTCTTCTCTCTTTTACCTTGTACAGTGGGGAGGGGAGCCGAGAAGGGGAAGCTGTTGGTAGCCTCCTGGTTTTGTCCAGGGAGATGGGGGAGGTTCTTGTGTTGTTTCTAAATTGCAAACACATGTAAATATTGTATATTTTGTACATGTCCATTGCATTTCATATTCCTAGAGTTCAGTCTGCTTGCAAACACAGCTTCATTTGCTTCCACTGAGCTTGTCTGGCAAATTTTATTTGGGGGAGGGTAGTTTCAACCCAGCACAACTTAGGACAATGATTATGATGATGTGGTGTGATTTTGGCCCAGCCAGCAGCCAAACCCCACACAGCTGGTCACATGGCCCCCACCTCCTCCACAGCCCTGTCAGTGGGATGAGAAAGAAAAAAACCAGGGGCAAAATGCAAACCACTGGGGGCTGAGTTAAGGAGAGATTAACAGAACAGTACAAAGAACAAAGGAACTACAGGAACAACAATAACAATAATGAAGTAATATACATGTCAGTGGTGTAAAATGCAACTTGCTCACTTGCCAAAGCTACTCTGCATCAAAAACCACCACACCTCCCCTTACATAGTGAGCACAACATCAGTATCCAATATCCCACTGACTGGTTTATCTGGCTACCCAACTTCCTGTGAGAAAATGAAGCCTATCCCAGCTGAACCCAGGACAGGATGGAAGATTTCCATTTCTTTCTCAGTTCTTTCCAGGCTGAACAGCTCTGGTCTTTTTAAATTCATTTTATTTATTTTTCACAGTAGATTTTCTTTCCTAGCTCACTCCTTTTTCTTATTTCTCACATTTCCTCTGACTTACCTTCAAGTGCAGAATTCAGGTCTAGATGCAGTGCTCCAGGTAACACTTCACCAGTGCTCTGCATGACAGAGAAAAATAGCATCTCTGTCTTCTTGCACACCCCAGGTCTGAAACTCTTCCCATAATGAAGGTTGTCTTCCCTCTGCAACACTGGATTGCTGCATCTGTACCAGTTCTGAGACCCTTATAAACTCAGCTCTTTCACCAGCACACAGCTGTCTAGCTGATTGTTATCCACATTGATCTGTTCTGTAATAGCTTGCCAGGAACAAACCCTTCACACAGTGTTTGAGGCAAATAAGAGCTAAATGAATCTTGTTAATTCTGGACAACTCCATCACCAGATCATTTTAAAATGTAATCTAATCTTCCACAGTTTTTGCCACCCCTCTAGCTTCTCATTAACCATTCACATGTAAAGGAAAACACTGAGCAGAGGAGAGACTGTTAAGGCAAGTCACTTGAAATGCCTTCCCACCCTGCTTCTCCCCCTCTGGATTAAGCTAGGTCTGATTTAGAATCATAGAATGACAGAACTGTTAGGGTTGGAAGAGACCTCGAGGATCATCCAGTTCCAACCCCGCTGCCATGGGCAGGGACACCTCACACTACAGCAGGCTGTGCACAGCCATATCCAGCCTGGAATGAAAAACCCCCAGGGATGAGGCTTCCACCACCTCCCTGGGCAACCTCTTCCAGTGTCTCACCACCCTCATGGGGAAAAACTTCTTCCTAACATCCAATCTGAATCTACTCATTTCTAGTTTTGCTCCATTCCCCCTAGTCCTATCACTACCTGACACCCTAAAAAGTCCCTCCCCAGCTTTCTTGTAGCCCCCTTCAGATACTGGAAGGCCACAAGAAGGTCTCCTTGGAGCCTTCTCTTCTCCAGACTGAACAACCCCAACTCTTTCTGTCTGTCTTCACAGGAGAGGTGCTCCAGCCCTCTGCTCATTCCTTGGGCAGCTGTGGGAATGGTGTGCAAGCCAGCAGTGGAGCCCTCCTCCTAGCCCTGCTATATTTTAAAGACAAAATATATTCTTCCTTTCTCACTAGACACATATCCCATCTTGGTGTGAAAATACTTTGCCTGCATAAAGGCAGAAAAAGGTGATCTGAACATGCAGTACCAGCTCAAAACCTCCATCCTTGTGTAAACCTTAGGAAATGCTTAGTCTGGAGTTTAAGAGAAAGCCTGTTGAGCTGATTTGCCACAGACTACATCTTCTCACTGCAGAAAATAGCTGGGTTATGTTTTGTTTTTTTTTTTTTTTTCTCTGTGTAATAATGTGATCCTCTGAAGATCAATCACTTCTAAATTACAGGTGTTGCTTGCCCAGATAGGTAACATTTGCAAGCAAGGATAATCTCTTGCATGAAACTGGATGATGTAGCTCCCGTTTTAAATAAATTATTACTGTAACACTAAAAAGAAAGGAAGTAAAGAAATTGGTTTAGTGCTATTATGGTAATGAGTGCATTAGAAATGCACACAGAGAGCCTCTCAGTGACTTCAGCAATTGCTCATACAAAGTGTTGGCTCTCAGGTTTTTTTGTGATGGTTTTTCTCTTTTCTACACTGTGGTTCTCAAATTACTATAAGGGCAAAACCTTGGGCCTGGGAACAGCACTTCAGTCAGCTCCCCAGGAAGGAAATCCAGGGTGCTTGTGATCATTGGGTGCTCCTTCAGGGTAGAAGCATATTACCTGGTTGGAAAAGGGGAAACATAACTCCCATTTTCAAAAAGGGAAAGAAGAATGACCCAGGGAGCTATAGGCCTCTCACCTCTGTGCCTGCTAAGATCATGGAGCAGATCCTCCTGAAGGCACTGCTGAGGCAGAAGAATAATGAAGAGGTGACTAGGTACAGTCAACATGGCTTCACCAAGGGCAAGTCCTGCCTGACAAACCTGGTGGCCTTCTATGACAAGGTCACAACATTAATAGATGAAGGCTGAGAGGCTGATGTCATTTACCTTGACCTGAACAAAGCCTTCAACACTGTCCCACACCACATCCTGGTCTCTAAGCTGGAAAAGTCTGGGTTTGATGGATGGACACGTCAGAGGATAAAGAACTGGCTGGATGGCTGCACCCAAAGAGTGGCTGTCAATGGCTCCATGTCCCAGTGGAGGCCAGGGACAAGTGGAGTCCCTCAGGGCTCAGTCCTGGGACCAGTCTTGTTCAACATCTTTGTTGGTGACATGGACAGAGGCATTGAGTGCACCCTCAGCAAGTTTGCTGATGACACCAAGCTGTGTGGTGCAGCAGACAGGCTGGAGGGAAGGGATCCATCCAGAGGGACCTGGACAGGCTGGAGAGGTGGGGACAAGCCAACCTCAGGAGGTTCAACAAGACCAAGTGCAAGGTCTTGCATATGGGTCAGGGCAATCCCAAGCACCAACACAGGCTGGGCAGGGACTGGCTGGAGAGCAGCCCTGAAGAAAAGGACTTGGGGATGCTGGTGGATGAGAAGCTCAACAGGAGCTGCCAGTGTGCACTTGCAGCCCAGAAAGCCAACCAGAGCCTGGGCTGCATCAAGAGAAGTGTGGCCAGCAGGGCAAGGAGGTGATTCTCCCTCTCTGCTCAGCTCTGGTGAGATCCCACCTGGATTACAGCCTCAACTCTCAGTCTGTCTCCATAGGAGAGGTGCTCCAGCCCTCTGATCATCCTCATGGCCCTTCTCTGGACGCGTTGCAGAACTTCCATACCCTTCTTTGTAAACAGACTCTCAATGCTTCCTGTAGGCTCCCTTCAGGTACTGGAAGGAAGCTTTTAGGTCTCCCTGGGGTCTTTGTTTGTGAGTGATGCACCTCCAGCCTTGCATGGCCTTGGGCTTTGCAGCCTGAAAAAGAAACAGACAAGAGGTCATTCTGAGCATGGAGTGGTTTGGAGAAGGCTGGAAACTATTCACAGGATCACAGGATGCAAGGGATTGGAAGGGACCCAAATAGATCATCAACTCCAACCCCCCTGCCAGAGCAGGACCATGGAATCTAGCTCAGGTCACAGAGGAACACATCCAGATGGGGCTTGAAAGTCTCCAGAGAAGGAGACTCCACAACCTCTCTGAGGAGCCTGTTCCAGTGCTCTGTGACCCTTACAGTAAAGAAGTTCCCCCTTGTGCTGAGATGGAACCTCCTGTGCTGCAGCTTACATCCATTGCTCCTTGTCCTATCACAGAGAGCAACTGAGCAGAGCCTGTCCCCTCCCTCCTGGCACCCAGCCCTCAGGTATTTAGAAACATTCATTAAACCCCCTCTCAGTTTTCTCTTTTTCCAGACTAAAAAGCCCCAGGGCTCTCAGCCTCTCCTCATAAGGCAGTGCTCCAGTCCCTGTCCCTCCTAAACTGGGGAGCCCAAAACTGAACACAGTGCTCAAAATGAGGTCTCACCAGGGCAGAGTAGAAGGGGAGGGAGAACCTCCTTGGATCATTATCCCTTCTAATTTAAGAGCAAGGGGCACCAGGTGGGTCCAGAAAATTTCAGGTTGAAATGAGTCAGAAGGAAGTGGTGCACACAGTGCAGAGGGATGTGGAACTACTTGCCAGCATGTGGTGAATGTGGTAAAATGCTGCATGGGCCTAAAAAAAGCAATGCAACAAATCTGTGGCACAAAAGCCCAACCAGGACTCCTAATTGCAAGCATATCAGTTACTTAAGAATTTCTGGCTCATGGAAGTTCCTAAACCATAAATTATTTGGCCTAGGAAGTTATTCTGGAGAAACATTGCTACAGGCTTATCTTCTTGTTACACTCTCCTCTTGGCATTCACTAATGTCTGCTGTCAAAGACAGGATACTGGAGGAGAGAGCTGCCCAGAGGATGCTGAGACTGGTCCACATGCTCAATGATTAATTAGCAGCATTGCTGGCTGATCACAGTATCACAGTACATTAGAGGTTAGAAGGGACCCAAATAGATCATCAGGTCCAACCCCCCTGCCAGAGCAGCATCACCCAGGGGAGTCCGCACAGGAATGCATCCAGGTGGGGTTGGAAAGTCTCCACAGAAGGAGACTCCACAACCCCCCTGGGCAACCTGTTCCAGTGCTCTGTCACCCTCACTGGAAAGATGTTTCTTCTCATGTTGAACTGAAATCTTCTATGGTCTTGTACCCATTGTTCCTTCTCTTATTACTGCACACCACCAAAAAGAGCCTGGCCCCCTCCACTTGACACCCACCCCTCAGCTATTGAGAGACATTGATCAGATCCCCTCTCAGTCTTCTCTTCTCCACACTAAACAGCCCCAGGGCTCTCAGGCTCTCTTCACAGGGGAGATGCTCAAGTCCCCTAAGCATCCTCATGGCTCTCTGTTGGACTCTTATTAGGTCTCTGTCTCTCTTGAACTGGGGAACCCAAAACTGGACACAATATGCCAGGAGTGGTCTCACCAGAGCAGAGTAGAAGTGGAGAAGAACCTCCCTAGCCCTGCTGGCCACACTTTTCTTGCTGCACCCCAGGATCCCATTGGCTCTCTTGGCCACAAAGGCACATTGCTGTCCCATGCAGAACTTGCTGTCCACCAGCACTCCAAGGTCTTTTCCTGTGGAGCTGCTTTCCAGCAGGGCAGTCCCTAACCTGTCCTGGTGCCTGTTGTTATTCCTCCCCAGATGCAGGACCCTGCACTTGTCCTTATTGAACTCCCTGAGGTTTGCCTGCAGCCAGCTCTCAGCCTGTCCAGCTCTGGTTGGATGCCAGCACAGCCTGACAGGTGTCAGCCACCCTCCAGTTTTGTACCATCAGAAACTTGCTGAGGGTACTCGCTTAGGCTGATGGGATTTGTTGATTTTAAAGATACAAATAAAATTATGAGAAAACTGATACAACAGAGGTAGGAAAGGAAAGAAAGAGGAAAAACTCTCTCTAGCACGCAGACACAAAGAGCAGTGAGGAGGTCGCAGCTGAATGTGCCTCATGGGGACTGTCCCCAATGCAGCTGGTGTCAAGAATGAAGATGATAAGGAGGATGAGTTCTGCCATACCTTTCCTCTAAAATTACATATAGAATAGAATCACAGAATCTTAGAATCATAGAAGCACAGAATCATAGAATCATAGAATCACAGAATCATAGAATCACAGAATCATAGAATCACAGAATCATAGAATCATAGAATCATAGAATCATAGAATCACAGAATCATAGAATCATAGAATCATAGAATCATAGAATCACAGAATCATAGAATCATAGAATCATAGAATCATAGAATCACAGAATCACAGAATCATAGAATCACAGAATCATAGAATCACAGAATCATAGAATCATAGAATCATAGAATCACAGAATCACAGAATCACAGAATCACAGAATCACAGAATCATAGAATCACAGAATCATAGAATCATAGAATCACAGAATCAGAATCACAGAATCACAGAATCATAGAATCACAGAATCATAGAATCATAGAATCATAGAATCATAGAATCACAGAATCAGAATCACAGAATCACAGAATCATAGAATCACAGAATCATAGAATCATAGAATCACAGAATCACAGAATCATAGAATCATAGAATCACAGAATCAGAATCACAGAATCACAGAATCATAGAATCATAGAATCATAGAATCATAGAATCACAGAATCATAGAATCATAGAATCATAGAATCATAGAATCATAGAATCACAGAATCATAGAATCATAGAATCACAGAATCACAGAATCATAGAATCATAGAATCACAGACTCATAGAATCACAGAATCACAGAATGATAGAATCACAGAATCACAGAATCATAGAAGCACAGAATCATAGAATCAAAGAATCACAGAATCACAGAATCACAGATTCACAGAATCACAGAATCATAGAACCACAGAATCATAGAATCACAGAATCATAGAATCATAGAATAGTCTGGGCTGGAAGGGACCCCCAAGACCTCCAACCTTCCTGCAGTCAGCAGGGACATCCCCAACCAAATCAGGCTGCCCTGGGCCTTGTCCAGCTTCACCTTGAATATCTCCAGGGAAGAAGCCTCAACCACCTCCCTGGTGGACTTGAGCCATATCCTTACTGGTTACTCCTGTCAGTGATATTATTAGTGCTGATTGGAGTGTGCCAAACAGATGCAGACTTTGCTCATTGATTGGTTGTTAAACTCTTGCATATTTATTATTGCATCTAGCAGTGCCTCAACTTTGCTAGAGCTAAAGCTTAAAGGGCACCTTGGGCACTGGGCAGCAACACAGTGTGGAGCAGGAAGGGAGATGAACAGCTAGAGAAGAACCATTATGAGAGCCAGCAGCAGAAAAGGAGAGGTTGCTTTGAAATGACCTAGTGGTCATGTTTTTCAAATACCAAATAATATCTCAAGGACAAAGAAAAAAAAAAAACCAAACACGTTGTTTTAAAGGGTTTGAGAATACTAAATAAATGAGGGGGAAAAAGTATGGTGCACAGAATTTGTTTGACCTGCAGCACCAGGGCTATATATTAAATATATTTTTTAAAAGAATTAGCAATTTTAAGAATTAGTTTGCTCGTTATAAGGAAACAAAAAACATGCCCTCATCCTACTTTTATATAACCACAATTCCCTTCAGAGTGGCTCAAAAAAGAAAACAAAATAATTGGACTCTTCTATTTACTTACAGTCCCAACAGGGGAAAAACCAGCTAGGCTTGCCAGCTTGACACTGTGTACACTATTTGAGCTCCTAGGTCTGGTTTTATCAAGTGTTTAGAGTTTCATATTAAAAAGGTTGACAGAGGTCCTATTATACAAGTGCTACCAGGTGCTTAAACAGAAAAACACTTCATAATAGAGCCTGATCTGTCTCCAGTTCTGGGCTCCTCAGTTTAAGAGGGACACTGAGACACTTGAATGTGTCCAGAGAAGGGCAAGAAGGCTGGGGAGAGGTCTTGAGCACAAGGCCTGAGAGGAGAGGCTGAGGGAGCTGGGGGTGTTTAGCCTGGAGAAGAGGAGGCTCAGGGGAGACCTCATTGCTCTCTACAACTACCTGAAGGGAGGTTGTAGCCAGGTGGGGGTTGGGCTCTGCTCCCAGGCAACCAGCACCAGAACAAGAGGACACAGTCTCAAGTTCTGCAGGTGGAAGTTTAGGCTTGATCTTAGAAAAATGTTCTTCCCAGAAAGAGTAATTGGCCATTGGAATGTGCTGCCCAGGGAGGTGGTGGAGTCACCGTCCCTGGAGGTGTTTAAAAAAAGCTTGGATGTGGCACTTGGAGCCATGGTTTAGTTGTCAGGAGGTGTTAGGTATTGGGTAATAGGTTGGACTTGATGATCTCTGAGGTCTTTTCCAACCTGGTTGATTCTAATTTCAGGCCTGATGAATTTATATCTTTTTTCAAATATCAAGAAATTTGGACTCTGAGCTTCCCAGAACTCATCTGCATTTTTGCTCTCACTGAGGTATCTTCTGCAGAAGGGTACATCTACCTGTGTGTGCTGAAGTCCATAAGATAATTTCTCAGTATCACAGTACATTAGAAGTTGGAAGGGACCTCCAGAGATCATTGGGTCCAACCCCACTG
The DNA here is from genome assembly GCF_027791375.1 of Indicator indicator. NCBI lineage: Eukaryota > Metazoa > Chordata > Aves > Piciformes > Indicatoridae > Indicator > Indicator indicator. The sequence continues at coordinate 5,094,358 of NC_072011.1, read as the reverse complement.
CCAGAGCAGCATCACTTAGGCTAGTCCACACAGGAATACATCCAGGTGGGGTTGGAAAGGCTCCAGAGAAGGAGACTCCACAACCCCCCTGGGCAGCCTGCTCCAGGGCTCTGTCACCCTCACTGCAAAGAAGTTTCTCCTCATGTTGAGCTGAAACCTTCTATGTTCAAGTTTGCACCCCTTGTTCCTTGTCTTATCACTGTGAACCACCCAAAAGAGCCTGGCCCCCTCCACTTGACACCCACCCCTCAGCTGTTGAGAGACATTGATCAGATCCCCTCTCAGTCTTCTCTTCTCCACACTAAACAGCCCCAGGGCTCTCAGTCTCTCTTCATAGGGGAAATGGTTTCAGGTTGTGCCAGGGCAGGTTTAGATTGGGTAACAGGGAAAAATTCTTCATGGGAATTGCTGTCAAGCACTGCAACAAGATGTTCAGGGAAGCAGTTGAACCACAACCCCTGGAGGCATTTAAAAGACATGCAGATATGGTGCTTAGTGATGTGGGCTAGTCATGGACTTGGCAGTATTAGGTTAATGCTTGAACTCGACAATCTTAAAGATCTTTCCCAGCCTCAGCAAATATCTGATTTTATCATTCTGCTATTCTACAAGGAAAAGGACTAATGGCTGTAAGCTCATGCTTCTTAAATACAAATGAGAAATTAAAAGCATTCATTATTTGTAATCAATGAGAAACAAATTACCAGGGTTGGTAGCAGATCCTTAATTTTTAGATAACTTCTAATTATGACTGGATGGAAGATACACTTCAGCACCACAGAAGTCATTTGGCTTAATATAATCAATCACTCTTTATTTGCTATTGGTAATTCCTTTTCAGTCACAAAATACAGTACACTGGCTACAGATCTTGCTCCCATTTCTTTTCCTGTAAATTACTAAATACTAAATGTAATTTTGGTGTTTGGTCTTGGTTGGTTTTTTTTTTTTGTTTGTTTGTTTGTTTTTTCAACAGTGACTGTGGGAGGAAAAATGTCTGAGAAACTATGGTATAATAAAAAGATAAATAGTGCATATAAAATACATTTTCAAGTGTGGCTCTACTTCCTCTCCAGAGGCTTGAATCTAATATTCATTCCAATTTTAACATTTCAAGTCCTTCAGCAAAAGTCATGCTAACAGAGCCAATAGATTTGGATTCTGCCTCTACTGCCCTGACTCACTCAAGAATGTCATACTGAAACCACCAAACATAAAAGTAATTCCCATTATTATTTGAAACAAACAAATTGCCTCAGAAACAGTGGAACTAGTGCAGATCACAGCCTCACAGTCTCACAGTATCACAGTCTCACAGTATATCAGAGGTTGGAAGGGACCTCAAGAGATCATCAGATCCAACTCCCCTTAGGGGGGCAGCATCACTTAGGGTAGTCTGCACAGGAATGCATCCAGGTGGGTTTGGAAAGTCTCCACAGAAGGAGACTCCACAACCTCCCTGGGCAGCCTGTTCCAGGGCTCTGTCACCCTCACCGTAAAGAAGTTTCTCCTCATGTTGAGATGAAGTCTGTGTTCAGGCTTGAACCCATTGTTCCTTGTCTTATCACTGTGAACTACCCAAAAGAGCCTGGCCCCCTCCACTTGACCCCCACCCCTCAGCTATTGAGAGACATTGATCAGATCCCCTCTCAGTCTTCTCTTCTCCACACTAAACAGCCCCAGGGCTCTCAGTCTCTCTTCCCAGGGGAGATGCTCAAGTCCCCTAAGCATCCTCCTACCTCTCCCTTGGACTCTCTTGAGCAGGTCTCTGTCTCGAACTGGGGGAGCCCAAAATGGGGCACAGTATTGCAGCTGTGGTCTCAGCAGAGCAGAGCAGAGAGGTAGATGCCATTGTAGAAGTTTGTTTTCATCATTTCTTCACTTCTTCACAAAGATAACCCAGAGCCTTCCCTGCTCCCTGCCTTGATAACCCCTTGGGTCACTGCTCAGCTTCCTCTGCTTTAGCTCTAGTTTCTTGTTGCTTTTTTCATCTCCTTTTCCCTTGGGACTGGAGGGGACCCTGAAAGGCCCATTGTCCTGGTTTAAAGAGTGGACAGCTTGCTCTATTGCTCCAAAAGGGGCAAAACAATAATGTTCACACCACTGGATTGGATAGTAATGGAAAGTTTAAATGGAAAGGCTATTTACAAACTACAATGCCACAGCTATACAGGGGTGAACAAAGCAAAACTTATAAAATACAAAGAGATCCACAGTCCAGGCTTAACACACCAGCTCATTAAGCCAAAGCTTTTCACCAAACTCCCTTTACACCCAAAACCCCAGTGTTCTTCCTTCTCCCACCTGGGGTTTACCATAAGCCCTAGGGCTCTTTCTTCCCCCTCTTGCTAAGTTAGTTTCAAGCTGGCCAGGCCTGGAGAAGAGAAGGCTCAGAGGAGACCTCATTGCTGTCTACAACTACCTGAAGGGAGGTTGTAGCCAGGTGGGGGTTGGTCTCTTCTCCCAGGCAACCAGCACCAGAACAAGAGGACACAGTCTCAAGCTGTGCAGGGGGAAGGTTAGGCTTGATCTTCGAATGAAATTCTTCCCAGAAAGAGAGATTGGCCATTGGAATGGTTTGCCCAGGGAGGTGGTGGGGTCGAAATCCCTGGAGTGTCTAAGAGGAGACTGAACGATGCAGTTAGTGCCATGGTCTGGTTGATTAGTTAGGGTTAGGTGATCCGTTAGACTTGATCTTGGAGGTCTCTTCCAACCTGGCTGATTCTGTGGTTCTGTGAACTGCCCCTCCTTGTTTTCCTCTCCCACCAGGGCCACACTACAGCCGCCATGCCTAGGCCATAACTGTGTAGTAAAAAAAACACCAGGAGATAAGAGAGCTGCCTCCCATGGGAGAAGAGAGAGAAAAATGGGGAAGAAAAATAGGGAGACCTAATAGGAGCCTGCCAGTACCTGAAGGGGGCTACAAGAAGGATGGAGAGAGACTGTTTGCAAAGACCTGCAGGGACAGGACGAGGGGCAATGGCTTCAAACTAGAAAAGGGCAGATTTAGATTGGATATCAGGAAGAAGTTCTTCACTATGGGGGTGGTAGAACACTGGATCAGGTTGCCCCAGGAGGTGGTTGAGGCGTCTCATCCCTGGAGATATTCAAGGTGAGGCTCAGTGAGGCCCTGGGCAACCTGATCTAGTTGGGGATGTCCCTGCTGGCTGTGAGGAGGTCAGACTGGATCACCTTTGGAGGTCCCTTCTGGCTTGGACCATTTTATGATTCTATGATTCCCTCAGTACAGGACATTAATTTAGATCTCCTTTTTAGCCACAGATTTTCATGACATTTGTAGGAATTACTTGTCTTTGAATCACAGAATTAACACAAAACCACAGAATCACAGAATTATAGAATCATAGAATCAGAGAATCATAGAATCACAGAATCATAGAATCACAGAATCACAGAATCATAGAATCACAGAATCATAGAATCACAGAATGATAGAATCATAGAATCACAGAATCATAGAATCACAGAATCATAGACCAATGGAATAGTCTGGGCCAGAAGGGACCCTCAAAGGTCATCCAGTCCAACCTCCTCCTAATTTAGATCTCCCTCTTCTTAGCCACAGACTTTCATGATATTTGTAGGAAATTACTTGTCATTGAGTCACAGAATTAACCAGGTTGGAAAAGACCTCTGAGATCATCAATTCCAACCTATCACCCAACACCATCTAATCAACTAACCCATGGCACTAAGTGCCTCATCCGCACTTTTTTTAAACACTTCTAGGGATGGTAACTTCACCACCTCCCCAATCAGCACATTCCAATGGCCAATCTCTCTTTCTGTGAAGAATTTCCTCCTCACATCCAGCCTAAACTTCCCCTGGTGCACCTTGAGACTGTGTCCTCTCGTTCTGTCACTGGTTGCCTGGGAACATAGGCCAACCCCTACCTGGCTACAACCTCCTTTCATTGATATCTTACCTTCTTGTCAGATGTGCTGGTGGTGCACAGGTACAGGAGAGATGGAGGGACAGAGACAGCAAAATCATGTAACCTGCACTACCCTGGGAAGATGGAATCAAAAGACATGAAGTATTTGTTATATACCCTGCTTTAACTTTTCTGGCCTGTAAATGTGCTTAAGCCATGAATCTTGCATGGGAAACATGCAAGTTAATGCAAAGCAGAACAGACTGAACTCCAGATGAGTTCAGGATGATACACTGAGTGCCTGTCTCTTCAGAAAGCAATTCTACTTCTTTCCACAGACAAGTACTTTTCTAATATTGTTTTCCTCTGAGTAATAGCATATTTCATACACCATTGGGTATTATAACATTCCACAGAAATATACAAATGGATTTCAGAAGCTTCATTCTTCTACCACTTACAGTCTGAAAAAATATTAAGTTTTCCTTCAAAAAGCTGGAAAGTGTAAGTTAGGTGTAGAGTTTCATTAAATCTTCATTTTCATGTATTTTTCCTGAGTATCTGTGCCTATGTTATTCTCATCAGCAGGACCTATGAAGGCAGCAGCATGCTGCACTCATAAGATCAGCCCTTACATCTTCAGTGTTCCTAGCTTCCAGTTTGAAAAACAGAAGTGGAGGCAACAGGAGTCTGTTGTTCCCTTGGTAAACTCATTTAAATCAGCTCCAAGTTGTTTTTACAATTGTGCTGAGTAACTAGCTGCTCTAGTAATATGTAAAGTATGCAAACAATGACAAATCAAAGATGTAAAAGTCACCAGTAGGCTACATGAAGAACAACTGCACAAAGTAGAAATCCTCTCCAGGAGACCAGCTATTGCAGATTTCTCTGCAAAGGGTTTCTTAGAGATGTTGAAATACAGATAACCTGAACATATCTATGAAGTCCACTTTTTAATGATCACTGCAAAGAGCATGCAGATAGATTACTGCAATGATCACTGCAGAGAGCATGCAGATAGGTTACTGCAATGATCACTGCAGAGAGCATGCAGATAGGTTACTGCAATGATCACTGCAGACAGCATGCAGAGAGACTACTGCAATGATCACTGCAGAGAGCATGCAGAGAGATTACTGCAATGATCATTGCAGAGAGCATGCAGAGAGATTACTGCAATGATCACTGCAGAGAGGATGCAGAGAGATTACTGCAATGATCACTGCAGAGAGCATGCAGAGAGATTACTGCAATGATCATTGCAGAGAGCATGCAGAGAGATTACTGCAATGATCACTGCAGAGAGCATGCAGAGAGATTACTGCAATGACCACTGCAAAGAGCATGCAGAGAGATCACTGCAATGATCAGTACAAAGAGCATGCAGATAGATCACTGCAATGATCACTGCAAAGAGCATGCAGATAGATCACTGCAATGATCACTACAAAGAGCATGCAGACAGATTACTGCAACAATCACTGCAGAGAGCATCCAGATAGATTACTGCAATGATCACTGCAGAGAGCAACCTAATAGCAACTTTCCAGTATGTGAAGGGGACCTACAGGAAGGATGGAGAGAGACTGCAGTGACAGGATGAAGGGCAATGGCTTCAAACCAGATTTAGACTGGATATCAGAAAGAAGTTCTTTATTATGAGGGTGGTGAAATACTGGAATGGGTTGCCCAGGGAGGTGGTTGAGGCTCCTTCCCTGAAGATATTCAAGGTGAGGCTTGATGAGGCCTTGGGCAACCTGATCTAGTTGGGGATGTCCCTGCTGACTGCGGGGAGGATGAACTGGATCACCTTTAGAGGTCCCTTCCAGCCTGGACCATTCTATGATTCTAGGATTGTATGATTCTTTGATTCTCTGATTCTATGATTCTATGATTCTGTGATACTGTGATTCTATGATTCTATGATTCTGTGATTCTAAGATTCTATGATTCTTATATTCTATGATTCTAAGATTCCATGATTCTATGATTCTAAGCTTCTATGATTCTATGATTCTATGATTCTAATATTCTATGATTCTAAGATTCCATGATTCTATGATTCTAAGCTTCTATGATTCTATGATGCTATGATTCTAAGATTCTAAGCTTCTATGATTCTAAGATTCTATGGATTCTAAGATTCTAAGATTCTATTGATTCTATGATTCTAAGATTCTAAGCTTCTAGGATTCTAAGATTCTATGGATTCTAAGATTCTAAGATTCCATGATTCTTTGATTCTAAGATTCTATGATTCTGTGATTCTAAGATTCTATGGATTCTGAGATTCTACGATTCTAAGATTCTATGATTCTAATATTCTATGATTCTAAGATCCTAAGATTCTAAGAGTCTATGATTCTATGGATTCTAAGATTCTATGATTCTAAGATTCTATGATTCTAAGATTGTATGATTCTAAGATTCTATGATTCTGCCTCGGGAAGTTGTGTGAGTGGCTGTGTGAGGCTCAGCTGCAGCTGGGCCTAAATCCAGCACACCCACACAGGACTAAGTGATGTGCAGAATTAATTTGTTTCAAACATTTCATATTCACCTCCATATTTTTACATGGTTGTATTTTTTAAAGAGCCATTAACACAGAAATGAAAATTGATTCCCTTTTTTATTTGATTTTTTTACAGGCTTTTTTTTTTTTTTAATCTAGAATTGGTTTCTCTGCCCATTCACCTTTTTTTTTTTGTATTTTTTTCCCCCTCTGGCAGACTCAATGTCAGGGAGGAGGACAAATATATTGCATGCTAGTGATAATGCGTAGTACCTCTAACCCAGCTGGGATGCTAGATGATATTTTCCTGACAAAAAGTCATTCTCTGAGGACTAAGCTGAAATTTTTTTTTAAATTAGATGGATCCCTTCTATGTTGCCCACACTGAGGAGTGTTGGTGTTTTCAGTGCTTATCTGATCCTCTTTATATTATTACCTAGAAAGTTGTTTTGAGTGCATCTACTTCTGCTGGTCGAGTTTTGGGGCTAAAATAAGGAATAAAAAGCAGACGTAGAAGAAGTCTGAGAGATTTTTTCCTCCAGGTGAGTATACACTCAGTAATTCTTTCTCATTTCTAGGTAGACAGAAAACAAATGTTGGAATGACCACCTGCCTTGGCCAAGAATCTTCTACAAAGTCAGACTGAATATAAAAGCTGTAAACTGCCAAGCTCTTGGCTCTTCAAAGGAAAAACCAAGGAAGTTGAAAGTGCACCCATAATACAATTAAATGAGCGACTGATTTGTTCATTTGGGGTAAAGCAGACCTGTGACAATAGGATACATGAACTGAAACAACTCAGCAGGAGCCTAAACCACAGCTTAAATTAATTTCTTATGAAGAAGCAGAATAGCTTCTTGGGCCTGGATCTGCCACATCCCAAGATCATCTTCAAATGGGTTTCCCTGTCAAGCTGTTTGGGAAAAGACTGCAGGAATTGAGATCCACAAAGGACTTCAGATTTTTAGCTCTCACTCAGAAGCTAAGTAGGATTTCCAGGCTTGATGCTTTCAGAAGCTGCCTCTTACTTTAGGGTTGTGCTGCCATTCAGAGGGACCTTAACAGGCTGGAGAAACAAGCTGAGAAGGATTCACCTAGGACAAATATAAAGGCCTGACCCAGTGTATGAATACAAGCTGGAGAAAACTGACCTGAAAGCATCTTGGCATAGTAAGACATGGGGGTCCTGAACCAGAGTATATCATAGAATCAATCATAGAATCAATCATAGAATCATAGAGTCAATCATAGAATCATAGAACAGTCCAGGATCGAAGGGACCTCCAAAGGTGATCCAGTCTGACCTCCCTGCAGTCAGCAGGGACATCCCCAACTTGATCAGGTTGCCCAGGGCCTCATTGAGCCTTACCTTGAATATCTCCAGGGAAGGAGACTCAACCACCTCCATGGGCAACCTGTTCCAGTGTTCCACCACCCTCAGTGAAGAACTTCTTCCTAAGATCCAATCTAAATCTACTCTTCTTCAGCTGAAAGCCATTGCCCCTTGTCCTGTCACTGCAGACCCTTGCAAACAGTCTCTCCCCATCCTTCTTGCAGGCTCCCTTCAGGTCCTGGCAGGCTGCTATTAGGTCTCCCTGGAGCCTCCTCTTCTCCAGGCTGAACACCCCCAGCTCCCTCAGCCTGTCCTCATAGCAGAGCTGCTCCAACCCCCTGAGCATTTTTGTGGTCCTCCTCTGGACCCTCTCCATCAGGTCCATGTTCTTCCTATATTGAGGGCTCTAGACCTGCACACAGCACTCCAGGTGAGGTCACACCAGAGCAGAGCAAAGTGTCAGAATCACCTCTCTGGATCTGCAGGCAATGCAACTTTTGATGCAGCCCAGGATGCCATTGGCCTTCTGTGCTGCAAGCTCACACTGCCTGCTCCTGCCCAGCTTCTCATCCATCAGCACCCCCAAGTCCTTCTCCACAGGGCTGCTTTCTAACACCTCATCCCCCAGTCTGTATTGACAGTGAGGATTGCTCCAGCCCAGGTGTAGAATCTTGCACTTGCTCTTGTTGAACCTCACGAGGTTCACCTGAGCTCACCTCTCCAACTTGTCCAGGTCCCTTATGTAGATAAGTTATGGAGTCTCCATCCTTGGAGGTAGTCCAAACCTGAAGGGACATGGCACTGTGCAAATCTGGTGTAAGTGGGGCACAGAGGCTGAACAGCAACCTTCTGATTCCTACTCTGGAGACTCCTGTACAGGACTGCCTCGCTAGTGATCACTGTTTTGTCCCCTGGTATATTTGTAATGTTACAAAACAAATACCATAGAACAGAGTTTAAGCAATTTTCTCTTTAACATAATGTCCCTTTACCTTGTTCACCACTGATTTCCACGTGGAACTTTCTAGCCAGGCAGACAGGTTTCAGGCAGGGAAGATGCATTAGGCCTAATGCAAAGCTCGTAATGTGAAAAACATTACACAGAGCAAGAGCTGACAGCCCTCCCTTGGGAAAATATGGAAATTAGGCTCAGAGCCACAGTTTAAACTTGGATTTCACTTGTTAAATTCCCAGCAGGTCACTGATTCAATGTATGCACTCAGATAACCAGAGACAAGGTATCTTGAAAATGACACCTTGTTACAGAATGGGAGACATAGGAAGAGCTTTTAGCTTTCCTTCCTCTTCCTCCTATTAGGTTATCTATCCCATTTTTAAACTCCTCTATCTACCAAGGGAAGGGGAGAAGGGGAAAAAAAGGAAAAGATAATACATTATCATTGCAGTCACATGTTACAAGCACATGCACAGACTGGATCACCTCATTAAATTCTGGTGACAGGCTGTGCTCAGATGCCTCCCAGTTCTTCCCAGAGCATGAGTGACCTTTTCCAGCCACTCACCAGGAATGAGCACAAGGTGGTACAAAAGCAATGCCAGATCATTTTAAAGGGAGTAGCAAACCTCCATAGTTCAGCATGTCCTGCTCTGTGGGAGAGGCACACATACCTCCCTCCCATGGAAAAGGGTTGTTTCAACCTCTCCAGTGCCAGCCCTGGGAGTCTTCTCCACCATTTCCTTCCACTGCATGCTTGATATTTGTTTGCAGAGAAACTGGTGGTGTTCTCCTTCTCAGCTCTATCTTCCAGGTGGTAAACCACATAAATCTGTGAGAGGGTTTTTAGTCTGTAGTCCCGTTCTGTGTCTGCTATGGTACTGCCCACATCCACAGAATCATAGAATCACAGAATTTTAGGGGTGGGAAGGGACCTCCAAAAATCATCCAGTCCAACCCCCCTGCCAGAGCAGGATCACCTGGAGCAGGTCACACAGGAACACATCCAGGTGGGTTTTAAATATCTTCAGAGAGGGAGATTCTACAACCCCCCTGGACAGCCTCTTCCAGTGTTCTGTCACCCTCACACGGAAATAATTCTTCCTCATGCTCACATGGAACTTCCTGTGCCTCAACTTCCACCCATTGCCCCTTGTCCTCTCATTGGGCATCACCCAGCAGAGCCTGGCTCCAGCCTCTTGGCACTCACCCTGCACATCTTTATCAACATGAATGAGGTCACCTCTCAGTCTCCTCTTCTCCAAGCTAAAGAGCCTCAGCTCCCTCAGGCTCTCCTCATAAGGAAGATGTTCCACTCCCTGCAGCATTTTTGTGGTTCTGCACTGCACTCTCTCAAGCAGTTCCCTGAGGTCTTGAACTGAGGGGCCCAGAACTGGACACAATATTCCAGATGTGGCCTCACCAGGGCAGAATTCAGAGGGAGGAGAACCTCTCTCAACCTACTGACCACAACCCTTCTAATCCACCCCAGGATGCCATTGGCCTTCTTGGCCACAAGAGCACTTTGCTGGCTCATGGTCAACCTTCCATCCCCTAGGACCCCCAGGTCCTTTTCCCCTTCACTGCTCTCCAGCAGCTCAGTCCCCAACCTCTCCTGCTCCATGGGGTTGTTCTTTCCCAGGTGCAAGACTCTGCACTTGCCCTTGTTGAATTTCAGTCAGTTTCTCCTTGCCAGCTGTCCAGCCTAAGTCTCACTGAGTGGTGGCACAACCTTCTTCTCAAACTCTTGTTTTTGATGAACTGTGTTTATGAAAAAGAAAGGGCAACGAATAATGAAACAAATTGCAAATACTTTATTGAAATTTTGGAGGGAAACCTTCCCTCTATAAGATGTGAAAGTAATGAAAAACAGATGAATAATGTATGAAGGGGGAGGAGGGGAAGTGTCATTAAATGCACTGAGTGACTTACTTGAAGCGTATTATTCAATAATCCTTAGGGAAAACAAAATGCCCCACATGCCATGCTGCTAACCTGACAAATGTCAGCTTTCCATACACCAAGTAAATCTTTCAGGTGCTGTGTTTGAGGCTGCTATAACTCACTGAACAAAAAGGTAGGTTGGTAACAACTATTACAAGTGACAGTTCCAGGAAAAAGAAATTCCCTGTTCCTTGAAGGAGATTATTTCCTTTCTTCACATCCTGCATACTGGCAGAGCTCAGTGGTCATTCCTACCTCTGTTCCCAGTGTGCTTTTGAAATTATATGGGAGAACCTAAACTTTGTTTCAACCAGGGGAAAAATCTCCTCTTCTCAAGCCCTAGAAAATTCTAGTTCTTCTTACTTTAATATATGGGCTGTTGGCAGACTGAGGACAAACTTTCTGGAGCTGGAGAGAGCAAGAATGCTCATTGAAGTGAACTTGCAGATTTTGGGGTTTGAAATGTCAGATTTTGATCTGTGTGCCCAGCAGCCCTTTCTTTCTGCAGTCCTTTTGACTTGTCTATGAAAAATCACAGAACCACAGAAACATTCAGGTGGGAAAAGACCCTCAGGAGTACCAAGTCCAACCCGGAACCTGACTTTACAAGGGTCAGCCCTAAACCATAGCCCCAAGCACCACATCCAAACCACCTTGGAACACATCCAGGCTTGGGGACTCAACCACCTCCCTGGGCAGCACATTCCAATGCCTGACCACTCTTGCTGGGAAAAATGTTTCCTAACGTCCAGTCTAAACCTACCCAGTCACAGCTTGAGGCCATTCCCTCTTGTTCTATCACTAATTCCCTGTGAGAAGAGACCAGCACCAGCCTCTCCAACATCCTTTCAGGTAGTTGTAGAGAGCAATGAGGTCTGCCCTCAGCCTCCTCTTTTCCAAACTAACCATCCCCAGCTCCTTCAGTCACTCTTCATCAGATTTATTCTCCAGTGTATCCTGTATATGTACTAGGTGTTAAGGATTCCTGTGTTCTGTATTTTCCTGTATATTTTGAATTTAATTCTGTATTTCTCTGTACCTGAATGAGAGTGACTTAATTTTCCTTCTTTTGGGAGTAAAATGATTTCTCTCTGCTCTTTAAACCCAGCCAGCATGGAGTCATGAAAGGCAGGTCCTGCTTGATGAACCTGATCTCCTTCTAGGACAAAGATAAGGGGAAAGCTTATGGATGTTGTCTACCTAGATTTTAATAAAGCCTTTGCCACAGCATCCTCTTGGAGAAACTGTCTGCTCATGGTGTGGATGGACGGATGCTTCACTGAGTCAAACACTGGCTGTGTGGTCAGAGCTAAAGACTGGTGGAATGGAGTTGGACCCATCCAGCTTCTTAACAGTTAATTGGTTTTTAATTGCTGATTAATGCAACTACCACCCTGCCTTGCTGCAGCCTGTGCCAACGTGATGCGACACATGTTGCTCCACAGGCATGTTGCTGGAGCTGGTTTTCCTCTGGTGTTTTGCTTTGACACAAAGAGCATCCCTCATTAGTTTCTTTATAAGTGCATTAAACACCCTTTGAACACCAGTGAGTCTGAATTGGCTTTTACTCTTTGCTCAACATAGACTCATAGAATCAACCAGGTTGGGAGAGACCTCCAAGATCATCCAGTCCAACCAATCACCAAGCCCTATCTAATCAACCAGACCATGGCACTGAGTGCCTCATCCACACTTTTTTTAAACACTTCCAGGGATGGTAACTTCACCACCTCCCTGGGCAGCCCATTCCAATGGCCAAACTCTCTTTCTGTGAAGAATTTCTTCCTCACATCCAGCCTAAACTTCCCCTGGTGGAGCTTGAGACTGTGTCCCCTCATTCTGTTGCTAGTGGCCTGGGAGAAGAGACCAACTTCCACCTGGCTACAACCTCCCTTGTTTTTGTTGTTGTTCTCAATGCTTCCTAGAAGGTACCTTCCAGCAGATGTTCTGGTGCAGCTGAAGGGACCAAATTGTAGGCAATGTCCCGTGCTTATTTGTTTTGTGTAAGCTGTGGTTTCTATAGCTACTGTGCAACTGCTTCGTGCCGTTTGCTGGTGGCTTTCTGTAGCTGCCTCAGCCTAGATATTTAAAGCACACTGTACTGGTTCTGCTCAGCACAGCAATCTGATATGAATCAAGCTGCCAATTTGGAAAGGGTTTGACAGCAGCTGCTACCTAGTAATCCACTATCTACCACCAGCAGAAGGGCCACCTCGACAAAAATTTGAAGCACAGTGAGGTCCAGCTTCAGTAAAAGACTTGAAAAGATGACTAACATTGAGGGCAAGTAGGCATGGTCTCAAGCTGGTGGCTACACTGGGTTCCTGGTGGGGGAACCCAGAAGGAGACACAACAAATCTCTCTGGAATCTGCGCTTTCACCAAAAGTCAGAAAATGTCCTAGGCTGAGGGGTACAGTTCTGCTGGGGTCTGTGGAATTACCTAAGAACTGCACTAAGGATCAATTTAACTATTTTTTTCTTATTATTTTTTTCTGATGAAGTTTTTCTTTCTGACACAGAAGTAGAGCAGCAGCATCACAGCCTTTCAAACTTTGCCTTTACTGAAGGAATTCCTCTTCTGTCCTGAAATCTCTGGTCCTGTCACTGAAAATCACAGAATCACAGAAACATTCAGGTTGGAAAAGACCCTCAGGAGCACCAAGTCCAACCAACAACCCTACTCTAGAAGGGTCACCCCTAAACCATAGCCCCAAGCACCACATCCAAACCACCTTGGAACACATCCAGGCTTGGGGACTCAACCACTGTTTTGGGTAGCACATTCCAATGCCTGACCACTCTTGCCATCAAAAAACATTTCCTAATATCCACTCTAAACCTATTCAGTTGCAGCTCAAGGCCGTTCTCTCTTGTTCTATCACTAATTCCCTGTAAGAAGAGACCAGCACCAACCTCTCCACAATGTCCTTTCAGGTAGTTGTAGAGAGCAATGAGGTCTCCCCTCAGCCTCCTCTTTTCCAAACTAACCATTCCCAGCTCCCTCAGTTGCTCCTCATCAGATTTATTCTCCAGGCCCATCCCCAGCTTCCTTGCCCTCCTCTGCCCTGGCTCCAGCACCTCCACATCTCTCTTGTACTGAAGTGCCCAAAACTGAACACAATCCTCAAGGTGTGGCCTCACCAGAGCTGAGTCCCAGGGGACAATCCCCTCCCTGCTCCTGCTGGACACAGCATTTCTAATCCCAGCCAGGATGCCACTGGCTTTCTTGGCCACCTGGGCACTCTGCTTTCTCATATTCTGTCCATTGGAACCCCCAGGTCCCTTTCTGCTAGACAGCAAATGCTACTATTTGGCTTAAAAAACTGGGCTCAAAGAATCACAGTAAGGGCTAAGTAAGGAGAAGTAAACTTTCCATAATTTGTGTACTTACTTTTTCCTGCCATCCCATACCAGGCATCCTAGCTGCCTTGTCTGGTTTTGGTTGGTTAATGGGAGTTGGCTTTTTTAAGTGTGTAAGGGAGGCAAAAAAAGGCTGAATGTGTCCAACCTGCATTTATAGCTTGCTTTCTGAGGGAATTTGGGCTTACATGATCTGTTTTTCAGGTCTTGCTTTAAAATTATCCACATATCAGCTAATTTCAGTTACATTTGACCAAAAGGGTAGAGATCTCAAAGGTACTGCATGCCTACAAATTACTTTTCCCTGGCTCCTTTTCCTCCCATGAAATACCCAAATTAGTTCCTCCACTGAGGAAAAGGCTGCAATGCTCAGCTGCATTGTTAGACAGCTGAGAATCCACCTGGGAGACAGCCTGTGGAAACAGGACCTCTGAAGTGCTGCAGTGCAAAGATCTGCTGCTTTTGGATAGTGCCAAATGCCACTTCAACTCTTCTTGGTACAATTTAGGGGTTGTGTTAACTTTCAGCTTGTTTGTTTGTTTCTTTGTTTTTCACTGAATATTATCATAGAATTGTTAGGGTTGGAAGGGACCTCAAGGATCATCCAGTTCCAACACCCCTGCCATGGACAGTGACATCTCATACTACAGCAGGTTGCTTAGAGCATTCACATGCAGCCTGGCCTTAAAAACCTCCAGGGATGAGGCTTCCACCACCTCCCTGGGCAACCTCTTCCAGTGTCTCACCACCCTCATGGGGAAGAATTTCTTCCTAACATCCAATCTGAATCTACCCAGTTCTAGTTTTGCTCCATTCCCCCCAGTCCTATCACTACCTGACACCCTAAAAAGTTGCTCCCCAGCTTTCTTGTAGCCCCTTTCAGATACTGGAAGGCCACAAGAAGGTCCCCTCAGAACCTTCTCTTCTCCAGACTGAACAGTCCCAACTCTCTCAGTCTTTTATGAAGTTCTTAATGGCAGCACAATAAAACCCAGATCAGTTGCGGTGTAACAAAGTTTCTTTGTTTAACAGGCTCATTTATTTCATTATGAGAAAGGTTACCCAGCATATTAACTGCCTTCAGCAAACTGTCCTGTAATAACTTCCTGGGCTTTATGAGTTCCTGATACTGGTCTGGAGCTCATAACCTGATATTAGTGATTTTCTACCAAAACAAATAAAAATAAAACCAGAACTTCCCTTACTCACTCTTCACTTCTACCTGTGTTTCAGATATTATCCATACTTCCTTACAGAGCCCTTGAACAGTCCAGTTTGTGAGGAAGCAAAGAATATTTTATTGTATGAGAAGCTGTAGCTCTAGCATTCATATACGATGGTTTGGGATCATAGGATGGTTTAGGTTCATAGGATGGTTTAGGTTCATTGGATGGTTTGGGTTCATAGGATGGTTTGGGTTCATAGGATGGTTTGGGTTCATAGGATGGTTTAGGTTCATCAGATGGTTTGGGTTCATAGGATGGTTTGGGTTCATAGGATGGTTTGGGTTCATAGGATGGTTTAGGTTCATCAGATGGTTTAGGTTCATCAGATGGTTTGGGTTCATAGGATGGTTTGGGTTCATAGGATGGTTTAGGTTCATCAGATGGTTTAGGTTCATCGGATGGTTTAGGTTCATAGGATGGTTTGGGTTCATAGGATGGTTTAGGTTCATAGGATGGTTTAGGTTCATTGGATGGTTTGGGTTCATAGGATGGTTTAGGTTCATTGGATGGTTTAGGGTTCATTGGATGGTTTGGGTTCATCAGATGGTTTAGGTTCATTGGATGTTTTGGGTTCATTGGATGGTTTAGGTTCATAGGATGGTTTAGGTTCATTGGATGGTTTGGGTTCATTGGATGGTTTAGGTTCATTGGATGGTTTGGGTTCATAGGATGGTTTAGGTTCATCAGATGGTTTAGGTTCATCAGACGGTTTGGGTTCATTGAATGGTTTGGGTTCATTGGATGGTTTAGGTTCATTGGATGGTTTGGGTTCATTGGATGGTTTGGGTTCATAGGATGGTTTAGGTTCATAGGATGGTTTAGGTTCATTGGATGGTTTGGGTTCATTGGATGGTTTGGGTTCATTGGATGGTTTAGGTTCATTGGATGGTTTAGGTTCATTGGATGGTTTGGGTTCATTGGATGGTTTAGGTTCATTGGATGGTTTGGGTTCATTGGATGGTTTGGGTTCATAGGATGGTTTAGGTTCATCAGATGGTTTAGGTTCATTGGATGGTTTAGGTTCATTGGATGGTTTGGGTTCATTGGATGGTTTAGGTTCATTGGATGGTTTAGGTTCATTGGATGGTTTAGGTTCATTGGATGGTTTGGGTTCATTGGATGGTTTAGGTTCATTGGATGGTTTGGGTTCATAGGATGGTTTGGGTTCATAGGATGGTTTAGGTTCATCAGATGGTTTAGGTTCATTGGATGGTTTAGGTTCATTGGATGGTTTGGGTTCATAGGATGGTTTGGATTCATAGGATGGTTTGGGTTCATAGGATGGTTTGGGTTCATTGGATGGTTTAGGTTCACTGGATGGTTTAGGTTCATTGGATGGTTTGGGTTCATTGGATGGTTTAGGTTCATTGGATGGTTTGGGTTCATTGGATGGTTTAGGTTCATAGGATGGTTTAGGTTCATTGGATGGTTTAGGTTCATCAGATGGTTTGGGTTCATTGGATGGTTTGGGTTCATAGGATGGTTTGGGTTCATAGGATGGTTTAGGTTCATTGTATGGTTTAGGTTCATCAGATGGTTTGGGTTCATAGGATGGTTTGGGTTCATAGGATGGTTTGGGTTCATAGGATGGTTTAGGTTCATCAGATGGTTTAGGTTCATCAGATGGTTTGGGTTCATAGGATGGTTTGGGTTCATAGGATGGTTTAGGTTCATCAGATGGTTTAGGTTCATCGGATGGTTTAGGTTCATAGGATGGTTTGGGTTCATAGGATGGTTTAGGTTCATCGGATGGTTTAGGTTCATTGGATGGTTTGGGTTCATAGGATGGTTTAGGTTCATTGGATGGTTTGGGTTCATTGGATGGTTTGGGTTCATTGGATGGTTTAGGTTCATTGGATGGTTTAGGTTCATCGGATGGTTTAGGTTCATTGGATGGTTTGGGTTCATAGGATGGTTTAGGTTCATTGGATGGTTTGGGTTCATTGGATGGTTTGGGTTCATTGGATGGTTTAGGTTCATTGGATGGTTTGGGTTCATTGGATGGTTTAGGTTCATAGGATGGTTTAGGTTCATTGGATGGTTTGGGTTCATTGGATGGTTTAGGTTCATTGGATGGTTTGGGTTCATAGGATGGTTTAGGTTCATCAGATGGTTTAGGTTCATCGGATGGTTTGGGTTCATTGGATGGTTTGGGTTCATTGGATGGTTTAGGTTCATTGGATGGTTTGGGTTCATTGGATGGTTTGGGTTCATAGGATGGTTTAGGTTCATAGGATGGTTTAGGTTCATTGGATGGTTTGGGTTCATAGGATGGTTTGGGTTCATTGGATGGTTTAGGTTCATTGGATGTTTTAGGTTCATTGGATGGTTTGGGTTCATTGGATGGTTTAGGTTCATTGGATGGTTTGGGTTCATAGGATGGTTTGGGTTCATTGGATGGTTTAGGTTCATCAGATGGTTTAGGTTCATTGGATGGTTTAGGTTCATTGGATGGTTTGGGTTCATTGGATGGTTTGGGTTCATAGGATGGTTTGGGTTCATAGGATGGTTTGGGTTCATTGGATGGTTTAGGTTCATTGGATGGTTTAGGTTCATTGGATGGTTTGGGTTCATTGGATGGTTTAGGTTCATTGGATGGTTTGGGTTCATAGGATGGTTTGGGTTCATAGGATGGTTTAGGTTCATAGGATGGTTTAGGTTCATTGGATGGTTTAGGTTCATTGGATGGTTTGGGTTCATAGGATGGTTTGGGTTCATAGGATGGTTTGGGTTCATAGGATGGTTTGGGTTCATTGGATGGTTTAGGTTCATTGGATGGTTTAGGTTCATTGGATGGTTTGGGTTCATTGGATGGTTTGGGTTCATTGGATGGTTTGGGTTCATTGGATGGTTTAGGTTCATAGGATGGTTTAGGTTCATAGGATGGTTTAGGTTCATCAGATGGTTTGGGTTCATTGGATGGTTTGGGTTCATAGGATGGTTTGGGTTCATAGGATGGCTTAGGTTCATTGGATGGTTTAGGTTCATTGGATGGTTTAGGTTCATCAGATGGTTTAGGTTCATAGGATGTTTTAGGTTCATTGGATGTTTTAGGTTCATCAGATGGTTTGGGATCATTGAATGGTTTGGGTTCATAGGATGGTTTGGGTTCATAGGATGGTTTAGGTTCATCAGATGGTTTGGGTTCATTGGATGGTTTAGGTTCATAGGATGGTTTGGGTTCATTGGATGGTTTGGGTTCATAGGATGGTTTAGGTTCATCAGATGGTTTAGGTTCATTGGATGGTTTGGGTTCATTGGATGGTTTAGGTTCATAGGATGGTTTGGGTTCATAGGATGGTTTCGGTTCATAGGATGGTTTAGGTTCATCAGACGGTTTGGGTTCATTGGATGGTTTGGGTTCATAGGATGGTTTGGGTTCATAGGATGGTTTAGGTTCATTGTATGGTTTAGGTTCATAGGATGGTTTAGGTTCATTGGATGGTTTGGGTTCATTGGATGGTTTAGGTTCATAGGATGGTTTGGCTTCATTGGATGGTTTGGGTTCATAGGATGGTTTAGGTTCATTGGATGGTTTAGGTTCATCAGACGGTTTGGGTTCATTGGATGGTTTGGGTTCATTGGATGGTTTGGGTTCATAGGATGATTTAGGTTCATTGGATGGTTTAGGTTCATTGGATGGTTTAGGTTCATTGGATGGTTTGGGTTCAAAGGATGGTTTGGGTTCATAGTATGGTTTGGGTTTATCAGACGGTTTGGGTTCATTGGATGGTTTGGGTTCATTGGATGGTTTAGGTTCATTGGATGGTTTGGGTTCAAAGGATGGTTTGGGTTCATAGTATGGTTTGGGTTTATCAGACGGTTTGGGTTCATTGGATGGTTTGGGTTCATTGGATGGTTTAGGTTCATTGTATGGTTTAGGTTCATTGGATGGTTTAGGTTCATTGGATGGTTTGGGTTCATAGGATGGTTTAGGTTCATAGGATGGTTTGGGTTCATAGGATGGTTTGGGTTCATGGGATGGTTTGGGTTCATAGGATGGTTTAGGTTCATTGGATGGTTTGGGTTCATTGGATGGTTTGGGTTCATAGGATGGTTTGGGTTCATAGGATGGTTTAGGTTCATTGGATGGTTTAGGTTCATCAGACGGTTTGGGTTCATTGGATGGTTTGGGTTCATAGGACGGTTTGGGTTCATAGGATGGTTTGGGTTCATTGGATGGTTTAGGTTCATTGGATGGTTTAGGTTCATTGGATGGTTTAGGTTCATAGGATGGTTTAGGTTCATTGGATGGTTTAGGTTCACCAGACGGTTTGGGTTCATTGGATGGTTTGGGTTCATAGGATGGTTTGGGTTCATAGGATGGTTTAGGTTCATTGGATGGTTTAGGTTCATCAGACGGTTTGGGTTCATTGGATGGTTTGGGTTCATAGGATGGTTTGGGTTCATAGGATGGTTTAGGTTCATTGGATGGTTTAGGTTCATTGGATGGTTTAGGTTCATAGGATGGTTTAGGTTCATTGGATGGTTTGGGTTCATAGGATGGTTTGGGTTCATTGGATGGTTTGGGTTCATAGGATGGTTTAGGTTCATTGGATGGTTTGGGTTCATAGGATGGTTTGGGTTCATAGGATGGTTTAGGTTCATTGGATGGTTTGGGTTCATAGGATGGTTTGGGTTCATTGGATGGTTTGGGTTCATAGGATGGTTTAGGTTCATTGGATGGTTTGGGTTCATTGGATGGTTTAGGTTCATTGGATGGTTTGGGTTCATAGGATGGTTTAGGTTCATTGGATGGTTTGGGTTCATAGGATGGTTTGGGTTCATAGGATGGTTTGGGTTCATAGGATGGTTTGGGTTCATTGGATGGTTTGGGTTCATTGGATGGTTTAGGTTCATCGGATGGTTTAGGTTCATCAGACGGTTTGGGTTCATTGGATGGTTTGGGTTCATAGGATGGTTTGGGTTCATAGGATGGTTTGGGTTCATTGGATGGTTTAGGTTCATTGGATGGTTTAGGTTCATAGGATGGTTTAGGTTCATCAGATGGTTTAGGTTCATCAGATGGTTTGGGTTCATTGGATGGTTTGGGTTCATAGGATGGTTTGGGTTCATAGGATGGTTTAGGTTCATCAGATGGTTTGGGTTCATAGGATGGTTTGGGTTCATAGGATGGTTTGGGTTCATTGGATGGTTTGGGTTCATTGGATGGTTTAGGTTCATTGAATGGTTTGGGTTCATAGGATGGTTTAGGTTCATCAGATGGTTTGGGTTCATTGGATGGTTTAGGTTCATTGGATGGTTTGGGTTCATCAGACGGTTTGGGTTCATTGGATGGTTTGGGTTCATAGGATGGTTTGGGTTCATAGGATGGTTTGGGTTCATTGGATGGTTTAGGTTCATAGGATGGTTTAGGTTCATAGGATGGTTTGGGTTCATTGGATGGTTTAGGTTCATTGGATGGTTTAGGTTCATTGGATGGTTTAGGTTCATCAGATGATTTGGGTTCATTGAATGGTTTGGGTTCATAGGATGGTTTGGGTTCATAGGATGGTTTAGGTTCATCAGATGGTTTGTGTTCATAGGATGGTTTGGGTTCATAGGATGGTTTGGGTTCATAGGATGGTTTAGGTTCATTGGATGGTTTGGGTTCATTGGATGGTTTGGGTTCATAGGATGGTTTAGGTTCATCAGATGGTTTAGGTTCATCAGATGGTTTGGGTTCATTGGATGGTTTGGGTTCATAGGATGGTTTAGGTTCATTGGATGGTTTAGGTTCATCAGATGGTTTGGGTTCATTGAATGGTTTGGGTTCATAGGATGGTTTAGGTTCATAGGATGGTTTAGGTTCATCAGATGGTTTGTGTTCATAGGATGGTTTGGGTTGATAGGATGGTTTGGGTTCATAGGATGGTTTAGGTTCATTGGATGGTTTGGGTTCATAGGATGGTTTGGGTTCATAGGATGGTTTGGGTTCATAGGATGGTTTAGGTTCATTGGATGGTTTAGGTTCATTGGATGGTTTGGGTTCATAGGATGGTTTGGGTTCATAGGATGGTTTGGGTTCATTGGATGGTTTAGGTTCATTGGATGGTTTAGGTTCATTGGATGGTTTATGTTCATTGGATGGTTTAGGTTCATCAGACGGTTTGGGTTCATTGGATGGTTTGGGTTCATAAAATGGTTTGGGTTCATTGGATGGTTTGGGTTCATTGGATGGTTTAGGTTCATTGGATGGTTTAGGTTCATTGGATGGTTTAGGTTCATAGGATGGTTTAGGTTCATTGGATGGTTTAGGTTCATCACATTGTTTGGGTTCATTGAATGGTTTGGGTTCATAGGATGGTTTGGGTTCATAGGATGGTTTAGGTTCATTGGATGGTTTAGGTTCATCAGACGGTTTGGTTTCATTGGATGGTTTGGGTTCATAGGATGGTTTGGGTTCATAGGATGGTTTAGGTTCATTGTATGGTTTAGGTTCATTGGATGGTTTAGGTTCATAGGATGGTTTAGGTTCATTGGATGGTTTGGGTTCATAGGATGGTTTGGGTTCATTGGATGGTTTGGGTTCATAGGATGGTTTAGGTTCATTGGATGGTTTGGGTTCATAGGATGGTTTGGGTTCATAGGATGGTTTGGGTTCATAGGATGGTTTGGGTTCATTGGATGGTTTGGGTTCATTGGATGGTTTAGGTTCATCGGATGGTTTAGGTTCATCAGACGGTTTGGGTTCATTGGATGGTTTAGGTTCATTGGATGGTTTAGGTTCATAGGATGGTTTAGGTTCATTGGATGGTTTAGGTTCATCAGATGGTTTGGGTTCATTGAATGGTTTGGGTTCATAGGATGGTTTGGGTTCATAGGATGGTTTAGGTTCATCAGATGGTTTGTGTTCATAGGATGGTTTGGGTTCATAGGATGGTTTGGGTTCATAGGATGGTTTAGGTTCATTGGATGGTTTGGGTTCATTGGATGGTTTGGGTTCATAGGATGGTTTGGGTTCATAGGATGGTTTAGGTTCATTGGATGGTTTAGGTTCATTGGATGGTTTGGGTTCATCAGACGGTTTGGGTTCATTGGATGGTTTGGGTTCATAGGATGGTTTGGGTTCATAGGATGGTTTGGGTTCATTGGATGGTTTAGGTTCATAGGATGGTTTAGGTTCATTGGATGGTTTGGGTTCATTGGATCGTTTAGGTTCATTGGATGGTTTAGGTTCATTGGATGGTTTAGGTTCATTGGATGGTTTAGGTTCATTGGATGGTTTAGGTTCATCAGATGATTTGGGTTCATTGAATGGTTTGGGTTCATAGGATGGTTTGGGTTCATAGGATGGTTTAGGTTCATCAGATGGTTTGTGTTCATAGGATGGTTTGGGTTCATAGGATGGTTTGGGTTCATAGGATGGTTTAGGTTCATTGGATGGTTTGGGTTCATTGGATGGTTTGGGTTCATAGGATGGTTTAGGTTCATCAGATGGTTTAGGTTCATCAGATGGTTTGGGTTCATTGGATGGTTTGGGTTCATAGGATGGTTTAGGTTCATTGGATGGTTTAGGTTCATCAGATGGTTTGGGTTCATTGAATGGTTTGGGTTCATAGGATGGTTTGGGTTCATAGGATGGTTTAGGTTCATCAGATGGTTTGTGTTCATAGGATGGTTTGGGTTGATAGGATGGTTTGGGTTCATAGGATGGTTTAGGTTCATTGGATGGTTTGGGTTCATAGGATGGTTTGGGTTCATAGGATGGTTTAGGTTCATTGGATGGTTTAGGTTCATTGGATGGTTTGGGTTCATAGGATGGTTTGGGTTCATAGGATGGTTTGGGTTCATTGGATGGTTTAGGTTCATTGGATGGTTTAGGTTCATTGGATGGTTTAGGTTCATAGGATGGTTTAGGTTCATTGGATGGTTTGGGTTCATTGGATGGTTTAGGTTCATTGGATGGTTTAGGTTCATTGGATGGTTTAGGTTCATCAGATGATTTGGGTTCATTGAATGGTTTGGGTTCATAGGATGGTTTGGGTTCATAGGATGGTTTAGGTTCATCAGATGGTTTGTGTTCATAGGATGGTTTGGGTTCATAGGATGGTTTGGGTTCATAGGATGGTTTAGGTTCATTGGATGGTTTGGGTTCATTGGATGGTTTGGGTTCATAGGATGGTTTAGGTTCATCAGATGGTTTAGGTTCATCAGATGGTTTGGGTTCATTGGATGGTTTGGGTTCATAGGATGGTTTAGGTTCATCAGATGGTTTAGGTTCATGAGATGGTTTGGGTTCATTGGATGGTTTGGGTTCATAGGATGGTTTAGGTTCATCAGATGGTTTAGGTTCATCAGATGGTTTAGCTTCATTGGATGGTTTGGGTTCATTGGATGGTTTGGGTTCATAGGATGGTTTAGGTTCATCAGATGGTTTAGGTTCATCAGATGGTTTGGGTTCATTGGATGGTTTGGGTTCATAGGATGGTTTAGGTTCATCAGATGGTTTAGGTTCATCAGATGGTTTAGCTTCATTGGATGGTTTGGGTTCATTGGATGGTTTGGGTTCATTGGATGGTTTAGGTTCATAGGATGGTTTGGGTTCATTGGATGGTTTGGGTTCATAGGATGGTTTAGGTTCATTGGATGGTTTGGGTTCATTGGATGGTTTAGGTTCATAGGATGGTTTGGGTTCATTGGATGGTTTAGGTTCATAGGATGGTTTAGGTTCATTGTATGGTTTGGGTTCATAGGATGGTTTAGGTTCATAGGATGGTTTGGGTTCATTGGATGGTTTAGGTTCATAGGATGGTTTAGGTTCATTGGATGGTTTGGGTTCATTGGATGGTTTGGGTTCATTGGATGGTTTAGGTTCATAGGATGGTTTAGGTTCAGTGGATGGTTTGGGTTCATAGGATGGTTTGGGTTCATTGGATGGTTTGGGTTCATTGGATGGTTTGGGTTCATAGAATGGTTTGGGTTCATAGGATGGTTTGGGTTCATAGGATGGTTTAGGTTCATTGGATGGTTTGGGTTCATAGGATGGTTTGGGTTCATTGGATGGTTTAGGTTCATAGGATGGTTTAGGTTCAGTGGATGGTTTGGGTTCATAGGATGGTTTAGGTTCATTGGATGGTTTGGGTTCATAGGATGGTTTAGGTTCATAGGATGGTTTGGGTTCATAGGATGGTTTGGGTTCATAGGATGGTTTAGGTTCATAGGATGGTTTAGGTTCATTGGATGGTTTGGGTTCATAGGATTGTTTAGGTTCATTGGATGGTTTAGGTTCATTGGATGGTTTAGGTTCATTGGATGGTTTAGGTTCATTGGATGGTTTAGGTTCATAGGATGGTTTAGGTTCATTGGATGGTTTAGGTTCTTAGGATGGTTTGGGTTCATTGGATGGTTTGGGTTCATAGAATGGTTTGGGTTCATAGGATGGTTTGGGTTCATAGGATGGTTTAGGTTCATTGGATGGTTTGGGTTCATAGGATGGTTTGGGTTCATTGGATGGTTTAGGTTCATAGGATGGTTTAGGTTCATTGGATGGTTTGGGTTCATAGGATGGTTTAGGTTCATTGGATGGTTTGGGTTCATTGGATGGTTTAGGTTCATAGGATGGTTTAGGTTCATCAGATGGTTTGGGTTCATTGAATGGTTTGGGTTCATAGGATGGTTTGGGTTCATAGGATGGTTTAGGTTCATCAGATGGTTTGTGTTCATAGGATGGTTTGGGTTGATAGGATGGTTTGGGTTCATAGGATGGTTTAGGTTCATTGGATGGTTTGGGTTCATAGGATGGTTTGGGTTCATAGGATGGTTTAGGTTCATTGGATGGTTTAGGTTCATTGGATGGTTTGGGTTCATAGGATGGTTTGGGTTCATAGGATGGTTTGGGTTCATTGGATGGTTTAGGTTCATTGGATGGTTTAGGTTCATTGGATGGTTTAGGTTCATAGGATGGTTTAGGTTCATTGGATGGTTTAGGTTCATCAGATGGTTTGGGTTCATTGGATGGTTTGGGTTCATAAAATGGTTTGGGTTCATAGGATGGTTTAGGTTCATTGGATGGTTTAGGTTCATTGGATGGTTTGGGTTCATCAGACGGTTTGGGTTCATTGGATGGTTTGGGTTCATTGGATGGTTTGGGTTCATAGGATGGTTTGGGTTCATAGGATGGTTTAGGTTCATTGGATGGTTTGGGTTCATTGGATGGTTTAGGTTCATTGGATGGTTTAGGTTCATTGGATGGTTTAGGTTCATAGGATGGTTTAGGTTCATTGGATGGTTTGGGTTCATTGGATGGTTTAGGTTCATTGGATGGTTTAGGTTCATTGGATGGTTTAGGTTCATCAGATGATTTGGGTTCATTGAATGGTTTGGGTTCATAGGATGGTTTGGGTTCATAGGATGGTTTAGGTTCATCAGATGGTTTGTGTTCATAGGATGGTTTGGGTTCATAGGATGGTTTGGGTTCATAGGATGGTTTAGGTTCATTGGATGGTTTGGGTTCATTGGATGGTTTGGGTTCATAGGATGGTTTAGGTTCATCAGATGGTTTAGGTTCATCAGATGGTTTGGGTTCATTGGATGGTTTGGGTTCATAGGATGGTTTAGGTTCATAGGATGGTTTAGGTTCATGAGATGGTTTGGGTTCATTGGATGGTTTGGGTTCATTGGATGGTTTAGGTTCATCAGATGGTTTAGGTTCATCAGATGGTTTAGCTTCATTGGATGGTTTGGGTTCATTGGATGGTTTGGGTTCATAGGATGGTTTAGGTTCATCAGATGGTTTAGGTTCATCAGATGGTTTGGGTTCATTGGATGGTTTGGGTTCATAGGATGGTTTAGGTTCATCAGATGGTTTAGGTTCATCAGATGGTTTAGCTTCATTGGATGGTTTGGGTTCATTGGATGGTTTGGGTTCATTGGATGGTTTAGGTTCATAGGATGGTTTGGGTTCATTGGATGGTTTGGGTTCATAGGATGGTTTAGGTTCATTGTATGGTTTAGGTTCATTGGATGGTTTAGGTTCATTGGATGTTTTAGGTCCATAGGATTGTTTGGGTTCATAGGATGGTTTAGGTTCATTGGATGGTTTGGGTTCATTGGATGGTTTAGGTTCATAGGATGGTTTGGGTTCATTGGATGGTTTAGGTTCATAGGATGGTTTAGGTTCATTGGATGGTTTGGGTTCATAGGATGGTTTAGGTTCATAGGATGGTTTGGGTTCATTGGATGGTTTAGGTTCATAGGATGGTTTAGGTTCATTGTATGGTTTAGGTTCATAGGATGGTTTAGGTTCATTGGATGGTTTGGGTTCATAGGATGGTTTGGGTTCATTGGATGGTTTGGGTTCATAGAATGGTTTGGGTTCATAGGATGGTTTGGGTTCATAGGATGGTTTAGGTTCATTGGATGGTTTGGGTTCATAGGATGGTTTGGGTTCATTGGATGGTTTAGGTTCATAGGATGGTTTAGGTTCAGTGGATGGTTTGGGTTCATAGGATGTTTTAGGTTCATTGGATGGTTTGGGTTCATAGGATGGTTTAGGTTCATAGGATGGTTTGGGTTCATTGGATGGTTTAGGTTCATAGGATGGTTTGGGTTCATTGGATGGTTTGGGTTCATAGGATGGTTTAGGTTCATTGGATGGTTTAGGTTCATTGGATGGTTTAGGTTCATTGGATGGTTTAGGTTCATAGGATGGTTTAGGTTCATTGGATGGTTTAGGTTCATAGGATGGTTTGGGTTCATTGGATGGTTTGGGTTCATAGAATGGTTTGGGTTCATAGGATGGTTTGGGTTCATAGGATGGTTTAGGTTCATTGGATGGTTTGGGTTCATAGGATGGTTTAGGTTCATTGGATGGTTTAGGTTCATAGGATGGTTTAGGTTCATTGGATGGTTTGGGTTCATAGGATGGTTTAGGTTCATTGGATGGTTTGGGTTCATTGGATGGTTTAGGTTCATAGGATGGTTTGGGTTCATTGGATGGTTTAGGTTCATAGGATGGTTTGGGTTCATTGGATGGTTTGGGTTCATAGGATGGTTTAGGTTCATAGGATGGTTTGGGTTCATTGGATGGTTTAGGTTTATAGGATGGTTTGGGTTCATTGGATGGTTTGGGTTCATAGAATGGTTTAGGTTCATTGGATGGTTTAGGTTCATTGGATGGTTTAGGTTCATTGGATGGTTTAGGTTCATAGGATGGTTTGGGTTCATAGGATGGTTTGGGTTGATAGGATGGTTTAGGTTCATTGGATGGTTTAGGTTCATTGGATGGTTTGGGTTCATAGGATGGTTTAGGTTCATTGGATGCTTTGGGTTCATAGGATGGTTTGGGTTCATTGGATGGTTTAGGTTCATTAGATGGTTTAGGTTCATTGGATGGTTTGGGTTCATAGGATGGTTTAGGTTCATTGGATGGTTTGGGTTCATAGGATGGTTTAGGTTCATTGGATGGTTTAGGTTCATTGGATGGTTTGGGTTCATAGGATGGTTTAGGTTCATTGGATGGTTTGGGTTCATAGGATGGTTTAGGTTCATTGGATGGTTTGGGTTCATCAGATGGTTTGGGTTCATTGGATGGTTTAGGTTCATAGGATGGTTTAGGTTCATAGGATGGTTTGGCTTCATAGGATGGTTTGGGTTCATAGGATGGTTTGGGTTCATTGGATGGTTTAGGTTCATTGGATGGTTTAGGTTCATAGGATGGTTTTAGTTCAAGGGACCTTAAAGATCATCTAGTTCCAAGCCCCCTTGCATGGGCAGGGACACCTTCCTCTAAGTCAGGTTGCTCAAAGACTCATCCAACCTGGCCTTGAACAGCTCTTGGGAGGGGACATCCACCACCTCCCTGGGCAACCTGTTCCAGTGTCTAATCACCCTCACTGTGAAGAATTTCTTCCTAATATCCTGTCTAAATCTGCCCTCATCAAGCTTCAGTCCATTTCTTGTCATCCTATCACTACAAGCCTTTGTAAATTGTCCTTTCCTGGCTTGCTTCTAAGTGAGATCCAGAGGAAAAAGATGAATCAGATTCTTCACTCTGGGAAAAATGTGCACATCAGCAAGAAGAAAAACCTACTGAAATCTTCCTTCTAGGGTAGAAAGGACCTTCTAGGACTAAATATGCACATTTTAATCATGAAATGGATGATCTTAAGCCAAGTATAGCTTAAGCAGGAGAAACCCAGCCTAATTTGCAGCTGAGATTGAGGCACTTAGGCTTGCACTAATTGTACAGTACCTCACTGTGGGCTATGGTTTGCACTACACACACTGCTGCAGCTTAGAATATGACTTCTGTTTGATTTTTTTCCCCTCCATTTTGCCCAGAAAAGCTTTATTTTTCATATAGAAAAAGTTTCTGTGGCTCTGCTCCAGCAGTTGATAGGGTCAATGCAGCAAGAAAGTGGCTGTCATGCTGTTGGCAGGAGCTGCCTGAACTTCTTGCCCTCCAGGAGGGAGCAGGAAGCCAGCAGCTGCAAAGGGAAGATAAAGCTGTCCTGTGGTGAAGGCAGTGGTGAGATGTCTCCACAGGGCACAGCTGGGCAGCTCAGAAAGAGCTGGCTGGGCAGGAGACACAAGAGAGAGCTCTCCTCCTGCAGGCTGGGTTCCTGGTCAGGGGCTGGGTACAGACAGGTCAGCATGTTGGGTCAGGGATGGTGCTGCTGCTGCTGAGCTGCTTGCTCTCCTGAGGAAGCATGGGCACCATGGCATGGGCAGCTGGGAGGAGTCCTCAGCCAGCTGTGGTCAGTGTCACAGTATCACAATACATTAGAGGTTGGAAGGGACCTCCAGAGATCATCAAGTCCAACCTCCCCTGCCAGAGCAGCATCACTTAGGGTAGTCTGCACAGGAATGCATCCAGGTGGGGTTGGAAAGTCTCCAGAGAAGGAGACTCCACAACCCCCTGGGCAGCCTGTTCCAGTGCTCTGTCACCCTCACTGGAAAGAAGTTTCTCCTCATGCTGAGCTGAAATCTTCTATGTTCAAGCTTGAACCTGTTGTTCCTTGTCTTATTACTGCACACTACCCAGCAGAGCCTGGCCCCCTCCACTTGACACCCACCCCTCAGCTATTGAGAGACATTGATCAGATCCCCTCTCAGTCTTCTCAAGATTAAACAGCCCCAGGGCTCTCAGGCTCTCTTCCCAGGGGAGATGCTCAAGTCCCCTAAGCATCCTCATGACTCTCCATTGGACTCTCTTCATCAAGTCTCTGTCTCTCTTAACACAATATTCCAGCTGTGGTCTCAGCAGGGCAGAGTAGAAAGGTAGAAGAACCTCCCCAGCCCTGCTGGCCACACTTTTTTTGCTGCACCCCAGGATCCCATTGGCTCTCTTGGCCACAAGGGCACATTGCTGTCCCATGCAGAACTTGCTGCCCACCAGCACTCCAAGGTCTTTCTCCGTGGAGCTGCTTTCCAGCAGGGCAGTCCCTAACCTGTCCTGGTGCCTGTTGTTATTCCTCCCCAGATGCAGGACCCTGCACTTGTCCTTACTGAACTCCATGAGGTTTGCCTGCACCCAGCTCTCAGCCTGTCCAGTACTGGGGCTCTTCTCCAAATCAGCCCAACCCAATTATTGTCCTGTTTGCTGTTCCAAGACAGAGGGTGTTAAAAGTGACTGATTTTCACTTGTCAGCTGGTGCATGGTTCAATAGGGCAGATCATAGGAGGGGGTGGCTGATGCCAATACAATAGCCTTGGCTACATGAGGCAGCAGCATTGATTTGGATGAGTGGAGCAGATTCAAAATTCATTCTTTCATTTTTCTCCTCCTTTAGCAGCACTGCTTCTAATCATAATGTATCATTGGCTAGCCCAATAATACAAGGTGTTAAACTAGGGGGGGAGGAAAACAATAATGGTGAGTCATGATTTGGTTTGGTTTTCTTTTTTTTCTTCCTTGAATGCATGGACGTTATAGTTATTAAATTAATAAAGTGTATCATGATCCTATAGCATCACAATCTGATTTTATGACACTCTTTAAGCCAGAACACAAGGGAGAAAATTGTTTTACTTATGCAAGCAAATAGGTTTCAAATACCTGAAGCAAAGGCTTTTCCTTTCCTGCACATCACTGGAGGATTTAAAAGAATTACACAGTCTCACAGTATATCAGAGGTTGGAAGGGACCTCAAGAGATCATCAGGTCCAACCCCCCTGCCAAAGCAGCATCACTTAGGGGAGTCTGCACAGGAATGCATCCAGGTGGGGTTGGAAAGTCTGCAGAGAAGGAGACTCCACAACCTCCCTGGGCAGCCTGCTCCAGTGCTGTCACCCTCAGGTAAGAGGTATCTGCTTACTGATGCTCCTAACCTCCCTCATCATTCTAATGACTTTTTTTTAGTAACTTTTAGTTTTTACAGTATTTGACAGAGAATGTATAATGACAGATTTATAGATAAATGACACAGACTATCAGTTATCTGTTACGTGATGTATTGTGCTGGTTTAGAGGCGAGGTGCCTTTAAGAACCACAAAGGACCTCCAGGAGTGTCCAGGAGGTGGACCAGAAGGTGTATTTCATTCCCATAAGTCCTGCATCCCTATAAAACTGGTTGCAGTTTCAGTTTTCTTCCCTTTCCCCCTCCCTCTCTCCTCCTGGGAGGATGCATGGGCTTTAAACTCTTGCAGGGGAAGCCTGGTTTTGGTATTTGCAATGCTGCCAATTGGGCCTGAAGCAGCCTAATTGGGGCCTGGAGCTGCCACGCTGAATTTTAGCTGCATCACAATGGTTTGGCATGGGGGATAGAGAGGCATGGGGTGGCAGGGGGGGCATGAAAGCCTAGGTTTGTTGTTGACCTGGTTTAAAGGGAAATTTGTGTGAAGCTTTGGCTTAATGGGGTTCTGTGTTAAGCCCAGACTATGGATTTTGTGCATTTTATATGCTTTGTACTGTTTTATGTAATTATGAAGAGCATTTCCATTTAAACTTTCCAATCCTATCCAACCCTTTGTGCAATCATTTTCCTTCTACCCCTGGAAGAGGTAAAAGAGCAATCTATCTTAGAATCATAGAATCATGGGATCAGTCAGGGTTGGAAGGGACCACAAGGATCATCCAGTTCCAACCCCCTTGCCATGGGCAGGGACACCTCACCCTACATCAGGTTGCTCACAGCCACATCCAGCCTGGAATGAAACACCTCCAGGGATGAGGCTTCCACCACCTCCCTGGGCAACCTCTTCCAGTGTCTCACCACCCTCATGGGGAAGAATTTCTTCCTAACATCCAGTCTGAATCTACCCACTTCTAGTTTTGTTCCATTCCCCCCACTCCTATCACTACCTGACACCCTAAAAAGTCCCTCCCCAGCTTTCTTGGAGCCCCCTTCAGATACTGGAAGGCCACAAGAAGGTCTCCTTGGAGCCTTCTTTTCTCCAGACTGAACAGCCTCAACTCTCTCAGTCTCTCCTCATAGAAGAGGTGCTCCAGCCCTCTGATCATCTTTCTGTCCCTTCTCTGATCACCTTCCAGCACCTCCAGATCCTTCCTGTAATAGAGGCTCCAGAACTGGACACAGTACTCCAGGTGGGGTCTCACCAGAGCTGAGCAGAGGGGGAGAATCACCTCCCTGGTCCTGCTGGCCACACTTCTCTTGATGCAGCCCAGGCTCTGGTTGGCTTTCTGGGCTGCAAGTGCTCACTGCTGGCTCCTGTTGAGCTTCTCATCCCCCAGCACCCCCAAGTCCCTCTCCTCAGGGCTGCTCTCCAGCCAGTCCCTGCCCACCCTGGGTTTGTGCTTGGGATTGCCTCGACCCAGCTGCAGGACCCTGCACTTGGTCTTGTTGAACCTCATGAGGTTGGCTTGTGCCCACCTCTCCAGCCTGTCCAGGTCCCTCTGGATGGATCCCTTCCCTCCAGCCTGTCTGCTGCACCACACAGCTTGGTGTCATCAGCAGACTTGCTGAGGATGCA
The DNA here is from genome assembly GCF_027791375.1 of Indicator indicator. NCBI lineage: Eukaryota > Metazoa > Chordata > Aves > Piciformes > Indicatoridae > Indicator > Indicator indicator. Next base: position 5,062,255 of record NC_072011.1, on the reverse strand, counting down.
CTCAGTGCCACTTCTTCTCTATACTAAGACATGTATCAAGAAAAAAAACCCACTATATTACATTTATCTAACTCTTCCTCCTCTCACACTTCCCCAGACAATGATTCAAAGCCATGAAGATGCACTTCCTTCAAGCAAAGGGTTATGAGCTGGTTTAATTATATCCTAGAGACTAGTTTGACTACCAAAGTGTGTCAGAGTTTGCAGGTTTCTGCCTTAATATTCCACATCCTTTCAATAATATCTGACACTGTATCCACTCTGTAATGTCTAATAAATGGTCCATTAGATGATTAGCTTTAAATATTACAGCTGTGGGAAGTAAATTATTGATGGGCATTGCCTCATTTCTTTGAACATGGCTTTTACTTCTGTTACATTAAAAAATAAACAAACCACAGTCAGATCACTGTCTTTTTTTTTTTTTTTGGTTAAAGGAAACCAAAAATCAATTGAAACTGTATAGACTTTGCAGGTGGATGCTGATCTGGATTAGAATGCTATTAATTTTTTTTTTTATCCTTGTATATGATTCTGCAATGAAATAAATGTATTTTTTTCCCAACCCCCCCTTAGAAAACCCCACAAAAACCATACACATGCTTTGGTGAATCATTTGGTGAATTCAATTTGCAGACTATGTAGAGTAGATGCTGCCTGGTTTAGTGTTGAAATGCAAAGGAGGTGATTTCTTCAAGAGAGTGCATTTGCTTTGTCAATTATTTTTTATCCTTGTGTTTGATTCTGCAATAAAATAAATGTATTTTTTTTCCAACCTCAAAAATACCACCACAAAAACTATACATCTTGAGTACTGTGTCCAGTTCTGGGCTCCTCAATTTAAGAAGGATATTGAGACACTTGAATGTGTCCAGAAAAGGGCAATGAGGTTGGGGAGAGGTCTGGAGCACAGCCCTGTGAGGAGAGGCTGAGGGAGCTGGGGGTGTTTAGCCTGGAGAAGAGAAGGCTCAGGAGAGAACTTATTGCAGTCTACAACTACCTGAAGGGAGGTTGTAGCCAGGTGGGGGTTGGCCTCTTCTCCCAGGGAAACAGCACCAGAACAAGAGGACACAGTCTCAAGTTGTGCCAGGGGAAGTTTAGGCTCAAGGTGAGGAGAAAGTTCTTCCCAGAAAGAGTAATTGGCCACTGGAATGTGCTGCCCAGGGAGGTGGTGGAGTCACCATCCCTGGAGCTCTTCAAAACAGGATTGGATGTGGCACTTGGAGCCATGGTTTAGTTGTCATGAGGTGCTGGTTGATAGGTTGGACTTGATGATCTCTGAGGTCTTTTCCAGCCTTGTTGATTCTATGATTCTATACACACGCTTTGGTGAATCATTTGGTGAATTCAATTTGCAGACTGTAGAGTAGATGCTGCATAGTTTAGTGTTGAAATGTTGACCTTCTGGTGCAAAGTGAGCAATTTCTTCAAGGGGGTGGATTTTCTTCCTACTAAGTAGTGTCACTTGGGACTGGAGCTGTTACAAAGACATAGGAACTTTGGACAATGGAAAAAAATCACTTTTTTTTACTGCCTATGAGAAAGAAGAAAATGGTCTCAGGCAGTCAAAAGCTTTACCTTTGTCTATATTAGGAATGCAGAGAAGGAGCAAACAACCCTGGTCCTGGAAGTAGAACTAAATAACTACTTCCTTGATTGGCAGCAGGAAGAAACCTTAGGCTACATACAGTGAGGCAGCAAAGGGCTTCAAAGTAGTGTTCAAAACCAGCTTACACACTGAGCATAAAGCCTACCTGGTAAGAAAAGAGGGAAGGAGATCATCTCTCCTTTTTGGAGCTCATGTGTCTGACTCAGAGGTGGAGAAAAACTGTAAGCCTACTTCCTGGCAAGCAGCTGCAGGCACCGTGCTCAGCCCTGGCATGGGCAAACTCCCACCTCTGCTGCAGGAGGTGGGCTGTGCTCCAGACCCCTCCCCAGCTTTGTTGCCCTTCTCTGGACACCTTCCAGCATCTCAACGTCTTGAAGGACAGGAGGCTTGCATTTCAGGCTTCCCTCTCTTACTGAGACCATCAATCATTTCCAGTGTGCCATGGGTGTATGCAAGTTGTTGAGCACTGAAACAAACCGTGGCATTCAAAGTCAGAGGATGCTGTAGTCAGAGTTTCTGTTCCCAAAATTCACCCTCCTCGATCAATCAATCAATCAATCAGTCAATCACTCTAAGGGACCTTGTAGTCCACTTCAAGGAGGCTGAAGATGGAGAGATATATGAAGAATACTGAGCTGTTCAATCTTTTAGGTCCTCAGTTCATTCTCGGGCTCCTGAGCCACATTATTTATAAACTAGTTTGGAGGTTGTGGGGTTTTGGTTGTTTTTTATTTCCATTTTGTTTTGGTTTGTTTGTTTGTTTTTATTTCGGTTTTTGTTTGTTTTTATTCTGTTATTTTGTTTGGTTTAGTTTGGTTTTGTTATTTTGTTTTATTTTATTTTTGGTTTGTTTGCTTTTATTTTGCTATTTTGTTTTGTTATTTTGTTTTGTTTGTTTTTATTTTGATGTTTTGTTTTGTTTGTTTGCTTTTATTTTGGTTTTTTTGTTTGTTTTTATATTGCTATTTGGTTTTGGTTTGTTTTTATTCTGCAATTTGGTTTTGGTTTGTTTGTTTTTATTTTGTTCTTTTGCTTTAATTTTGCTATTTTGTTTAGTTTTGTTTGTTTTTATTTTGCTCTTTTGCTTTGTTGCTTGTTTTTATTTTATTATTTTGCTTTGTTTTTATTTTATTTTGGTTTGTTTGCTTGCTTTTATTTTGTTCTTTTGTTTTGCTTATTTGTTTTTATTTTGTTATTTTGATTTGTTTGATTTTATTTTATTTTGGTTTGCTTGCTTTTATTTTGTTCTTTTGTTTTTGTTTTGTTCTTTTGCTTTGTTTGATTTTATTTTATTTTGGTTTGTTTGCTTACTTTTATTTTGTTCTTTTGTTTTGGTTGTTTATTTTTATTTTGTTGTTTTGCTTTGCTTTGATTTTATTTTGGTTTGTTTGCTTGCTTTTATTTTGCTCTTTTGTTTTGTTTGGTTTTATTTTGTTCTTTTGCTTTGCTTTTGTTTTATTTTGGTTTGTTTGCTTGCTTTTATTTTGTTGTTTTGTTTTGCTTGTTTGTTTTTATTTTGTTATTTGAGGTTTTGTCTCTGTTAGGTTTTTTTAAGACTCTCTATGTGTCTTGGTAAAAAAAGAAAAAATCTGAGCTCATTTCTGAAGCCAACCATAGCTCGTTTGTCTACAGGAAAATCCATGGATAGGCTATTTCATCCCACAGCCTACTCCAGGTGAGAGTGTTTGAGTGTAAATCACATCATCTTTGGTTCCATTCATTCATGACAGCCTTGTAATATCATCCCAGCAAGCTCAATCCCTTTTCCACATGCCATTGGCACTGGGTTACACACTCACCTTTCCCCTGCTCTACAGCACAGACCTTCCAGGGGCTATGTGATAATCCTTGTGGTGTTGGACCAAAGGACAACCAGACAGGGCAGAAGCAAAGGAAATCACAGAATCACAGTCACAGAATGTTAGGGGTTGGAAGGGATCTCAAAAGCTCATCCAGTCCAACCCCTCCTGCCAGAGCAGGATCACCTTGAGCAGATCACACAGGAATGCATCCAGGCAGGTCTTGAATATCTCCAGAGAGGGAGACTCCACAACCCCCCTGGGCAGCCTGGTCCAGTGTTCTGTCACCCTCACAGAGAAATAATTCTTCCTCATGTTCACATGGAACTTCCTATGCCTCAACTTCCACCCATTGCCCCTTGTGCTGTCATTGGGCATCACCCAGCAGAGCCTGGCTCTATCCTCATGGCACTCATCCTGCACATCTTTATAAACATGAATGAGGTCACCTCTCAGTCTCCTCCTCTCCAAGCTAAAGAGCCCTCAGCTCCCTCAGTCTCCTCATAAGGAAGATGTTTCACTCCATCATTTTTGTGATTCTGTGTTGCCCTCTTTCAAGCAGTTCCCTGAGGCCCTTCTTGAACTGAGGGGCCCAGAACTGGACACAATATTCCAGATGCAGCCTCACCAGGGCAGAGTAGAGAGGGACAACAAACTCTCTGGACCTACTGATCACAACCCTTCTAATCCACCCTGGGATGCCATTGGCCTTCTCGGCCACAAGAGCACATTGCTGGCTCATGGTCAGCCTTCCATCCACCAGGACCCCCAGGTCTCTTTCCCCTTCATTGCTCTCCAGCAGCTCAGCCCCCACTCCACAGGGTTGCTCTTTCCCACTTGCAAGACTCCACATTTGCCCTTGTTGAACTTCTTTAAATTTCTCCCTGCCCAACTCTCAGAGCCTGCCCAGGTCCTGCTGAAAGAGGCCTCACATTCAGGATTTGTTGTTTTCTTCAGCACAGCTGCCAGGCCCCCAGCAGCTCTCAGTTAGAGCTGGAGAGTGCTCAAAGGAGGGTAAAAAGAAGCAAGAAACTGGATTCAAGGCTGGAGGCTGTTTCTTCCTTTGAGGTAGCATCCCACCCATCAAAAGCTCTGGGTGAAGCAGCAGTTCCTGGCCCTCCCTTCCTTCCTGCAGGTCCTCTGGCAAGCCACCACAGGTCAGCAGACTGGCAGGAGCTTGCCTTGCTAGACTGACGGCTCACACATCAGCCATCTGCAGTGGCTTTGGAGGAACCTGCTGGGAAGCACTGCCCTGCTGAGTGCAGTCCATTAGCTGTGCTTTGCCTCACTGCAGTGCCTCCTAGCATTGTGCAGCAGGCTGCTTGTCCCAAATGCCACTCTCTGGCTAAGAAAAACAGACAGTTTGGGACATGCTACATGTCACCCACCCATGAGTGTGTGGGACAGATATTGCCCCTCTGAGTGCAGGAAAGCACTTGGAGTGGAGTGCCTTGACCTAAGGCTACTGAATCAGAGCATCTATACCCATCCCAGACAGTTCAGACAATGACATTTTTAGCATCACTCTCCAGGCTTCCTAGAAAACAGTCTTCTGGTCACTTCCTCAGCTGGCTTCCTAGAAAACAGTCTTCTGGTCACTTCCTGAGCTGCTGCTTACCATTGATAGTTCCTGCTCTTTTGATGAATAATTCAGCACTCACATTTATTGCAGAGCATTAGGCTCCCAGATGTTCCTTCTCCAATTCCCAGGGCAACCTGAAGAATTCCCTCAGGTCTACCTTCCTTTAACATCTCCATCCTAAAACTTAATATCTGAATGACTTAAAGGTAGTAGAAAATTATTGCAGATGCAATCATGTCTTCAAGCTTAGAAGGATGGAGGTTTATTGATCCATATTAGTGAATTTCCAGCAAAGATTGCTTTCTTTTTTTATTTTTTTTATTTCACTCTTCCTTTTTCAGACTTGTATTAGTTATATTAGTGACTTCTACCCTGTTGTTTCTTTACTTTGATACCTTATTTGAAATAGTCCTGGAATCAATAGGCTGTTCATAAGACTGAAGGAAAAGGGTAGCAGATTTCCCAGGATGAATTGAGTGTGTGATTTCTCTCTCTCCCCCCTCCATGTATCAATCACAAGTAGCTTTGCTGCTCTTTTGGTTTTTTGAGGAATATAGTACTTTACCTTATATATCACAGAATCACAGAACATTAAGTGTTGGAAGGGACCTTGAAAGGTCATCCAGTCCAACCCCCCTGCCAGAGCAGGACCACCTAGAGCAGATCACACAGGAACACATCCAGGCAGATCTTGAATATCTCCAGACTCCACACCCACCCTGGACAGCCTGTTCCAGTGTTCTGTCACCCTCACAGGGAAAAAAAAAATTCCTCATGTTCACATGGAACTTCCTATGCCTCAACTTCTACCCATTGCCCTTTGTCCTGTCATTGGGCATCACTGTTTGACTCCACAAGATGGAAACCAGGGAGGCAAAGTCTCTCCCACTGTCAGTGAAGTCAAGGTGTGTGATCATCTGATATACAAGTCCATGGGACCTGATGAAATGCATCCCAGAGTCCTGAGGGAATTGGCTGATGTGGTTGCCAGGCCGCTCTCCATGATATTTGAGAAGTCCTGGCAGTCAGGTGAGGTCCCTGGGGACTGGAAGAAAGGAAACATCACAGCCATTATTAAAAAGGGTAAAAAGGAGGGCCCTGGGAACTACCAACCTGTCAACCTCACCTCTGTGCCTGGGAAGATCATGGAACAGATCCTCCTAGATGCCATTCTAAGGCACAAAGAGGACAGGGAGGTGATTCAAGACAGCCAGCATAGCTTTACTAGGGGCAGGTCCTGCCTGACTAACCTTGTGGCTTTCCATGACAAAGTGACTATGTCAGTAGATAAGGGATGACCTATGGATGGGATCTATCTGGACTTCTGCAAAGCCTTAGACACGGTCCCCCACAACATCCTGCTTGCCAAGTTGGAGAGATACAAGTAAAATGTGACATTTCAGGACATGGTCTAGAAGTCATAGAAGTGTTAGGTAGAAGGTTGGACCTGATATCCTAGAGGTCTTTTCCAACCTTAATGATTAGAGAATCACAGAATCAACCAGGCTGGAAGAGACCTCAAAGATCATCAAGCCCAACCTATCACCCACCCCTAACTAATCAACCAGACCATGGCACTAAGTGCCTCAGCCAGGCTTTTCTTAGACACCTCCAGGGACACTGACCCCACCACCTCCCTGGGCAGCCCATCCCAATGGCCAATCTCTCTTTCTGGGAAGAACTTCTTTCTAAGATCAAGCCTGAACTTCCCCCTGCACAGCTTGAGACTGTGTCCTCTTGTTCTGCTGCTGGGTGCCTGGGAGAAGAGACCAACCCCTACCTGGCTACAACCTCCCTTCAGGCAGTTGCAGACAGCAATGAGGTCTGCCCTGAGCCTCCTCTTCTCCAGGCTAAACACCCCCAGGTGCCTCAGCTGCTCCTCACAGGGCTGTGCTCCAGACCCCTCCCCAGCTTTGTTGCCCTTCTCTGGACAAGTTCAAGCATCTCAACATCTTTCTTGAACTGAGGAGCCCAGAACTGGACACAGGACTCAAGGTGAGGTCTAACCAGTGCTGAGTACAGGGGAGAATGACTTCCCTGCTCCTGCTGGCCACACTATTCCTGATGCAGGCCAGGATGCCAGAGGCCTTCTTGATTCTATGATTCTGCATCCCACAGACTTGCTGCTTTTGCACACACTCAAAACTGAGATTTAAGGGTTGTTACTAGGAAGTTTACTGACTGTCCTAAAGGGATGAACTACAGTGTTTAAGGTGATGAATTAAGCAAATTATTTGGTCAAGGTGATTTTTAGTGGGCAAATGTAGTGCATGATTCCAAGAGCCTATGGGTTTTTTTTGGTTGCTATGATCATACAAAGAGTGCTTGTGGTGTTGGGTGATGCCCAGAAAAAGACTGGGGGCATGTATAGAAGAATGATTTCTGGAGTGGAAAAGAGACAGGTAAGTGTTGTTAAGAACATCGGCCGGCTGTGGACCAATTCTCTGTGGTGGGGGGGGCTGCAAAATTGTGTTTCAGAGTATGCTGTAACCTCCCTAAAGAAGGGATAGTGCAGGTGGGGCAGAGGAGGTTTGGTGTTTTGCTTCTGGGTGTTCAGTTGTAGGCAAGGGAGGTTTGAGAAGTTGGGGGGATTTGTCCCCTTGTGCTCACTTGGTGGGTGGTATGGAGGTTGTTTGGGCCTCAAGGGTGGTTTTGGGGGGTGGTGGAGTGGAGGGGGGCGGAATGGGAGGGGGGGAGGGCTGGGTGTTGTGTGGGGCTTGGAGGTATGGTGTTTGTTTAGTTGTTGGTGGTTGTTTGGTGTGTTTTTTGTTTATTTGGGTGTGTGGGGGGTTGGGAGAGGGAATAGAGGAGGGGGGATGTGGAGAGTGCTTGTTTTGCTTGGTTGGGGTTGCTCTTTCCGGTTGCGTGAGTGGTAGTGGATGGATCAAGGGTGCCTTTGTGTTGGTTTGTATGGGTTTGATGGAGGCAGTTAGGTAAAACATTTTTTGATGGGCAAGCGTGGTTCAGGCGATTGGGTATGGGCCCAGGGAGGTGGGTGGAAGAAGTTGAGAGTGGATGGCTTAAAGGGTGGTTTGATGCATGCTATGGGGTAGGTGTGGGGTGGATAAAGGGTTTGGGTGGTGGGCCCTGTAAGGGGAAGTGAGGGGAATTGAAATTGGTGGTGCTTTATGGCTTTTTGGCCACGAGGATGTTGAAAAATGGCTGTGAACTTGGCACGTACTCCGATGGACTTTGCTTACAGACTGAGAGAGTTGGGGTTGTTCAGTCTGGAGAAGAGAAGGCTCTGAGAAGACCTTCTTGTGGCCTTCCAGTATCTGAGGGGGGCTACAAGAAAGCTGGGGAGGGACTTCTTGGGGTGTGAGTAGTGATAGGACTAGGGGGAATGGAGCAAAACTAGAAATGGATAGATTCAGATTGGATGTTAGGAAGAAATTCTTCCCCATGAGGGTGGTGAGACACTGGCACAGGTTGCCCAGGGAGGTGGTGGAAGCCTCATCCCTGGAGGTTTTTGCAGCCAGGCTGGATGTGGCTGTGAGCAACCTGCTGTAGTGTGAGGTGTCCCTGCCTATGGCAGGGGGGTTGGGACTGGATGATCCTTGAGGTCCCTTCCAACCCTGACAATTCTATGAGTGTCTGATTCTGTGAACTCTCTTTTCTTCACCATGTAGTTCTTCCAGCAAAGCATTTGGCTCGTCAGTTTAAGCAGGACTTTGAGATACTTGAATGTGCCCAGAGAAGGGTAATAAGGCTGGGGAGGGGTCTGGAGCACAGCCCTGTGAGGAGAGGCTGAGGGAGCTGGGGGTGTTTAGTCTGGAGAAGAGGAGGCTCAGGGGAGACCTCATTGCTGTCTACAACTACCTGAAGGGAGATTGTAGCCAGGAGTGGGTTGGTCTCTTCTCCCAGGCACCCAGCAGCAGAACAAGAGGACACAGTCTCAAGCTGCACCAGGGGAAGTTTAGGCTCAAGGTGAGGAGAAAGTTCTTCCCAGAAAGAGAGATTGGCCACTGGAATGTGCTGCCCAGGGAGGTGGTGGAGTCACCATCCCTGGAGGTGTTCAAAAAAGGATTGGATGTGGTACTTGGAGCCATGGTTTAGCTGTTATGAGGTGCTGGGTGATAGGTTGGAGTTGATGATATCTGAGGCCTTTTCCAACCTGGTTGATTCTATTATTCTACGACAAAATGGAAAAGTTGAAGCTTCCCCATTGGAAGCCTTTTGAAAGGGAGGTTATAAAGGTTTTATTTTGCATCTCAGGGTATTATGCTGTTTCCCTGGGAGGCCAAGCCTTCAACAGGCAACCCTCAAAGTGCTGTAGGTTAGTTACCTGCTTCCTCATTTAGTATCTGCATGATCATAGCATCCCTTACACTAACCACACAGTAATGAGTGGAGAGCAGATTAATGTCTTTTGCTGTGAGAACACCTCTCTTGGAGACTATTCTATCTGCAAATGAAATGATCTTTCTGTCACTGATATTTTCTTTTTTTTACATTTTGTCACTTCCAATCAGCATGAAGAGTCTTCACACAGAACTCTTTTCCCCATCCTAAGGCCCTTTTTCCATGGTTATTGCATTTTTAAAAATCCAATCTTATAAACTAGAGAAGCTCTACCTTTCCCTGCAGGTCTGTCCTTCACTCTCTTTCTTTACAGACAGAAAAGTCCTGGCAGTTTTACACCAAAATGGCCAAGCACCATTATGAATTGGTCAGGTATTAGAAGAAAATAACTTTTAAAAGCTTCCTTCACTTTTCTTTTTAACAGTCTGCCTCTGGCTGCACTTGAGACTGACACCCCAGCTCTTTCCCAGGAAGAAAGAAAACTCTGAATGAGTGTCCTGACTTTAGGAGTGATGGCTGCATGTCAGTGGAGGTGCACATGGCAGAGGAGAAAACTGGGGGGTTGGCTGACACCTCATCAGGTTGTGCTGCCATCCAACCAGAGCTGGTCAGGCTGAGAGCTGGCTGCAGGCAAACCTCAGGGAGTGCAATAAGGACAAGTGCAGGGTCCTGCATCTGGGAGATATAATAACAGGGACCAGGACAGGTTAGGGGCTGCCCTGCTGGAAAGCAGCTCCACAGAGAAAGACCTTGGAGTGCTGGTGGACAGCAAGTTCTGCATGGGACAGCAATGTGCCCTTGTGGCCAAGAGAGCCAATGGGATCCTGGGGTGCAGCAAGAAAAGTGTGGCCAGCAGGGCTAGGGAGGTTCTTTTGCCTCTCTACTCTGCCCTGCTGAGACCACAGCTGCAATCCTGTGTCCAGTTTGGGGCTCCCCAGTTCAAGAGAGACAGAGACCTGCTGGAGACAATCCAACAGAGAGCCATGAGGATGCTTAGGGGACTTGAGCATCTCCCCTGGGAAGAGAGACTGAGAGCCCTGGGGCTGTTTAGTGTGGAGAAGAGAAGACTGAGAGGGGATCTGATCAATGTCTCTCAATAGCTGAGGGGTGGGGGTCAAGTGGATGAGGTCAATCCTTTTTGGTGGTGTGCAATAATAAGACAAGGAACAGCAGGTACAAACTTGACCATAGAAGATTTCAGCTCAGCATGAGGAGAAACTTCTTTCCAGTGAGGGTGCCAGAGCACTGGAACAGGCTGCCCAGGGGGGTTGTGGAGTCTCCTTCTCTGGAGACTTTCCAACCCCACCTGGATGCATTCCTGTGCAGACTACCCTAAGTGATGCTGCTCTGGCAGGGGAGTTGGACCTGATGATCTCTGGCGGACCCTTCCAACTTCTAATGTACTGTGGGACTGAGCTACTGTGACTCATTTCCTGTGTGAGCCTACCAGTTCCTCTGGAAAACCCAGGGCTGCCCTTGCTTCGCTCCATACGATCCCAACAGGCAGCTCTCTATCTCTTGTGAGACCTGACTGTGCAGTCCAGCCTTCAGATCCCATTCCCTCTCATTTTTGCTGTGTAAGGCTCTGTGTTGGCATTTTTATTATTAAAAAAAAAAAAAACAAATTACATTGTAGAGGGCTGACAGATTTTGGCCATGCTGGAGCAAGTGCAGAGGAGGGCAAGGAAGCTGGGGAAGGGCCTGGAGATTAAATCTGATGAAGAGTGACTGAAGGAGCTGGAGATGGTTAGTTTGGAAAAGAGGAGGCTGAGGGGAGACCCCATTGCTGTCTACAACTACCTGAAAGAACACTGTGGAGAGGCTGCTGCTGGTCTCATCTCATAGGTAATTAGTGATAGAACAAGAGGGAGCAGCCTCTAGCTGCAAGTGGGTAGGTTTAGATTGGACATTAGGAAACATTTTTTCCCAGCAAGAGTGGTCAGGGATTGGAATGTGCTGCCTAGGGAGGTGGTTGAGTCCCCAAGCCTGGATGTGTTTGAAGGTGGTTTGGATGTGGTGCTTGGGGCTCTGGTTTAGGGGTGACCCTTGTAGAGTAGAGTTCTGGGTCGGACTTGGTGCTCCCGAGGGTCTTTTCCAACCTGAGTGTTTCTGTGATTCTGTGTGTTTGACTTGCAGAACTGAAACTCCCTGATAACACCGAAAATATTTCACCTGGGAGCACAGCAGAAGAATGGCCATTGGCTAATCAAATCAAAAAAGGGCAGCATTTCTGTGGGTGGATTAAAATGTAATTAAAATGGGATTTCACTTTTAAAACATTTCCTTTTAAATGCATTGTCTTCAGGTGGTAAAACTCAGCATACAGCACACTCAGCTGTGACTGGATAGGTTTAGACTGGACATTAGGAAACATTTTTTCATGGCAAGAGTGGTCAGGGATTAGAATGTGCTGCCCAGGGAGGTGGTGGAGTCCCCAAGCCTGGATGTGTTTGAAGGTGGTTTGGATGTGGTGCTTGGGGATGTGGTTTAGGAGTGAACTTTGTAAAAGTCAGGTTGTGAGTAGGACTTGGTCCTCCTGAGGGTCTTTTCCAACCTGAATGTTTCTGTGATTCTGTGATTCTATGATATTTGCAACCTGTGGCAGCCCATAAGGAACTGAAGTATTTTAAACACATCCTGGACACAGCCTTGGTAGGAAGAACTTTCACTGCTCTGAAAGCGACAGTAAAAAATAATCTGGTGTTACAGGTCACATTTTAATAGCCTTTGTTCAGCTTCAGAGTTAACATCTACAGCTATTAAAGCAAACAGTCCTTAGAATTGCTACTCCTGTCTGCTTTGGAAGGTGACCTCTGTAGCTGCAGAGGTGAGGTGTTAAGGAAAGCGAATTCATTAACTAATTGGTGGAAGCTAATTATTAAGCAGCTTGAAAGGAGCTGTGGTGCTCCATGTTGTGGTTGTAACACTGCATTGAACACTGAGCTCTGACTTGTGGAAACAGGCTTAAGGCACCAGAATACAGGCAGCTCTTGTGGAGGAAAGGGGGACAGGGGGACTGATTGCATTTGACAATGTAATTTCTTTAGTAATATTTGGATTCATGAGCAAGGCTTGTCCAAAAAATAAAGAAAATAAAAGATAAATAATAACAGCTTCATATTTACAGAAATAAAAGGACAGCTTTTATAGTTTCAGTTAACACAAGCACTTTGCAAAGGCTACCAGTGAATAACTCAATGAGAATAGCCCCTAATGAAATATCACAGTGTCACAGTACATCAGAGGTTGGAAGGGACCTCAAGAGATCATCAGGTCCAACCCCCCTGTCTCTTACAGAACAAAGTGCTCTTTCCTGTGGCTTTGTAAAAGTATCTTTTCATTGGGTGAAACAAAGAACTTGGAACTGTAGCAATGCTACAGGCTTGGGGCAGTATGGCTGGACAGCTGTCTGCCAGGAAGGGACCTGGGGGTTCTAATGGACAAGCAACTGAATATGGGCAAGCAGTGTGCCCAGGTGGCCAAGAAAGCCAAAGGCATCCTGGCTGGGATTAGAAATGCTGTGTCCAGCAGGAGCAGGGAGGGGATTGTCCCCTGGGACTCAGCTCTGGTGAGGCCACACCTTGAGGATTGTGTCCAGTTTTGAGCACCTCAATCCAAGAGAGATGTGGAGGTGCTGGAGCCAGTGCAGAGGAGGGCAAGGAAGCTGTGAAGGGCCTGGAGAATAAATCTGATGAAGAGAGACTGAAGGAGCTGGGGATGGTTAGTTTGAAGGAGAGGAGGCTGAGGGTAGACCTCATTGCTGTCTACAACTACCTTAAAGGACATTGTGGAGAGGTGCTGATCTCACAGGTAGTTAGTGATAGAACTAATGAGAATAGGGAATGGCTTCAAGCCATGACTGGGTAGGTTTAGACTGGACATTAGGAAACATTTTTTCATGGCAAGAGTGGTCAGGCTTGGAATGTGCTGCCCAGAGAGGTGGTTGAGTCCCCAAGCCTGGATGTGTTCCAAGGTGGTTTGGATGTGGTGCTTGGGGCTCTGGTTTAGGGGTGACCCTTGTAGAGTAGGGTTGTTGGCTGGACTTGATGATCCTGAGGGCTTTTTCCAACTTGAATGTGCCTGTGATTCTATGATTTTCATGAGGGACAGCTTAAGGTGTTACTAAACAACTATCCTGAGCACTATGCCAATTACCTACATGGTCACTGGCTTCTTAACAGCATCAGTGCCACTGCTCATAAAAACAATTTTCTCCACAGGGTGTCACTCCCAGAAGAAAATGAACTGATAGCTCCTGTCCATCATCTACTTCACCACATAAGAGAGGTTTTTGTATCTTTTGGCACTGAGAATGCTCTTTGTTCTAGACTTCTGCTCTGGGAACACCCTGAAAGGCTACTCTGATGCAGACCAATAAAGTGCTGGGACCATACACAGTGTAGACTTCCCATTACTAAAAATCTGCATGCTTATGAGTGTGTGATGCTGAGTGGACATGCTGGAACGAGTCCAGAGAAGGGCCATGAGGATGATCAGAGGGCTGGAGCTCCTCTCCCATGGAGACAGACTGAGAGAGTTGGGGCTGTTCAGCCTGGAGAAGAGAAGGCTCTGAGGAGACCTTCTTGTGACCTTCCAGTATCTGAAGGGAGCTACAAGAAAGCTGGGGAAGGACTGTTTAGGGTGTCAGGGAGTGATAGGACTGGGGGGAATGGAACAAAACTAGAAGTGGGGAGATTCAGATTGGATGTTAGGAAGAAATTCTTCCCCAGGAGGGTGGTGAGACACTGGAAGAGGTTGCCCAGGGAGGTGGTGGAAGCCTCATCCCTGGAGGTGTTTAAGGCCAGGCTGGATGAGGCTCTGAGCAGCCTGTTGCAGTGTGAGGTGTCCCTGCCCGTGGCAGGGGGGTTGGAACTGGATGATCCTTGTGGCCCCTTCCCACCCTGACAGTTCTATGACTCTATGACCTAGCAGCTCACTGGAGCTGTTGGACTGACCCAAGTGCTTCCCTCTCTGAATGAGGAAGAAGATAAATTCTTACCTGAAGACATTCTCCAGAAGGGACAAGGCAGGACTTGCAGAAGGCACATGGAGCCAGTCTGTGCTTAAGCACCATCACAGGCCAACCACTACTTCAACTTTGTGATGAGCATTTATTAGCAGCTCTGCATATGAACCAGGCAGAGCCATTTGGTTTCAAGTATTTAGGAAGGAGATGTCCTCACCTCCTTAAAAAAACCTCTGAGCGTTCAACACCTGCTCCTCCCTTCACTTCTGCTCTACACAGCCCTTCCACTGAAGTGTTCAGGCTCTTCCTCCAAAAGACAGCAATAAGGATGTGTCTATAGAAGAAAACCTGAGGCAGGACTGGAGTCACAGGGATGAATTTTCCAAGAGAGGAACTTGGTAAGCAGAGGATCATAGGTGCTTGAATTTCATTGTGCCCATTTCCTGAGCCAACAGGTAAAACAATCCCCAAACTGCATCCTTGACCTCTAAGCCACAATGGCCTGGAATTATTTCAGTCTTTCCTAAAGGGTAATGTGTGTAATTATGTATATCATCATAAATTGTAAACACATAGATAGAAAGCAAATTTGTGTCATAATTTGATCAGTAAATCATATTCACCTTGGGGATGGAATTTTTAAGGATGGTTAGCCTTAGAATCATAGAACTCATTGGGTTGGAAGTGGCCTTTAAAGGACATCTACTCCAACTCCCTCTGCACTAAGCAGGGACATCCACAACAGGAATAAGGTTGCTCAGAGCTCCATCAAGCCTGACTTTGGATGTTTCCAAGGATGGGGCCTCCACCACCCACTGGGGCCTTTGAATCACAGAATGTTAGGGGCTGGAAGGGACCTCAAAAAATCATCCAGTCCAACCCACCCTGCCAGAACAGGGTCACCTAGATCAGATCACACAGGAACAAATCCAGGTGGGTTTTGAACATCTCCAGAGAGGGAGACTCCACAACCCCCCTGGGCAGCCTGGTCCAGTGTTCTGTCACCCTCACAGAGAAATAATTCTTCCTCATGTTCACATGGAACTTCCTATGCCTCAACTTCCACCCATTGCCCCTTGTCCTCTCATTGGGCATCACCCAGCAGAGCCTGGCTCTATCCTCATGGCACTCATCCTGCACATCTTTATAAACATGAATGAGGTCACCTCTCAGTCTCCTCCTCTCCAAGCTACAGAGCCCTCAGCTCCCTCAGTCTCTCCTCATAAGGAAGATGTTCCACTCCCTTCAGCATTTTTGTGGCTCTGTGCTGGACTCTTTCAAGCAGTTCCCTGAGGTCCTTCTTGAAATGAGAGACTCAGAACTGGACACAATATTCCAGATGCAGCCTCACCAGGGCAGAGTAGAGAGGGAGGAGAGCCTCTCTCAACCTACTGACCACAACCCTTCTAACACACCCCAGGATGCCATTGGCTCTCTTGGCCACCTGGGCACACTGCTGGCTCATGTTCAGCTGCTGTCAACCAGCACCCCCAGGTCCCTTTCTGCCTGGCTGCTCTCCAGCCACTCTGTCCCCAGCCTGGGGTTGTTGTGGCCAATATGTAGAACCCAGCACTTAGACCTGTTAAATCTCATGCCCTTGGACTCAGGCTGGCAAGGTCCCTCTGCAGAGCCCTTCTACCTTCTAACAGATCGACACCTGCCCCCAGCTTGGTGTCATCTGCAAATTTACTGCTGATGGACTCAATCCCCTCATCCAGATCATCAATAAAGATATTGAACAGGATGTGGCCCAACACTGATCCCTGAGGGAGATATTGGATGTACCTTCCTGAGCTCTCCACTACCATTAGCGCTTTATGCACAGCTCCCACTGAAGCCTATACACAGAACCAGACCTTGGGAAGCTCAGCTTGCTTGAGGAGGGTAACATAAGGTGGCTAGCTGGGGAAAAACAAAAAAGGGGGGTGGGGGAGGGGGTATGGAGCAGCTGCACACCTGCCTGGCTCAAATGTCTGCTTACAAGTGCTGCTGTGTACTCAAGAGTTCAGCTCCTGTAGAGGATAAATATTTGTTCCAGCTAACAGGCATCCTTGG